>NC_042524.1:10997692-11344692 GCF_900963305.1 Echeneis naucrates
CTCCAACTTTTAACTCTCTGCACCACAAGCTTACCTTCATTTCACGACGCTTCCCTTGTTCTGTCCAGGTTCAGTGTTCTTTTCCACTAAAATTTGTCAGCATTATTTATGGGCCAGGCCAGTTCTGCATGAGGGGATCCAGATTTGACCAACCTTGCCAAACACTAAACTCCAGCCAGTCTGCCCTTTTCAAGCTTTTCAAGCTCACGTTCAGAAAGTATATCTGATCTCAGAGCTGCAAATGGCCTCATGGACAGCTTGTACTGAGAGGACTCCATTCTTAACATACCAGGCATGTTGTCAGGAACTTTTCCTTTCTTTTGACCATTACCTTTGGGAAAAAACAATAAAATATAAATAATACATCTTTTGTCATTGTTGTTATCTTGTTCTATTACTACTCATAACTTCATAATCTGGAATAAGTTTCATCGCAGATAAAGTGGAGAACAGGGTCAACTGAGCATATGAGTTGACACACCATGTAAACATTACAAGATCACACTGATTGCAATGCAAAACCCACCATTTGTTAATTGTTTTAGGAAATGCCAACAACCTGGCAATATTTTGGCAACTGGCACAGCAGATAAGAAACTAAAATGAACACCCATTTACGGTCACAAGTTCAGAGTTTATAAATGTCTTTAAAATGTTTGTGTTGTTTTAGTCTATATACCCAGATATAATGATTTCACAATGACAGCAGATTCCCTGAGCATGAGGAGAGTGTGTTGCAGTGGAGTGCTCCTCCTGTAGCACTTGTTGGTTATTGGAGTTGTTTAAAAACAATGTGATTTTTATTTATATTTTTTTATTGACCTGTTGCTGGTCTTTAGTTTATTGCCAGTGTTTTCCTTCAATAGTCCAGTTTTATTTGAAAAATGATAAAAATGTTCTAGGTTATTCCAACCATTTATTTTATTTTATTTTAACCGTGGTAGGCTGATGGCTTTGTCTTTGTCTTTTCAGCACTAAAATGGTGAAATACTTAACACTCTGCAAGAGTTTTTGCCAATTTAACTCTTTCAACTTAGACTCATGTTTTCCCTGTTTGAACCTATTTTTTCCTCCCAGTGTACCCTGCATTTACCTGGAAAAGATAACTTCAGTAAATATCATCACATTTAAGTATGTGTCAATTCTGCAAAGAGGAAATAAAAAAGAAGAAAAAAGCAAACGTGGAAATTGCACTGTGGCGTTTGAGAATGCACGTTGAATGAAAAACAGATGTTGGAAACAGGAGGGAGATGAGCCCCCCCTTTTTTTCTAACTACTTTAGGCCAGCTGCAGTGAGAGCTGAGTCAGTCAGTGTTGGTGTGAAAGCAGTTTGAGGAGGAAAGATGAGTAAAAAGTGACGAGCGGGGAGAGAGAAGGGCTGAGCGCTTTCTGCTGAAGTCCAGGAAGTCTGAAACCGCTACGTTTGCAGAAACGATGAGGGATAGTGACGGAGGTGTGGGGGGGGAATGGTCCGTCTACCCGGTCAACCTTTGAACCGTCTTCCTTTTATGCTCACATGAAGTCACAAGACGAGCCGCTGTATAATCCGACGGCCCGGACGGAGAGCGGGTTTGTCGGGAATAGCTCGGTGTCCGCGGGGCCGTGAACACACCAGGGAAGGAGCGGAGAGGACTGAGGAAAGGAAACTGATTTAAATCCTGCGGCTCGCTTTCCGCTTTTTTTCCTTCAGGTAATGATGAGTCCTGGAAACTTTGCCCATTCCTTGCTTGCTTTGTTTTGCATGAGCGACTAATCAAAGCTGTTGTTTGTAATTAGGAAGCATAAACTCCTGACGCCTCAGTGGAAGACGAAGAGACAGAACAGTGTGTTTCCTTGTCTTAATCATTGACAGGATACATGTTAGAGATTGGCATAAATGGACACTTTAGCACATAAACTTTCTTGTCCTTGTTTGTTTTGTACTGTAACTCTGCAGCAGCAGCATAGTTTGAACCTCTACTTTTATTTTGAAATCCACAGACAACAAGTTCAGAGCAAGGCCAGAAGTTGGACATAGAGATCATGACCACTGTCCATTTCAACCCAGGGTCGGATTCAGGTGTCAATGGGTAATGTTTCATGTGGATATTAACTTTTTAATCTGTGTGTGTGTTTGCAGCACCATGTCATTTTTAAACAGCTGTTACTATGTGAGCATGCAGGGTTTTCTTTGTTTGTTTTTGGGTTAGCTTTTTTTCTGGGTGGTTTATGTTTGCCTTATGTACCTTCCTCTAAGAAACGTTGCAAAGATGGAGGATGCTAAAGTGGAGATTGATGATGGAAAGGAGGAGAGCATGCTACCAGACACAATGTACCAGTAAGTTTCTACAGCTTGTGCTGCTGAGAACGTCCAATACAACTCTATTCAGAGGCTGCACTGACAAATATGACCGTTTTTTCCTCCTTTTGTAGCAACATCCGAAAGAAGATCTCACCCTTTGTCATGTCCTTTGGGTTTCGGTGAGTGCGTAATCTTGTGTGATCCTTTCTGAAAATAATACTTTGGTTTCTGGTGTTTGGTGATGATCATGACGATGGTACTATCTGCCTTTTCCTCCAGTGTATTTGGAATGATACTGATTATAGTGGACATTGTGCTGATGATAGTGGATTTATCACTGCCAGCCAAAAGCAGAGACGTTGGAGATGCCTTAGAGGCCGTGTCCCTCGTCATCTCATTCTTCTTTCTTATTGACGTTCTGCTGCGGGTCTATGTGGAGGGGTGAGTTGAGACAGAGTGACCAAATGTAGAAAGTCCAACCACTTGTTTTTCATGTCTTTACAATCATAGGCTGTCTTGCATTATTAAAAGGTGATGCATGATAGACACGTTCATGGTCTCAGCGGCTCCTCCCTCAGTCCCTGTTAACTTTGTGTTTATTGTTATATGTATATTGTGGGTGTATGCTGTGGCAACATTAATACGTTTTGAATATCTCCCACACCTTCACAAGAATTCTCACTTCTGTGAAGCTGGCAATGTTAATTATTGGCCAACACTGTGTTGCATTAGTTTGGAGTCAAACAGACAGCAGCAGTATAATTTCAGCTGCCTGCCAGCAAGGAATTTTTACTAATGCAAACATTCCCAAAGTTCTGCATCAGCAGAAACCAAGAGTGATTATCTGTGAAACAGGAAGTTACGAAGAGGACGCTCAACAGGAAATGTGTGACATGTACTGGACTGGTTCATAGACCAAAATGAGAGTACTAGCACAGTGTCACTGGATAAATGCATTTGGTTGATATTTGTTGCATGATCTTGGCGATTTTGTGGCAGAATGATTTAAGTGTCTTGTGTCTTTTAGGTTTAAAGTGTACTTCAGCTCCAAGCTGAACATTATGGATGCCGGTGTTGTGGTAGTAACCCTGGTGGTCACCATGATCTACACTTTCACTGACCTGTCAGGGGTCCACCTCATCCCCAGGTACTGCTGCGTTCCCTCGTATGAAACCTGTACGTAGATTGTTAGACACTTGATTAATTCACAATAAATAAAGAATAATATACACACAGGGAGCCTTTGTTGAGTCTGGATATAGATTTAAATGTAAATGGATATCGGCTGGCCTGAGATTTCAGTTGCTTCACACTGAGCTTCTGCTGATGAAAAGACCTACACAATCATACACACTGACCCATGCACACACACTGTTTTTCTCTCTTACATTTCCTGCTTGAACCTTCAGTCAGGAATGTGTACAATTGTGCTTAAGTGACTTGACTCCCCTATTCTCCTATTAGTTTACAGTTTGCACTTTGTCATTCTTATTTCTACATAGTTTGGTGTCATGATGTAATTCTCAGGAAATGCTTTACCCAGCTTCTGTCTGATTATCAGAATGGTTGAACACATGTGTTGGTATATTTGGCCTTTAAAACTACCTAAGTACTAATTCAAAAACAGTTTCTTTGTTATGGAAGTGCTGTTCACTGTAAATATGTTCCAAAGGTTGAGGTTGTAGTAATGCATTGGTTTAGTTGGTTTTGTAGCCAAGCTTGGTTGTCATCTCTAGTTCAGTTTTAAAGTGGTTTTATTTATATTTGCAATATAAATATCTTAGTGTAGCCATTAAAAAAAAATACCTGGTATCCTCGCTGAAGATGATCTCAGGGGTCTTTATGGAACTATTCTTTCTCTTCATGCATGTTACCACTGGTGAGCTTTGATTCCGATGCAAAAGAAGGTTGTAAAATTAATATAATCAGTTACCGTAACACTGACCTCAAATGACTGATTGAATAACCCTTGGCCCTGCCACAATTATTATTTATACCTCAACACCACATGTTCTAGCAGCTAGCTATAAAAAATATTGGTTCCTTGATTGAACACAATTCAAACGAGCTTGTCAATGCAGTTGTTCAGTTTTGGTTTTTTGTTTTTTTTTTTTACAACTCAGGACACCCCTAGACCAGACCAGTTTTATCAAGTAGAAATCTAGAGACTTTCATGCTTTTACTTCCTAATTTGGACTGCTCTAACTCTCGTTAGAACAGAGGAAATGTAAGCTTATTCAAGTTGCAGCTGGCTAGACGTCTCACTAAAGCTATAAAGGAAAGCATATTACCCCTATTTTAGTTTCTTTTCTTCTGTAAAACCTTATTAAGGATTCAAAGGCCCATTCTGGATTTGCACTCAGGTACATCTCACGTCTTCCAACACTATCTGTGCTCGGTTTCAACCTGAGGTCTTCAGCAAAACCTGTTAGCCACTTCACAACCACAACTAAAGAAAGATGAGGTTCATACTTTATGTCAGAGTCCCATTCTATGGAACAACCTCACTGAGAAGAGACAGCAAGCTTCTCAATTTCCTCTCTGATTTTATGGGTGTCCTATCTCACAGTTTGGGGTCTGGGTTTGCGTTCAGATTTTTGAAACTTTTTAAATAATAAAGTAATGCTCCATATTGGTGTTATTTGATTCTGTTTTATTTTACTCTACTGCCACTGCAGGGCTTTCCTTCTCAGATTTCAATTTTCTTGTTTGTTTTTTTTTTCGTAAAGTTTGATGTTTAATCATTGTGAGTATTACTGTATTTTTCAGGGTGGTGTCATTTCTTCGTTTCCTGAGAATAATCATCCTGGTGAGGGTTTTCAGACTGGCAGCTCAGAAGAAAGAGCTGGAGAAGGTCACCAGGAGGATGGTAAGGTGACACCATGCCTGGACAGAAAAGGGAAAACAGAATGTGTCATATGTGTGTAGATATATACACACAGAAGTACATGCCCCCACATATATAAGTTCAATGGAGTCTTCTGAGAATTGCAGCTCACTAGCAACTGGTTTGGCTGAGAGAGTCTCCCTGATTGTTGACGGGTTATCTTTTATAGGTTTCAGAGAATAAGAGACGTTATCAGAAGGATGGATTTGACCTTGACCTTACCTATGTCACAGGTAGGTGTTCCATGCAGCGTAAAACACCACATACCTTAAAGAGATCACTAAAAATGCCACCCTTAAAGAAGTGAAGCATTTATTTGCATTTTACCCCTCTATCTAGATCGAGTCATTGCCATGTCTTTTCCCTCATCTGGCAAGCAGTCCTTCTACAGGAATCCAATCGGGGTAAGTCTAGCTTGATTGGACGTACGCATTAAAATGCGAACATGCAGAAGTTCTCCTACATCACTCTTTGTATATGATTATCAAAAGGAGTTGATTTTTTATACACCATAAATTTGGCTTGAACCTAATGCTCCTCTTTTTCTGTACAGGAGGTGGCCAGGTTCTTGGATGCTAAACATGACGGCCACTATAAAGTTTACAACCTGTGCAGTAAGTTGGTGCTTCTTCTCATCACATGCTGTACCTTCTTTTTATAAAAATAGAAAAAAAGATGCCAATATCATCTTCTGTTTCCAGGTGAGAAAGGTTATGACCCCCAGTACTTCCACTACAGAGTTGAGCGAGTTTTCATTGATGACCACAACGTCCCATCCTTGGAGTGAGCAACACTTTTTTTTTCTTTTTTTTTGTAATGTTTTGTAATGTGTCAGTTTTTGTTTCTTCTTCCTTCTTCTTCTTCCTTTAGATTAGAATGTGGTGCAATGTTGATGGAAGTAGGAAGAGCATTAGCCCATTTGCACAGTGGCCTAAGACAGTGTAAACATAAACAGGGCCAAACAAGCACCACCTGTACAATATTTGGTCCGATAATGTCAGTTCATCAGTGTCTGTTCTACTGTCTGTGCCAGGGACATGCTGAAATACACGGCAAGTGTGAGGGACTGGATGTCTGCCGATCCCAAAAATATCATTGCAATTCACTGTAAAGGAGGGAAAGGTGAGGACAATAACTTGTTTAATTATCATGTGAACAGTAAGGACAGTTGACACGATTCAAAACTGATGTGACAATGTTTCTCTGAATTTTTGTGAGAAAAATAATGTTGAAGATATCACAAAGCACAAATGATTTCTTTCTCCCATGCTTTCCTATTCAACATGCTAGTTGAGCAGGAAAGCATGAACGCACCAATTCTGAACGCACTATTGCCTTTTCGAACATAAACAGTACAGTGAATTCTATAAAGAGTGATACAAATATTTCCTGAAATTTTCAGTTTAAGTGTCAACACTGAGTGAAGTAAAATAAAGTGCCTTCAAATGAGGAGAAAAATGCAACTTTGCTGGATTGAACAATCACTAATTTTTACAATATAAACTTTTGCCCCGGACCAAAATTTGTACTAGTATCATGAACGGTATGATTATTGCACACCCCTCACACACCTTTGTTTTTTGTGTGTAAAAATGTGTAACTTTGACATTTGGTCGAGTCTACTGACTATCTAAAGTCATGTCCAGTCTGATCATGGTTCTGCCCTGCTTGACAGGACGGACAGGCACTATGGTGTGCACCTGGCTTATTGACAGTGATCAGTTTGAGAATGCACAGGTACGGTTCAAGCTCAAAAAGGATTTAGTGAATTTGAAAGTTTGGCTACTAACTTACATTCATTTCTCTTTGGCCACCAGGACAGTCTGCAGTATTTTGGTGAGAGGAGGACAGACAAGAGTCGGAGCTCCAAGTTCCAGGGAGTGGAGACCCCCTCTCAGGTAAGAACAAGTAGTAACAAGTGCAATGTATTGGTAGGAAAGAACGAAAGAAATGTTCTGATAAAACTTCAATCACAGAAAATGAACTAGGATCGTAAATTTACTGTCTCTTTGCTGAGCACAGAGCCGGTATGTGGGCTACTATGAGATCATGAAAACCAGTTTCAACAGACAGCTGCCTCCATCTAAAAGCCTCAGGATCAAGAGCATCCGCATTCACTCAATAGCAGGTAAAACCCGGCATGGCAGTCAAATGTCACTTCATCCTTAAAACATTCTTGTTAAGCTTAATATCTGCACCATGTGCTCTTGCCCAGGCGTGGGTAAAGGTGATGGCAGTGATCTGAAGGTCAAGATAATTGTGAGGAAGGAGCTTGTATTTCAATGTGTGTGCGCCAAAACGGAGAACTGCACAGTAAGGACACGCACATTAGGCAAATACATCTACATACTCATCAGGTCATACTGAGTCATTTTTAGACTGTGTGGTTTGTGCATTGCGTGTGTTCTGTAGGTATTTCCTGATGTGGGCAATAATGCAGCAGTTATCAGCCTACAAGATGGGCCTGTGGTTGATGGCGATGTAAAGGTCATGTTTGAATCAAGTGCTGTGAGTATTTCCCTTTACGCCTTGAAAGTGCATATCTACTATCTGTAGCTCAAACGGCACGTTGCTTTATTCCCTTCAGGGTCTTCCGAAAGGATATGAAGATGTTCCTTTCTACTTCTGGTTCAATACCTCATTCATAGAGGATAACAAGTAGGTTTCTGTTGTACCAATGCAATTTTTTGTTGTTTGACTTAATTTAAGTTTCAGTTTCTGATTCTTAACTCCAAAAATTCTCCACAGGTTGTTTCTGCCGAGGGAGGAACTGGACAACCCACACAAACCCAAGACCTGGGACCTGTATAAGACGGACTTTGGTGTCACTATGCTCTTCACAGAACCATAAAGAGAAAGGAAAAAACTTGTTACAGTTGTACATACGATGAGCTGAAACTACTACATCTAATACTTAGTGTAATGAACAAGAGCTCATTAAAATTGGAAAGAGGCATAAACTAACTTGTTTTCAGACGCTGTTACTTCCACCAGCTTAAATAATGTAGACATTCATGTGGAAGTAGGTTTGAATACATTTGATTATTGTATATGTGGTGACTTTTTGTACATGAAAAAAGACACTGAAAAAAAAAAAAAATCCAAAAAAAGATTTGTACCTGATGAAATTATAATGCTAGAATCAGTAGACCCCCCTCTGAATGATCCAGTCAATTTGAAACTAGCTTTTGTTTTTTTAAATAAACGTACCACTTCTACCTATGTCTATATGCACTTAGCAATCGATCCATGAAGGGAACCAGACAGATGTACTCAGTGAGGCAGCAGGGGGATCCACTGGACAGGATGACACAGGAGAAACAGACTCATATCCACCTCCACTTTTGGAGGCAGCAAAAAAAAAAAAAACAAAAAAACAACTAAGGGCATCTGTAACTTTATTTAGTGAAAAAGGAGACACTTGTGAGTTATGTGAGAAGCAAAAGTACAATGTAACTTTTACTTCTGCAAATCTCACCAATCTATATGCTACAAACTATATAAATGACTTTAAATTTGTAATCAGCATTTTTCCTCTTCACAGCAAACAAGTGCACAAGAGTGATTTCATCTTTTATTCATAATTTATACAATATTTAAATTGCTGAATTTACAAGTTTATTTTTGTCACTCATGTTACACCACAAGTCACAGCTGAGAACTTTCCCAAATTTGTTTTCCGTTGAAACTGAAAGTTAACAAGAAAACATTTGAATTAAAGTGCAAACAGAAGTAAACCTCACTGAGGAATGCTGATCTTCGTTTGAGACTTCTTTGCTGAGGCAGGTGGTGTCAAACGTTACAATAGATAGCAAGGTAAAAAGTGACTCAACTCAGGACACAGTAGCCACAGAAAACTCCCAAAATTATTAATTAATAATTAAGTTCCTGTATGCTCACTAACTCCCCAGCAAAACTTTGCCCTGATAAATAATTCTGACCCAGATAATCTGTTGAAAATGAGACACGCCTTCTGAACCATTTTGCCTATTTCAGTCTTTCTTCAAATCCTGGTAGACGCAAAGTGGGACATGTTTAAAAAAAAAAAAAAAAAAAAAAAAAAAAAGGCCAGATGATGGAATATCAGCTAATATCCTAATTTGTGAAAAATCAAAAACCATTTAAACAAAACTTCTTTTGTGAGGAAAGTCAGATGGTCTGAATTTTATGAAATCCTTCCACTTGAGAAACTTACTAATTTTGCTGCAGTACTTACATAAAAAAAAAAAAAAAGAAGATTGTAATTAAGGATAGAATTTTCCTGACAGAAGGCACCATGTACAAAATCATGACAGCCTTGAAGTAACTTATTGCCAGTCTGTGCATTTTAAGCATTAAACAGAACATTGTGCAATACACTTTAAGGCAACATTTACACAACAAATTGCAAAACAGGAGCAGGCGGCCTGAAACCATGTTACCAAACTCAATCAGCGAAATGTTTTTTTAAAACAGCACTTACAACAAGGCATATCTGAGAACCCTTCCCGCTCAGCATCTTACATTGTTCTACAAAAGCTGTTGAAGTGATGACATGCAAATGACAATCCTTACTGACCAACCTGCAGCAGGAAAAATCTTTTGGCTCAGTTTCACATTTGGTCCTATTGCTTACCCCTATCCAACCACTCGAGTCCAAACCTCAGATCAACAAAGTGTTTTTCTGGCAGCCCGAGCCAAGTTTCCTCCAAACCCACTGAGGAGGTCGCACTGCTCCAGCTCATCATAGCGCCCACTCCGCAGAAAACAAAGCAATGTGGTTTTGCAGGTTTCCTTGCAGGGCTCTGACACGTGTCCTTTATGTCTCAAGTACCAAAACTTTTGGAAAACTTGGTCGTCTTTGATAAAAGTCTGCATCAGCCCATCGAAATCAGAAGGGAACAGACTAGAAAGACCATAGGCCTCTGTGGCACGGTAAAGCAGGGACCATTTCGGGTTTGGATCGGGGGTGAACGATGCAGCTGGCCCATGGTTTGCTTCAGTGAGGTTGAGGATGTAGGTTTCATGGTCAAGCACAAGACGAGAGCTACCGTTGTAATTACCGTCAACATAGTAGACACGATATCCTGTAAAGAGAGAAAAATGATTGTTTTAGCTGTGCGCTTATCTCCTTTTGAAATATCACAAGGTCATTCCACTGGCTATTGAACTCACCCGGGTTGAGATTAATGTAAGTAGTGACACTGGGAGCAATGAATGCCACTCCCAATGGGCGGGTGAGAGTCATCTCATCATAAAACATTTGGAACTCATCAAAATGTGTATGTCCAAAAAACTGCCCAGCAACTGTACTTTCATATCTGTTAAAAACACAAAAACAGGTTGTTAAAGAGGGAGAGGGAAAACTCATTTCATCTATTAGGTCATAAACAGTCAGGTTGTCACATGAGGGAACTTAAACTACAGACTTTATTATTTACAGGTCAAACAACAACTTTGTGGCCTGCTTACTACAGCAGGAACATAAAGCCATATGACTAAATGGCCCCAATAATGCAAATACACAAGGAGAAGTGAAACAAGCAGTGCTGGTCACAAGTCAAGCACGCTTAAATATGTAACAAGAAACCACTATCGTTTTCTGGGAATATGCGTGTTGCACATTACAATCCATAGTCTACCACTTCAACAATCCCGTAATGTATTAACAAAAAATTATGGCCGACGCTGATCCCTCTGTGAAAACAGCAAGCTAAAAAGGACAATAAATGACGTAGTGCTCCCTAAGTTTTCTTTACTGCTCTGCAATTTCAAAGTTTAACAGTTCTGGGAATTAGCATCATTAGGAAAATGATCTGTGCATCTACCTGTTGACAATGTGATAGTAGTTCCAGCTCCAACTTCCAAGACACAGGCCTGGTGGGATATGGCCAATAATGTGTACCTAAGTAGAGGAGAAAAGAACACCACGTCCAGGATGGTTATTGTACTAATAAAAGATATAAATATTTCTTAAAATTTCATGTTCAACACCAGTTTCTAGAGGGCAATAAAATCAAAAGAATTGTAAGTCACTTTCAAGATCTAGAACATTTGATGTGAAAAGAGTGAGACATGAAATTCAGCCTTATTAAAACTACATTAACTGTAATTTTACAATGTAAAGTGAAAAACTGCCCTTAAGACTACTTCTTAGTCAGTAATTTTAAGCCTTCTTTCAGCTGCTTCATGCTTTGTTTCACTGCTCTCCTCACCTTCTCTCCCTTGTCCTCACTGGCCTGCAGTACATGAACTAGCCACTGCAGCTGGTTAGCTGGGTCAGTTGAGTTCACCATGAGCCAGAAATTTTCTCGGGCACAAAAGTTCATGTTGAGAGACACCACCCTTAGACCAGGCTGAATGGCCACTGTGTAGAATCCTCCATATCTAAAATACAAAGACATAGTTGAAGAAGTAAACTTCAAACTTTGTTCAGTGAAGAATATCCAGAGAAATGTGACTTCCTCTGTTTGCAATCAGTGAAAGGATGACAGCTAATGTCATAAAAACAGTTCCTACAAAGATCAGATCACATTTTCATCCAAAGACAGCATTTGTAAATAAAATAAAAACATAAATCAAGAACCTTAAGGTGTTCAAAGCTTGCGGTGGTAGCCATGCTGACCATTCCTCTGCCATTGCATTGTAAAGCCAGGCAGAGGACTTGTTGCCATGAACAAAGGGTGGAGGGAAGCTGTTTACTGGCGTGCTCTCATGGTTCCCTACAGCGGGGTAAACTGTCACATTAGGTCCCAGGTGTCTGCATAGGAGATACAAGGAAGAGGTTTAATGACTGCTTGGGTCAGCTTCAGGTGACAAACCTGACTCAAGCTGAGGCAGCTGTGAAGCACCAGCAACATGTCTGCCATGTCAGATTTCAACCCTGATGTTCATGGGTTATCAGAATAGACACTACACTGACATTTATGTTTGTCATGCAAACAAACAAAAGACTCAAAAGGGAAATTACTTGTGGATGAGCCTGGAGATGACTGTGAGCTCTGACAGCTGCTGTTTCCTGGTCTGAGACCAAACATTGTGTGCTGGTATATCTCCGGTCCAGTAGACCCAGTCCCAGGATCCTGCTTTGGCAGCATTTTCCAGGAGGTTCTCCACTGTGCGCAGAGGCAGGTCACACTTACTGTAGGTTCCCCAGTACTCGGCCTGTCTCCTCCTCCAGCTGGGAGAGCCCGAGTCTTTGCGACAACACAGAGGGTCCCTGCAGTCTGCAGCACTGCCAGCCACATACTCCTATTGGTGGAGATATTTTGGGTTAGGTTTTTTTTATTTGTTTATTATTTTTTTTATTTTTTTTTACTGAATTTCATCATCATTTCAAAAATAAACTGAAATCGTGACTGCACTTTCAGTTTAGTCAATCTACATTTCCCAGAAGTGAAAAGAAATGAGTGACTCCAAACTTTTGGATGGTATGACTTGTCAATAGAAAACTACTTCTGATACACCAACCTTAAAGCGCACAAAAAAAGCTGTTTATTGCCCGTTACTGCACATCTAAAATTAGTTGCTGTTTGTATTTTAGCACAGTTCTGCTTTGACTAATCTCTCAGCAGCAGCGCACGCTCACCTGGTCCCAGTGGATGTCTGTCAAAAACAGGACCCTGCTTTGTGGAGAGCCAGGTTTGGGAAGAGAGGGTGGTGTGACAGGAGGCTTGGGGCCTTTTGGCAAGGTGATATTCCAGGGGGCGTAGATATCAAATTTGCCACAAGAAGGCCCCACCAACAGGGCACATGCTTCAGTGGGCCACAGCACAGACTCCTGCAGGGCTCGGATGAAGTCATCTCTGAACAGCTCGGTTATTTGCCTGCACACCATCTCTTCAGCCAGATGAAGACGGATGCATGCCTCCCCTACTGCACGTGCCACTCGTTCTTCATTTGCATCACTCTAGTTGAGAAGAGAATTAAAGAACTGGTTTGAACACAGTTGAACACTGATTTACTGAGAGCTGTCAAAGCATGATACTTCCTGGAAAAAGCAGCCAATTTGAAATTAGCCAGATCGTATCAAATTCTAAATGACTATGCCACAACACAGCAACAGATATTAAATATAAGTCACACTTGAATCAGTGCAGCAGCTATACTTTGGAAATGACACACAAACAGTTGCCTCGAATCAGAGGCCCAAGTCTTCTCCAATAGATTTTTTTCTGTTAAAATCAGCTGCTGAGTGATAAAATACTACATTTATTTAAAATACTTTAAATAAGAACAAAAAGTGCTTCTTCGTGTACAATTAGTTTGTGCACATTAATAAAATAAAAGGACATTTCTTAAATTAAAGAAATTGACTTGAATTCCTTTATTTTCAAACTGGCAGGTGGCTTCAATCACAGTAACTTAGATCACCAAGTCATTGTGTCAACTTAGAAACAGGCAAATAGGAGAGGAGAAAGAATGTTAAATTACCTTTACATCCCTCACTATCAGGATAATAAACTGAATGTCCTGTTCTCATTTCCAGTCACCATGAAGCAGCTAGCAATGTTCAGTTTTTGATTAAACTTTGTTGGGGATGTTAACTACTTAAACTTCTCCTTAACTTCACTTATAGAGGCTGGACTTTGAATTCTGATGCATTGCACAAAAAGGTAGTGTAGCATCATTAGTATAAAAATGGGGCACAAAAGAAAAAGAAATTACCTCCCTTTGTGATTAAATGCAAGCACACAACACCAAAAGTGCAGCTCCTAGGATGACAATTAACTCCGTTTTTTTCTCAAAATGTTTCACTTCTCTTCAAAACTGCACCACAAACTGCAGTCATTGGTTAGAAACGTCACTACTGGACTCTTATAACGAAGTTCATTTTTACCTGTGCTACGATACTACTGAAGCAATGTTTTCAAAATGATTTTTACAAGAATAAATTTATCATTGTGACTTTTTCAAACTGGTTTGTCCTTAACTGACACTTTATGTTAAACAGCGTTATTTTTTTTTTTAAGAATGCCTCCAATTGGCTGTTTTTTTCTGCATAGTTTGAGTACAATGATGATATTAACCAGGGTTAGGGTTATTCCAGTTCATTACAGATGATATTGTACATGGACATTAAGTCTCAAGCATGCTCACTCACACACACACACACACACACACACACACACACACACACACACACACGTTACCAGAAGAGCGATGTCCAGGATGGTGAAGACAGCTTTACACAGGGAACAGCTGACATTTCCCCAGTTAAATCCGACATGCAGACGGCCGATCTGCTCCACGAACAGCAGGCCGGGCTGTCCGGAGCTCTCTGCCGGGTGAGAGGACGCCAACAGCGGCAACATCAGCGCCAGAGTGAAGGTCATGAGGCCGGAGGAGGGCAGCGGGGCGGGCGGCCGCATTGTGCCGGCAGCAGGTGCTGGAGTCCGTCGGCAGCGTCTGGAGGTAAGAAAACCAGACAAAAAGAGGCAGGTCAGGAAGCGACACCTAACTCTGACACACAGAGTTCCGCTTTACGCCAACCGGAACTTAGAGGCTCGCTCGCTGCTCAGTCACCTCCACAAACAGCCGGACCGGAGGGGTGAGCTCAGGCGGGTCGGACCGGGCTCCGGAAGGTGAGGTCGGTCTGTCCCGGACTCACAGCTGCGGCTGCTGAAGAGCAGATGATCAGCTGCCTCGTCACGTGACTCAATCACGTGGTTTTCGCCGCTTCTGTCGGGTCAAACCCCGTGTTGCCAGGTCCGCTCATTATCAGCGACTTTGGGCTCATTGTTCTGGGCGGGTTTTCGGTGCCAGCGCTAAGAAAGATGATGACTCAAAGAGCGGCCTTTCTCCTACACCATGTGGTAGATTTACGTCACCGGTTAGGGTTTTTTAATGATGTATTTGATAAGTCAAATCGGTTTTTTGGGCTTGTTTCCATAGAACTGGTTGCTGGTTTGTCTCACAAGATCTGGCAACACTGGTCAAATCTGTGTCTGCTGCCGATTGATCATCTTACAACATTTGAAGGTTTTTGCGAGGATGCAAACACACACACACACACACACGCACGCACGCACACACAGTGGGCGTTACCTCTGCACCCATAAACCAAAAACAGTATTTCATTTAATAACCGTCAAACATCGTCTCCTACATTTAAAAAGCGTTTATTTAAGTGGACTGGGCTCAAAGGCCCAAAGTTGGATGAGGTGATGTTTCAGCCTATATAATAATCACAGGACATTTTCTTCCCCTTTTGTGGCCCTCATCACTGGATGCAATAAAAAACATACTGCAAAGAAACCACAGTAGGAGTTAAAGTTTCCCTTGTGCCAACTAACAGCATTACGAAAGACGATGCCTCAAAATAAAAGGATGGGGATTTTTCATAAATATAAAATATTTATTGCATTGGCACTTGATAATGCATATAAAAGCGGTGTTTCTATACATATTTCTTTGGATCAGATTCTCAGCAATCATATCTTGACACATTTGTGCATACAATCCTCTGTGAACAGAAAAGTTTACCAATATTTCAGTTTAAGCCATAATAAAAGAGCAACATCAACAGGCTAAAGAACATTTATACCTCATATTTAAATAATGCATGAAAAGCAATATAATACTTTTTTTTGGATTGTGAAGTTAAAGTGGTCTCTGAAATTATTTACAACAGCTTAGCAAATACATAATCGATGTGAATATTAAGAGTGGTTTGATTATTAAAGAAAAAACATGATAACAGGAGAGAACATGATGCTGCAATTGCATTCATTTGTCCTGCATCTTCTCCAGGATGGGCACAATCATATCAAACTTGGGTCTCTTGGCTGGGTCCTCATTCATGCAAAGTCTCATTAGCTTACAGATGTGAGGTGAAATCCCTGGAGGAATGGTGGGTCGAAGACCCTCAAGGGCCACCTGGGAAGGGAGGAGGTGGGAGATACAGAATCACAGTTAAAACCACCAACACTTAAATCTTTGGAACATCTTGGATGTAAAGTTGATGAGGCTGACTTTTTCCAGTAAATACATGGATACTAGATGAAAATATACTATAAAACTGTGGGTAGATAAATGCTGCACCCGCTTACCTTCATGCCTATCTCCATGTGTGAGAGGTCAGCAAAGGGGACCTCCCTCGTAACCAGCTCCCATAATAACACAGAAAAGCTCCACATGTCAGCAGATCTCCTGTTTATGTCTTCAGGTTTCTTCTGCAGGGCTGAAAACAAGGAGGGACAAGAAAAACCATAAAACATGACAGAATAATTCACAGGGTTTGTTTTTGCTCAGTAACATGGGCAACACACCAGATGAACAGCAGGACTACCACTAAAGATGGAATAAATTATATGGTGCAGTATGCTCTTCTGTGAATGAGTCATAAAAGTCTAAGAAGATATTATGGGAGCAAGAAGTAAGCAGGAGAGCAAACGGGGGAGAAAAAAGTAATATCTACCTTCGGGGGCCATCCATGCTGGAGAGTACATACGGCCAGGACACTGGAAGGAGAATTTAGCATCTGCCATGCTTATTCTGGCTGTCATGTCCTCGTCAATCTGTAAATTCACCACATCAGCTTAATATTGCATTAACACAGTAACAGCGGTTGCTCAGGATCTTTTAGGGGGCAAATACAGGACCTACCATGACATGCTTACTGTTGAGGTAAAGCCGGGAAACCATTGGTTCTAAGGTGTGGAGGAAAGCCATGCCACTGGCTATGTCCAATGCAAATTTCACTGCTTGGTTTTGGTCAACCACCAGAGCTGAAAATAAGGGAGACAAAGAGAGAAGACAATGAGGCCCAGAGGAAAAGTAAAAAGTGGCTCCAGTCATGGTAAACTGGAAAAGAATTAATTTAAGGGAAATTTTATTCCATTTCCATTTCATCCGAGTACTTAGATTACTTACTAGTGCCCTGATGGAGTATATTGTAGAGGGATCCATAAGGCATGTAATGGGAAATGATGATGGGGTGAGGAGATGGCGGTGACTGACAGGCCCCAAGAACAGGCAGAATGTTCGGATGAGAAAAGATCCTTTGGCGATATGATAGAGAAAGACGACAAGTTTAATATAAAAAAATAAATAAATAAATTGAAGGTGTGGGGGGGAGTCTTTGTCTCAACCTGTTCAGAGATTTTTCACATTCCTGTTCTATTTAAGGTTTTGTTGCAGCTTTGTCTTCTTGCCAAATGAGGGTTAATGCTAATGGGTTACAATATAGGCTAGGAGTCATTTCTCTGTTAAAAACCGTGACACATGCATGCTCTGTTGGTAACTCACTTGAGCCATCATCATATCAATAACAACTCACTGAATGCGGCAGTCCATCTTCAAGCTGTCCTAAACCTGTCTTAACAAGCTTGAACAAGATGACTTTCAGCTAACCCAAAATCCTCTCTTACAACTTCCAGCATGTGTCATCATAAGAATAGTGTAGCTGCCTGTTTTGTGGGTCATAATTTGATCTGGAAAAAGGTCATGCACAGGGATTCAAGAACATCAACAAAGAAACAATGGACACAGGATTTGAAATAAGGTTCCAATTCAATTATGATGGATTAAATTTCATGCAAGAATAGATTTCTTTCTTGTTTTTTTAATAGAATCATGCTTTCAACAGAAACCTGAGTTTTGGATGCTCTTCATTGAAGTCTCTGCTCTTCCTGGTCGTCCAGTCTCTCACCTGTAGCACCTTCACAACAATCTCATCCCCTTGCCACCGACCCTGCCATAGCTGCAGACAGAGCACATGGAGGGAAAGTAAATAAATAAAACCAAACTGTCCACAGAGCAGATAATACTGAGTGCAACTGACCTCCCCGGACTGGTTTTCATTGACCTTTGCGAGGAGGGACAGCTGCTTATAATCAATGCCAGCCTGCTTGTTCAGCGTTCCATTACCTGCAAGAGCAAAAACATCAATTGTCCAACAAATTTTAGGTCACGTTTCAGATGTGAATTGATTAACTTTTGTCAAACGAGTTACTCACGAGGTCGTGTTCGCATGGTTCCCTTCCAGAAAGTTTCCTTATATGGGACTTTGGTCAGACTTTGGCCCATTTTCTCTGCTTTTTCTAAAAAGGCAGCAAGTATGAATACCTCTCATTTTCAAACATAATGATTTTCTTCTTCTATAGAGACAAAAACTTCATGTATTACAATGCTGACAAATGACCTCTGACCTTGAAGCAGTTGTCTTAGATGAGGTTTGGCCTTATCCAGAGGTGTCTGTCCATACCGATTACATACACACACCTGAGCACCACTGGCCACCAAGTCCTAAAGGATAGCGGTCAAACTTAATTATTTAATGTATAAAGATAAACTAAGGGGAACAGGAGTACTACTGCTGGGGAAAAAAAACAGCTCTGAAGTTCTCCCCACAAGAGGGCCTTTTTTCAAGTCTGTGCAAAAAGAAGTAGCGCTGCAGTGTCACAATGTGTGTATTCAATGTGTGTACTCACCTCTGCCACTTCATCCTGGCCCCAGAAGCAGGCATAGTGGAGCGGTGTGTTTCCATGCTCATTGACTGTATTTGGGTCTGCTTTGCACTGAATTAGCTGGTATTCACAAGTTACATAGTTAGAAAACTGAACACCCCCCAAGGGAGTAAGTAAACCACATACGCAGTGCTTAGTTGTCACCATTTTTTTTGTTTGGTTTTTTTTTTTACCTTAGCCACGATGTCTCTGTGTCCATGGCTGGAGGCGAGATGTAGTGGGGTATCATCTCCACGGTTCATCACGTTAATGCGAGCACCTCTCATGATGAGCATGTCAACAACTCCGCTCCTCCCTTCCCTGCACGCCCAGTGGAGGGGGCTAAAGCCATGGTCATCACTTAGGGGCATGACACGAACCAAATGCAGACAAAAGTAGGAATTTTATTAGCTCAGGTATCTTCGAGCTGGTAACATGAATGAATTTATAAGATGCCAATATTAAGAAGCAAAGAAGAAAAAATGTGGAAGGAATGAAGGCGCTGCTGGTCGCTCCTAACAACTCTGAGCATATATCAGCTGATAAAATATTATTTGTGTTGTTCTTTCTTTGTCACAGGGCTTCTCACATCTACAACCTACTGATCTTTATTTAGACTTGAGCGCATGCCTCCCTGCTCGGCCTGCAGTCTTTAGAAATCTGATGACTGGCCAAGTGATATGTCAGTGCAAGTCGGAATGCCTGCTGACATATCCAGAGACACAAACACACAGACAGCGAACATAACACTGCTGCAGTCGGCAGGGAGCCAAACCGTCACCTACGTGTGACTGGCCCCCTTCACCCAGTTGAGTCCTTTTAAATTGGCTGACCCCAAAGCAGCTGCTGGGGCTTCTCACAACTCCCCGCAAAGCCACAAACGTTACACTGTATCTTACAATAAAACTGGAGAGGGCTTGTAGAGCCAGTAGGAAACGACTGCGGTACTAGCTCACACTACAGTGAAACAGCAGTTAGTCACATTGTCTGTCATTTCTGATCCGGCACTGTCGACAAGATCGTTCATAGTCACTGGGCTATAAAAAGGAACAGGGAAAAAACTGAGGAATGACAGGGCAGAAAATACTCAGTGGAATCCTCGCCTGCATTTTCTCCCTCCTTTTTTCCCCTCTGTCTTCCTGCGTCGCTTGGTCTCTAGGGAAATCTAAAATTTTAATTCCTACTGAGCAACATACTTTCCACTGTATAACGCTTAGCACACATTGTTGGATGGATACTCTTAAGGCCACTTCACACAGTTGAGCCCTCTCACAGTGAAAACCAAAGCAAGCCTCCAGGATAATGACTGGTTTCTCAGACGTTTATGTGGGACTAGCTGCCTGAGAAGCTCTGTACGCACGGGGCCAGGCCCTGTATGGACTTGAAGAGAGGAAATGGCCTTGGCTGTTGCGTGGTTGGCCAGCAGCTCTGCAGCCCTCAAAGTCAACATCAACAATCTGCACATATATGGCCTGGCCCAAGAAAGAGATAACAAAAGGTCTTTAGCTCTGAGGTTTTTTAGCTTCTCTCAAGCAAGGAAATTATGTAAACAGGCTGAAGGGCTCTGTATAGCTAATAGGACTGCAGCTAATCTTGTATGTATCTATAAATTCATCTCATTGCTTACATTTTGGATCAATTTTATTTTATAAAAGTGTACTATGATGCAAATTGTCAAAAAAATAAAAAAATAAAAAAACAAAACACCACTTCACAGAGTGCTGGGTGACATCGTGAAAGTACCAAGTTTTGTCTGCTTAACAGTATGAAACCCCAGTTATCTAGTTCAAATCATCTGACTCTCAGATGGGTTCTTGCCTCAATATCTGTCGAAGCACCAAATGATTTCAGCATAATTATTTAAAATGTGCCCATGTTTCTCAGTCCCATGTGGGATTTCTAAGTTATATTCAATCATCTTTGTGACCACATGCCCTCCCAAAATCATCCACTGCTTTAACACACGCACAGTTTTTAGGGATTACATCATGAGGAGAGAAATCCAAAAAGAAAAAAGTGGAAAAAAGTAGAAAGTGGACTGGAATAACCAAAGCTGGTTGATGCTGAGCAGTAAGCAGAGTTGCAGGGAGAACACAATATGGAAACTATTTGACCACCTCTAATGTGCCAAGGTTCGCTTTGCATGAGCGCACACATAGACACACACACACACACAGCACAAGCAGAGAAACCCTCACCTACCATACCAAATGTGGTACGTTTGCTTTAAAGTCTGCTCCAATCATCAGACACACTGTGTGTTGTTGGAATGCCGTCATAGTCATCCGTTATGTAGTCATCTTCAGGCTTTGTGTGTGTGAGCGCACTGTGTGTAGATATATCCACTTACCCCAGGTTGAGGTCATTCTCTGTGTTGTCCAACCACAGGCGCACGGCCACAGAGTTGCCTTCCCGACACTGTGTGAAGATGTCATCCATAGTTCTGCTGTAGGTGCCCTCTCTTGACTCTTTGCTCGTTCAATGGTTTTCAGGATCAGAAGCATGTAGCCTGCAAAGGGTTTTAAAACAGACCCCTGTTAAGTTTGTTGGTGTCTTTTCAAAGGGCTGAAACCAGGAGGTGTCTTCTGATCCTGGACCTGTATTTAGTCCATAGTGTGGAACTGGACTACCCCCTCATAGGGCAGCCAGCCTGGACATGGCTGGTATATTCACACACATTTATGTTTGTGTTAATTCACCCGTTCACATTTAACAATTGGCTGAGTCAAGCGAAATGAAATGATGAAATGATAAATGTCCATTTTTCCCCACCTCTCCCTGAATCTGAGTCGGATGGGCTGGCCTGTTGGATCACTTCAAAATCTATTGTTAAAAAGTCAAAAGTGAAGTTGGACGCCCACTCCAAACTGTCCCGGGACACAGGAAACAAAACCATCCAACCAACAAACTTTCGAAAAGCTCTTACCAGCTTCCAGGCGATCGACTGAAGTCAGTTTCTTTCTCTCCTGCCTTTTTTTTTTTTTTTTTGGTGTTCCTCCTTTTCCCTCCTGGAAGTCGGCAGTCTCCTCGGAGCTCGGAGCTGGGAATGGAGGGGAGAGTCCACGCCCCGCTCCTCCGAGCTGATGTCTGCAGCTACTGGTGAGACCCGCTACTGACTGCCCTGAGCCGGGGCCCTGGAGGGGCCAGTGGGGCCCCCTGCTGGAGGATATGCACCCATACTGCGCCCACAGGATGACCAGATGACGGTCACTGATAATGAGTGATGACGACGAGCACGTTTCCTAAAAAGATGCTTTAGTAAATTAAATAAATAATAAATAAATTCATTTTTTATATATAAAACTAGTGAAGACAGAACCACCAGAGATGGGATGTACGTTGACCTTTTAATTTTTTTGCCATTATTATAATTTTTTCTCTGATTATGATACATCCAAATCTACACATATAAAATCCATTGCTTCTGATGATGGTTTGTTTTGGTTTACAGGTGGGTGGCACGGGTGCACAGCGGTTAGCGCTCTTGCCTGGCAGTTAGAAGGTTCTGGGCTCAATGCCGGAGTCCTGTCCCTTCTGTGAGGACTTTGCATGGTCTCTTTGTGTCCTCCAGCTTCCTCCCACAGGCCAAAGATGTGAGCGTGTAGGTTTAGGTTCATCTCTATATGTCAGCCCTGTGATGGACTGGCAAGCCATCACATCTCCCATGACCCTGATTATTTAAACCTGGTCATGCCACTTTTCTTTGGAAATTCTGTCAAAAGTTGGCCGAGGTATTTGTATATATATATGTGAATGACAGTGTTAAAGTTGTTTTTTTTTTTTTTTAAATAACCAGTCGTACTTACAGTGCATCAGTGATCTAACCAAATAAGTGCCTCACATGCCACAGTGAAATCAGCTAATGTTTTCTTCTACAAACTGGACGGGAAGTGGAATTCTCACTGATGGGCTCGGCAGCAACAGGATGGCTCAACACCCTGAGGATCGCCTGACTCTATTATCCAAATAACGATTTGAACTAACCTCGTTCAAACTATGTCTTCTGCAGGCTGACGAGTCAGCTGTTGGCTGGCAGAACAACACAGAGTTTGTGATGGTGGAAAAAAGCCCCTGGGAATGTGGATTCAAGATCTCTTATCATAGCTTTGTTGTTGGATTAGGGTACACAACATGTACAGGGCAAAGACAGGAAGTGATGGGAGGAGAGAGAGGGCGATGATATGTGACAAAGGTCGTGAACTGGATTCACACCCACAGAAGTGGGATCACTGTTGCATTATGGCATCTGGTAGCAGGAGTGCCTTTAATGTTTGCATTAATACAACACATTGTCACAGGGTCAACAGATCTGAAGTAAACAGAACATAACGACTTTTGCTCTCAACTTACAAAACAATTATGAGGCCTGAGTGTGTCTGGGGAATCATCAGACTGATCTTGTTGGGCTCTTCAAAGTCCAGACTTGTCCAAATCTGTGCAAGTTTCCACAATCCAGGACTGACAGATATCACCACCGCTGCACAGACACACTTACATACACTTATTATAAATTATTTCTTTTGGCTGCCTCACATCACAAAACAACAGAGTTTAAAAGCTGCATTTTGCCCATCACAAATGACCACAATCTGAAGTGAGGTCTTTGTGTTGCTAATTTGTCAATCAAATAACAAAAAATCTTACAACTGTAGCCCAGAAAAGATTAGAGAACATGATAACCATATATAATTGTTGTTCAAAAATGTTATCTATTTGTTTATGTCAATTTATCAATCACCTACTCTTTTATGCAATATGGGAACATAATATTGTTGTGTGATAGTGAGCTAATTAATGAGCTTGCTTGCAGTGGGAGTCAGGTCCATATCACTACAGTACAGTCGCACAGGCAGAGACAGAGCCGGTTGGGGCATCATTAGTGGCCGGACAGGGAGGAAACTTCTCTTGGCCTGACAGTCTCTCTGTGGATTTTAACACTGTAGGTACAGCGACTGTTGATACAAGACTATTTTCTGATGATGATTTTGGTTTGGCTTGGGCACTAGCTAGTGGGTGGCTGTGAAAAGACTGCTGTATGGGATGTGCCACTGCCATCTTTATTAAAAGCTGAACTATCGACTGTTTCAGTCGCAGGAGCAGATAAGTTAACCTCTGTGGCAGGTGTTGATTTGGAGACAGCAGCATCAAATTCAATTGGAATATCTAATCTGGCTGGCTCCAAGACGGAGCCATGAGCCCCTGGTGCAACATCAGGCGCTAAAGGGTTCAGCAGTACAGGGGATTGTGGGGATGGAGATGAGATGATGGGGCTCGGAGGTATTGTATCAAGAGGCCCATTAGATGCAGCAGTGGCTGCCTCAGCTGCCTTGGCGTTCTCCGCAGCCTTGCTCTCCATCTCCTCCATTCGGCGCTGCACCATCCGAGGCATCAGCTGCACGTAGGTGCCCATCAGGCGGTGGTTAGAGCGAATCAGTTTCCCCGCACAGCTGTCCACACAGCGCTCCTGGACAGGCACCAGAAATCAGATGAGTCAGTAACAGTATGTTCTTGTTATACATGATTTGGCCAAAAGTATATAGACAAGCTATTCACGTATGGTCTGCGGTTTTCGTCGGAGATTTGAGACCTTGGCTGCAATCAACGTTGGCCTCCATCCCCCATGAAAAAAGCTACATCACAAGTAAGCACAGCCCTGACCACTACCAATCCAACACCTTTATTAGACATTGTCAGCCAACGTCAGCACACAATCACACTAATGCTGTAAAGGCTGAATGTGATAAAACCCATGCAGCCACAGTGAGTGGGGAGTTGTAGCCACATCATCTGTCCTGTGGCCTTGGTTGTTAAAGCAGACCACTGTTCACGACCACTAGACCCTCTGCAGATAGTGGTCCGGACCAGGTTACTGGTCTGTAGAGACTAGTGTGGTTCCAGTCCACCTTTTTCCTCTTTGGATTTGGTGTCAGTGCTGTTCAATGTGTTGGCCTTTTATTTATCAGCATTTTAATAATTTGGCTTTGAAATCTTTTAGCTGTGCTGTACTTTAATGTTTGTGAGTCCGACCATACATCTGAACCAGTTCCAAAGCAGAGAGGAGGGAGGGGGACATGAGACAGAGGGCCCACCTCCCAACTCATCTGGCCCACAAGAACATAAACTGGCTAAGATTTATGAACAGTTACTGCAATTCTAACACCAATAGACGCTAATCCATAGTGGAATACGCATTATAATCTGTGTCTTTTACTCAGCAAACTGTGTTGCTGCCACTTTCAGAGACAGGCAAAGGCAGACTGGAGCCACAGCCCGGTCCCTAACTGGTCCAGACAGTCCTACAGGTCAGTGACCTGACCACAACTCCTGCAGCCAAGGGGCCAAACTGCTGAGGGAGGAGCAGAGAGGGAAAATCAGGACACACAAACCAACTGAGATGCTTCATGTGTGGTGACCATTTACTTTTAACCGTAGTACGTATTAGAATAAACAAATAAACCCGATCAGACACTGAGCGCAGCATAAATAATCACAGGTACGGGTGCCGGCTCGGTCCTGCTCCTACCTCGTCCATGGTGAGGTTTCTGTAGTTGAAGTTGCTGGTGCATCGCTGGAAGCAGATCTCGGTCATGCGGTTGTAAACCAGCAGGAAATCCCGCAACTGCAACACAAACGAGATTCTCACAAAGTCACCACCAAACATGTGCTCACATGCGACCGAGCCAAATGTAGCAGCAAAGGCGAGAGGGACTCACATTTCTCAGTTGTTGGTCGGCATCCATTGAGTCCTCCGGCTCGAATTAAACACAATCCCGCAAAAAACAATCTACAACGACTTCACGCATCTCTCGGTGATCGTGGTTTGACCTGGACAGACTCAGATGGGGAGGAAAGTGACATTCACGCGTCGCTAAGGAAGATGAAGTCAGTTTCCCATTCGTCGCTTCCGACTCGGCAGCTCATGCGGAGTTAAGGGGAAAGTTAATGGACACTGATTGTCCTCTGCAGCTCATACTGTTGTTTCATATTTTAACGTTGGCCGAAAACCACAAATACAAAAAATTTTCACTAAAGGGGAGATTCCGTTTTATTATTTTTTAAACCTTATACCGCATCAGACAAAGTCCAGTTAAAGAACCACGGTATTTTTTTCAGGTTAAAATATGCAGACATTATGTAAAGTCTCCACATGAGGACAACTGGAAAGGTATGAACTCGTTTGTGGTTAATGTGTATTTTTATGCATCTTATTTTCACAGATGCATCAAAGAGAAAATCTGGCCTATCAAATATCTTAAAACCCTGATTGCACCAGAAAGTTATCGCAGACTGAGTCGCTGTTATTTACCCTAAAACGAGAGGTCAAATTCTCCTTAAGTATGAATGGGAAGCGAACTTCAGCGCCGCTGCCATGTTTGTAACAAAGATCGTCTACGTTTGTGAAGATGGACGTATCACTTCCGGGTTACAGATATGTAACTCCAAGTTATATTGAGCAGGAAGCTGTAGAACAGTACGTATGCATAATGAGATTTAGAGATTTAGAAAACTTGCAGTTAATACCGTTTAAAGATGCAGCTGTAGCAAGAAATATTCCCTAGTTTGTGACCCAGTTTCCAAGTTTGGACCTTCGGCAGAGAAAAGGTACTCATAGTAATTTTGTTTATGAATCTGATTTATATATAATCAAGTAAATAACAATAATAAATAATATTAATATTTGTTATTGTTATTTACTTGATTGTATATTAATTCAGATAGATTACAGTCTGTTGTATCTTTATATGCTGGCTCTAAATTATAAGCATAGGGATATAAAATCTCAGCAAAGAGTTCAACATTTAGGCCCAATAAAGTTGCAGTGAAATTTTGAGCAGGTAGTCATGGTCTCCTGAGGATGGAGCCTAATAGAGACAGAGTCAGTCTCATAGTGAAATACAGTGAAATAAAAGTATTAGTGGTGCCCATAAAATGTTTCCTCTTTTCTGACCGTGAGGTCTCAACCTTTAGCACCACGAAAAAAAAAAAAAAAACAACTTCAATTTGTGGTGTGCATGTTGATGACACAATGGAGATTCAGTTCAATGCTTCCAATCAAAATAGTTTTACATATTTGTTGTCCCCAATAATTTATTTTGCAATTTCAGTGAAGTCCCCAACCTTTCCTCTAACATCTAGAAAAGAATACCTATCAGCCTGGTGATCAGAAATATCCAAGTTAAAATATCATGGCCTACTTGTCATATTTACTGAGTATTCTCCTCCTTCCAAGAGGACAAACCTTTTTATATCTTCACCACCCCACAGATTCTTTAAATTGAATTGTACTTTCAAAGTTTAGCTGCACCAACATAAAAACTGAAAAACAAATAAATTGTGTTTGTCTAACAAATAATTTTTATTAACATATCAAACACTATTACAATAAAATCATAAAGAAAACATAAAAGCAACATATACATACAAAATGGACATCCAGACACATGACTGTTGTCCACTTCCTGCAGCAGCTTTGGAAAACAGCATCAGCTCAGTCCCAACAGACACTGAATGACTAACTGTGTCCTCCGTCCTGCCCAGAGGCACAGAATATGCTGGTTGTCTGGGAGGAAAACAAAGCTTGTGACCCAAGATGAAGGCAGCGAAGGGCGCTTCTTCAAAAACCAAAATAGTTACTCATGTTTTCTTGTTAACATCTCTTGGTTTCTTCAATTCAGGTATGTCATGTTTTCTTAGTTACATTTGTTGATGTTATGCTCCATCTAGTAATGTTATACTAAGTAGATCATAATTTTTTGCCTCAGAACGTCTGTTTCCTCTCGTTCTCTCAACAAAGGTCTTGCTTGTGGAAAGATTATCACATAGTTTCCATCGTAGGAAATAAGCAACAACTGATTAATAAGGTCTAATTACTGTTTTAATTTAATTTTGTTTTTTTTTTAGTATGAGGCTGTCAAAAATGAAACTAGCCCCTTAGTGGTTATAAATGCTTTGTTGTCCAACTGTATATATTCAGTACAATCTGCAATAACTATGATTTGCATTATAGCTTAATATTGAAATATCTTCAGTCTGACCCTAATTTATGGAAATGCTGTGAGAACTGAACATTGTAGATATCAGAAGTAGTATTTGTTGTTGGGATATTTGATTCCAACAGATTGTGTGGGTGTCGTTGCAGTCTTGTGCCCGCCCTCTGGAAGTAATACAGTAATTGTGCTTACAAGCTACAGAAGAACAAGTGTTTTCAGATGTTAAATTATTTTCAGTTCTGTCTGTGTCTCATCCCGTCCTGCTATTGTTGTGGCTAGCACCAGAGTCACTGAGTTGCTCTGTTTCTGCAAGGCAAGCATGGCATCTGGATTGCTCCCAGTGCTCTTTTCATGAACTGCCAAGAAGGAAATTTGAACAAACAATCCTCACTTTTGTTGGCTCATGCTCGCCCATCCCAAGGACTGGCAGCTGTTACCATGGCAATGTGGATCTGCCATGCAAACTGGCACCAGCACACAGCAGTGACGGGGTGTGATGCCCACACTAGCCTTCAGTTAACTAATGTATCACTGCTGCGCAGTTGAAAAAACAGTTACTTATTAGACAGCATTCATTGTCATAACCAACCAGGTTGAAAAAAATCTTTTCATTTTCCCCTCATTGCTTCTGAGGTCACTGTTCTGCCTTTGTAGCATGTTGTTATTCACAAACAGCTCAGGTCAGTCAGTTACAGAGATTAACTGTGTGTTATTATTTAACTTGTGTATGTATAAGTCACCCCACGACCCGACCCCAGATGAGAGGATGTGGATGGATGGATGTATAAGTCACTGTAAGTCGATATTAAAAATAAAATTATACAGGAACTCTTCCATGTTTCTCTCCAGGTGAGGTGCTAGCAGTGAATATGACTATTCCCAACACTCTCATCAGAGGTACAGTAGGAGGGGAGGCCCTTCTATCAGTCCGCTACAGTAGTTTCAGCCTTGACCTGCCCGTCATCAAGTGGCAGCTCCAGAGAGAAAAATCTGTCACTGTCGTCCAGTCAATTGGAACGGACATAATCGGCACCTTGAGGCCTGAGTATCGTGACCGAATCCTGGTGTTTGAGAACGGGACACTGCTTCTCCACAACCTCAGATTCTCAGACGAGGGAACGTATGATGTGGAGATTTCCATCACAGACGATACCTTCACAGGAGATGGCAGCATCACGCTCACTGTGGATGGTACGGTGACATGTGGTATTGTTTGATTCAGTACAGTAACTTCAGGGTACGAGCACATTGAAGACTTCTCCCTTCTTCTCCATGCTTCAAATTATAACCCCATATTATGCTCTCTAACTTCAGATGGAATAGTATTAAGTCTGTTTTCAAAATGTTGAGATTTTCTATAAAAAACCCATAAGAATGGGAGAATAAGCCCGGGATTTACAGGAAATGATGTATTATAGAATACTTTTAGGTTGCAACTTCGTTTTGTTGCATGTCAATCACACTCGCACACAAGTTAGTGGGCAACCGAACGTAAACAGACCTCTACTTTTCTGAGATGATTTCTCGCATGTCAAACGAGGTCAAAATACTTGTTCAGGTTTGTAGAGATGATTAATTATGTAATGACTGCAGCTTCTGGGAATGCTGAGTATTTAATCTACAAATATATATACTTTCAGCAGTTATAATAGAAGTAGCAGAATTTCCATTGTCAGCTTTAAATGCACTGAGGTTTGTAAAAAACACCGTCCAGTTGTGGCTCAGTGGTGTATGTCATAGTGTGTTAGGGTGGTTGAATGACATCAGCCCTCCCACCAAAAGGCCTGGGTGAAGGTCACCTGTGTCCTGCAGAAAGTTCCACAGAAGTCAGACATCTACAATACGCTCTTTCATGTTTCCATCAGCCAAATAAGATTCTCTCACTATAATTGTTCATAGAATTATAATTACGCTCCATTTTGACAACATTGTTAACATTGCAACATTAGTTGTGCTTTCATGTTTGGTACTTGAATGTCAGGACTTGCAACTTAGGTCTGACAAAAACAAAAATCTAAACCCTCACCAATAAAACAGCCGCATTGATACTATCAGTTGATATTAATTTATAACTGATGAATTGCATGTGCGTATATCTTAGGCAATGAGTAGTTGGTTAGCTGACATAACGGCACAGTGCCTAAATATTAATGTTAAATAAACAAATTAATAGTTATTCTGACATATATCTGGGGGGTGTGCTGATGAATTCGTAGTATTAGTAAGAAATTAGTTTTATCAAAGCAGCCAAATGTCTGTTAAGAATAGAAAATTAAAGATGAGAGAAATGTTTACTGTCCTTTTTTAAAAATCTATTCACATGTGAAAACAACATGTATTGTCACCTACATCTAGAACCAATATCTAGGCCCTACATCCACATGGAGTCTTCATCAGTGCTGGAGCTCAGCGAAAATGTCATCCTCAACTGCTCCCATGAAAATGGAACCAGGACTACATACAGATGGTTCAAAGGTGGAAAGCTGCAGACCAATGAAACGAGATTCGTGCTCTCACCCGACCAGAAGCTCCTGACCATCACACGGGTGCTGATGGTAGATGATGATATCTACAGCTGTGCAGTGGAGAATCCTGTGGGCAATACGTCAAGCCTACCTATCAGACTGACGGTCTACAGTGCGTGATGCTGCTTTTATTTTTTACAATGCTAAATCCGCCATGATAGACTTAGTGACAGGAAACCATCAGGAAACTACAGAAGAGCAGATGCCAGAACACAGGAAGCATCAGAACAAAGATCTTGCCATATCAATGTCGAAACATTTATTTTAATAATGTTTCATTTTTTGTATTCAATTAACATTTTATTAATCTGAGAGATTAAGTGGTAATTACTAGGGACTATAAAATGTGTTGAGGGGGGTCTTCTATTTATAGCAAACTTTGTTGAAGTCATTTAAGCATTACACATAAAATTAGTTTAATCTTTTTCATATTACATAAAAATCTTTATTGAATGTGCTTATGTTGCTCTGTTCATTGTTGATATTCATTAGCTGTAATCTTGAATCTTACCAGAAAGAAGTTCCCTTTATATCATTCTTTCTACTGGAGGCATCTTCCTGCTCATCGCCTTGGTAACTGTATGCGCCTGCTGGACGCCGTCCAAAAAGTAAGAATTAACCTGAGTCTTTCAAAACCAAGATTGACTGTAGAACGGATGGATTTTAGAAACAAACTGATAACTTTATGTCTTTGTTAGGCCAAGACATCCACCAAAATCAAGAAAGACTTTTTCCAGGTTGTATAACCGCTCTCATCGCTCACCAATCAACACCAGAGGTACCATATTTTCATACCTAAATAATATTCCACCGCAATGATAGTTAATACAAAACCTGGTCAGCTAGTCTAACATGAGGCAGGAGTAATCCCTCTGAAGAAATCAGACAGTGTACATTGTTTATGTTTAGTGTTTTTTCCTTTGTTACAGATGTTGTGCTTCCAAAAGTGACAGAACATAATGGAATAAATGCAGTAACTTCACTTTACATCCTGCAGCAAAAGGTAACACAAACTTTCTTAGTTTCTCTGCTTTTCGCAACATATTTGACTGGAGAGCATCAGCATGTTTACAGCTTGCAGTGGTGCCAACTTTTTTTTTTTTTTCCGAGCAATACTCAGTATAAACCTCAGGGTCATAACTTTTGTTCCAGAGCTGCTCTGGTTTTCTATCTGCTCTGAATTTCAGTGAAGTGGAGGAGTGCTTCCCATACACTGAACCTTTCCACAACTATGGCCAATAAGACACTTGAATTATATGTATCAGACAGGGCAATGAGGGTTCATGTCTGAGAATCTGGGAGCCTCCTACACAAAATAAATATTATTGTGTTAAATGAACCTTGTTTAGCAGAGAATGTATTTAGACTAGGCTTTCCCATTTTGCAGGATCCCTCCATGGATGACTCATCCAGCAACAGTATTGGCTCTCCTTCTGAACTTGACAACCCACCATGCTACACAAGTGGCCCCAACTATACTTCTTCTCTTGCCCAGTCCCCTGGATCCCCTACCTGCTCCATCCACAGATACACTTGAGACCCCATCATCATCGAAGCACTCCATGTCGCACAGAACAGGAAGTCAGACCGTCCTGCAGCATGCTTCTCCTGATGGGACCTTGAGTTTGGGAAATATCTCAAAACCATTTTCTGGAGCTTTAAATGCCTCAGAATTAATGTATTGCCTGTTGATATTATTCAAGTAAACTGTGACTTAAATAGCAGTTGTGTTTACAGTTAAGAGCACAGCCTGTAGGGAAATATGAGGGGCGAATGTTATCACTTTTTAAATGCCACTGAAGTCTACATATGGGTTTTCCCCATTCCACTAAAGTCCTTGGTAACTGGTACTACAAAGCCAAATATCTTTGAAAGGGCATGTAGTTTCATGAAGCTTAGTTAGCGCTGGAAGGATGTAACTGTCAAACTGATGTGTAATGAGGAGTCAACTGAATGGCAAACACTGCCGCGTGCTTACTTTTTCTCTTTTCATAATCACCAACATAGGGGGTTTTGTTTAAGAGTGTTAAATGTGAAAAATAATTGTTGATACATTTTGAGAAAGTAAAGTCTAGTGTTATGTGATATTTTCTGTAGTGCCCAATAAAATCCAGCAGTGACTTTTTATAATATTTTGTGATTATTTTATTTCATTCAATTAGATGATTTAAAAAAACAACAACATATCAGTATCCAGAGAAGAGTGCAGGGAAGACAAACCATAATCTGCTGAAGAAGAAGTTGTATTCAGACTGGATAAGTGGCACAAAGGTGAGCTGAGTAGGCTGATGAGAGGGCCATGGCTGACAGGTGGACTAATCCATAACATGAGGACATCAGAGATGTCAAATTACAGAGATTACAGATGTAAAGGGCTCCTCTCCTTCAAGAGCTCACTTCAATGCCTACGTTTATAGAGCAGAGGATGTTAACTGTATGTTTCTCCTCTGTTAGAAACTCCTTTTCCAAATTATTGCCTCTTTGTGGAACTTTGGTTTTACCAGCATCTTTTTGAGTGTCCCATTGAAACTGTATATGTCCAGGTTCTGTACAGGACATGGTGGCGCGAGGACTGTAGGGTCTAGGTTGCTGTCATCCTTAGGTTGCTGGTTCAACTCCAGCTCTAAAGACAAGTGTTTTAGACCCATGTGTAGGCTGTGTCAGTAGTCACCCTTTGATAGCTCAGTTGGTAGAGCGGAGGACTGTAGGGTCCGAGTTGTGGTCATCCTTAGGTCGCTGGTTCAATTCCGGCTCGAAGGACAAACATTTTAGACTCGTGTAGGCTTCAATGCTTGACTGTCCAACACAAATGACAATCTGTAAATTCTCTGCCTGCATTGTGTCGCTAAATATGACACAACGTGAAATATCAGTTACTTTCAGTGCAAGTAGTTGTTCGCTGGAAACTGTTGACCACCCCCACCTTGTGTGAATTGTCAACCTACTTTGTTGCCCCTAATATACAGTGACTCTCTGAGATAGACACGCACACACACAAAAACACCAATGTCAGAATAAAAGACCACTGAAAACACTACTGTTCATGACAACAGCCAAAAATCTCCCTTAAGACCTGAATAATGTTTCCTGATTTATGCTGATTGTCTTTCCAGTGCCAAAAGTCTCCCCTCTGCATTGATTTCACAATCGTTGCATTTGGAAGCAGTGCAGTACTCCACTGATGCTACACAACAATTTCAAGTTTTTTTTCTTTTGAAAAAGTGAGAAATAATCAGCATATTCGTTATTGTTAACAAGTGCAGTAAAAAGATCTAAAACAACAAGGCAGTGGTCAGTCTCTCACCATTTACATATATGCGTTGATAGGAGTTAAGTTAAATTACATCAGTTGGCCAACCCACTAATCGTAGATTCAGGCCCTTGGTGAAGTGCTTTTGTGCTGGTAAATAGGTCTGAATGACAATAATAGAAGTTTCACAATTTATTGACATAAGATGTGGTACTGTGACAATAACAAATAATTTACAACAGTGTTACAATATTCCATTTCATATGATGCTATGAGGGCTCTCAAAGCATATCCTGGATTGCTGGCAACAGTTTTAGGTTTACTTCTATAAATGAGTACAGTCAGTGCTGCTTATAAATCAAGAGCTCTGTGAGAGATGAAGTTTGGAATAGATACGTTTTTAAATGCAGCAAATCCACAGTCTAAATAAAAACAGATCAAAAGGATAGCAGGCTCATGCTGGCACATACATGTATTTTCATATCATTGTGTATGAAAATTGTGTGAGCAACTGAAATATGCCATTTCTGTTAAATTGGTTGAAGTAAGGCTTCAGATAGTTTTATGGGAAATAACAAAACATTTTTATTGATTTGCCACACCAACTACAACATCACTGGACTACATTGTACTTGGGCAACTCTGGGTCTTGGTGTGTATAGACACGTTCTATAGCACACAAACCACCAACATTAGAAGGATACAGTGAAACAAGGGCAGTAAAACATAAACTTGGTATTTAATTTCCATGAATGCTTGGTCCTGTGAGAGACTGGTTTGGCTGACACGCCATATATTTAGAGAACAATGGCATGGAGATTACCAAAACAACACTGGCATAAAAAAGATAAGGTGAAACATTTAAAGCACATGACAGAATTCAATCTACTGCAACATTTAACGCAGAGGTAGATGCGCAATAAATACGAATGAGAATATAAGAGTATAAAGCCATGTATAACTATGTAGTTGCAGTAAACGGGACAGTTACAGTAAAATACAATTGAAATTCTTTTCCAAATGGTCTTAAAATGGAGTGGTTCTGGTATGAGGACAAAATCAATAGCTGCTGTGGTGTGCGTAGTGGTTCTGAGTTAACAAGCAAAGAAAGTAATGGCAAGTTCACAAATTTGTCAAGGAATTGAACCCAACAAATGTTCTTCTGTTGCAATGATAGTTTCTACATTATGTCTGTCTATTTACATACAGCAAATTTTATGTATTATATATTTTTAACATGACTTAAAAATGATGCAAAAATTTGCTCCGCTGTGCCACAGCAGTTCCACTGAAGTAGCTCCACATGGCTTAAAGTTTTTTTTGCTTTCTTGACTTTAAAGAGAAGCCTTATTAGTTTAGATTCAGAACAATATCTGAAAGAGCTGAGTAATAAAGACCCCAGTAGGTCCTGCTTCTGTGTTTTTTCCCCTGAAGAGCATCAGAGTGCTGGAGTTAACACTACATGCCTCCTCTCTGCCAGATGGACCATAAAGAGTGGGAGTCAAAAACATGAATGAAAAGCATTGAGTAACATCATGCACAAGTAGAGAGCAGCTGTAAAATGTTGGGCTTTTGGAGTCACATTAAAGTTACTACTTCTATTACTTCTGGTCTCGGGTCTATATATCCTTTTTCCAACTTTTTGGAATTTCACACAAGTGTTTTAAGTATTGTACAATGTTGGAAAATCTAAGGTTTCTATCTAAATGATGCATAAAGTGATCTCATTACATACAAGAAGCTGTGTCAAATTCGTGACAGAAAAAGCTGCAAGATATGGTCCTCGGTGCGATGAATGATGTTTTGTTGATTGAACGTGTCTCTAGAAATAACTGTAAGCCATGGCCTCCAGGAGTCAAACCCGGTGAAGAAAAGATAATCACATAACTGGCTCTTAGCACATTAATGGCAAAAGGAAGAAATGAACATTGGTCTTATTATATGGGTACAAAAGAAGCAAAGCCGATATAAAAATAAATCAACTGCAAAAAAAATATTTTTCCACTCAGGACAGTTTCACCATCAGTCACAGCTTTACAACATTAAGACACTAAGTTAAGGATGGAATGGTAGACACATTTTCATTTGGAGGTAAGAATGAAAAGGGGAGGTGGATATAAGAATTCAATAATGCGTTAAACTGCCAAAACAAGGGAACACCACCATTATGTTTAACCACAGTACATTAGACAGAGCTACTGCATGGTGAAGTTGATACCCTCAGTATAAATATTCTATTGAGCCAAATGTAATTGCTTGAAGTTTGGATTTCATTGTTTCAGCAGTAAAACACAGTTGACAGAAAATGACAGAACACTGGTGTTTGTTGTCAGGATGAAGCAGATTGGCAAAGTGTTACAGCCGTTCAGTTCTTCAGCACAGAGTCGTACATCTGGTAGACGTACTGAGAGACCTCCGGTGCCCGACATTTAAGAGACAGCTGTAAAAACAGAGGACAGAGTTACAATGGAGAAACATTCACTCTTACATTCTCTGAACACCTTATGTAATGTAATTAAATAAATAATGAATCATCTGATAATTGTGCATTTCTAAGCATTTTCATTCTTTGGATCCACCTTCTTCAATGTTAAGATTCGCTACTCTTTGTTTTGGATCCCTGTAAACTGATTTGAATTAAATTTATTGAATAGATACACTTTTTAAAATTCCAGAAGAAATGACTATGAAAAGAATCAATTAGCTGCAGACCAGGTTTCATGAGACTGTTTTAATCACATTATCAATGATTATCCAACACAAAATGTTTAAAGTAGTGACTAGTTTGAATTGAACACAGAAACAGAAATATGGTACTACTATGAAAACTATAAATCACACACATTACACAATGCGAGGAATGAGCAGGAAGATCTGGACATTTGTACATTATTAACAATTCCTAAACCATTCAAGACTTCAGACTTCTGTTTTTTCTATCCCTTTCTAAACAACCAGTCTGCTTTTGAGCAGTGTAGCTCTCTCTTATTTACCAAAAGTTATGTCCAAAACACTGGTAAAGCATAGCTGAAGGTTAAATAAATTAATACTCTACCGTGTAGTTTGGATTGCCAGGCTGAATGCGAAGCTCAGCCAAGATCCAGATACCATTGGTTAGCTTGAGGGATTGGTACAGCATGTCCTGGCCTTCTACGTTTCTCTTGGCAATGGTGTAAATGTTGTTATTCTGCAGCTTCCCTGATACTGTGTCTGAAACATCAGAATCAATTTTATCGCAGGCAATGAACAAAACTCACTTGGCGCTACCATCTAATTACTGAGCCACATGGAAAACAAACACACAAGATGCTGCTTAACACATCAGCTTAACACTATGGGTACTAAAACTAATATTTACAGAAACAAACATGAATTCTATAACTAGTTACATTTTAATCAGGGAATTAAAGATGTATTAATTCGAACTGTGACTGCGAATCCGATTTTCGTAAACCCAAATAAGCGTACTACAAAACGCCACCTGGATTGTTAGTCATCTTGCTACCATGTAACAGGAATAATTATGGGCAGCTTAGTAAAGGAAAGAGGTGAAGGTGTCCTTCAGGCAGAAAGAAGAAGAAATTCTGAAGCATCCAAAGATAGGCATGTGAATGGAGAAAGAAAACACAAGAGAAAGAAATGTGAGGTCTTTGGCTGAATTGCATCTGGCAGAGCAGCTGACAGTTTATCAGTCCAGGTTTGATTCTAACCACAGTTTTATGTCTGTAAAGTGATAGTTGGTCCAGTTGAAGAATTTGTTTATATTTTCAACATCTGGCTTTGGGACAGCTGAGGGATCAGAAGGGATAATTAGTTGCATGAGACTTTTTTAGCCCAGTTTTATGTCTCTAAAATCTGCTGAGGAAGTGCTGTGAACGTGCTGCCACTCATCTGCATCAATGTCACTAATCTGGCAAATCTGTGTTTTGCCATGTACATGCAATTGTATGTACCATGATGCTCCTAAATATCAACTAATCATCTGGCCCATATGAAATAACCTGTGGTCTCAGTATGACGTTTCTATGCATTGTTCTTAGGTTATGTTCTCAAAAATGTATGTGTGGTCCACATACCAATGTCCATGTTGGACAGACAAAAAAATAACTGAATGCAAGTGTGGGAAAAATTTCAAAACATGCATACCCGCATTTAGGTGGCACTCCTTTATTTGATATTGTAGTTCATTCTCATTTGGAATGTCTTTCCAGGTAGCCAGGAACACCTGCCGCTCTGAAGAAGGGAGAAATGAATTTGTGAGGTGCAAAGTAGAGTAGAGATGTTATGTGATTTTATAAATTGGTGAGTTACAGTCATACCCATTTTTCCATCCTCAACAAAGAACACGTTAAGAGGGATGAGCACGCTGAAGTAGAAGACGTCAATGTTGTTCTTCACAGCCACCTGTGTCCAAGTAAACACAACTTCAACATCAGTCCCCCAAACAAAATTTTCTGACTGACACTGACTGTCAGATGTATGGATTTGCACACTTGGTGTGGGAAAATAATTAAAGCAACTAGTCAGAAAAGCTAAAAGAAAATAAAAAAGTGATAGACCTGACTTGTTGCAGCTCTCCCAAACAAAAGTTCTTTACCTGCAAATTATTGAGTGGGTCCATCTTCATGACTGGCCCAATGGTGTTGAGAGGCAACGAGATGTCAATACTCTGGCTGGGCATCAGAGGCGTGTGAATGGGCAGAGGACTGGTAGGAATCACCCCAAAACTATATGTAGAAGAAAAGCAAACAAACATCACAACAAACTAAATTGATGGCTTTCAGTACCTGTAGTATAATAAAAGACTGAGCTGACAGTTTATGAGCCATGACAAAAGATGCACTTTCAGCTCCACTGCTTTAGATGAATGCAAGTCATCTCACTGACCTGTTCTTGTTGAACTGGATAGCAAAGTCTGTCATGTGTTGCAGAGCTTTGTTAGTGAAGGTCATATCCATGTACATGTGGCCCTGCCGACGAGAAAATGTTCCAGAGATCTCCAGTCCCTTGGCTTTCACTGCAGGCAGCCAAACCTGGTGAGGAAATGAAGTCCTGTTATATTAAGTAATTCGATCTATTGCTAGATATCTGTGTTGCATTTTATGCTCTCACTGGCAAATTCTGAGCTACATGCTGACATTTTGACATGTGAACTCACTGCTTTTGGGGCTATGTAGCCTCCAGTGGTGATCGCCATGCCTGTGGAAAGCTCAAACAAGTCGTTGAGGCCGCTGCTGACAGCTGGAGGTGCTGGTGTAGGTGACGGAGCAAAAGTACTGGGGACAGATGAGGGGATGAAGTTCTGTCCCACCTGAAGTAATCAGGATAAAAACACATAAACCACACAATTCACCCAAAAGTCACCTACCACACAGACAACTTGTTAATCTACAAGAGAAAGAATATTAAATCATGCCAAAAAATGGAAACGATTAGTAAACCGCTTTAGTGATTCAGAAAAAAATATATATATTTCAACCATATCAGGGATACATGATTAGCTGAAAACCCTGAGAAAACATCAACAAGACCAAAGAAATTGTATTTGAAAATGCAAAGCCAAAGTTAAAACCCTCATGAAAACTTGAGAAAGTTGTTTTAAGATTGTGTTGGGTTAAATTCAGGAAGCGTGCAGCATGCAGACAGGCAGGCTGTCAAACAGAAGGGCTTGACTTACTGCTGGACTTCCCCCAACACCTCCGCCCAGGTCTCCCCCCAGCTACAGGAGACAAGATAGGACCCCAAAGACAGCATCCAAACATCAGACAGACCAAACACACAAACAAAGACAGAGACAGAGACCTTCTTAGCAACCGCAACCCATCAAGAGGAGCTCTCACTTTCTGGAAAAATTGTAACTTCACGTTATTTTAGACATTGAAATAAGGCTTTAAGAGACAACAATCAAGAAGATAAGCTATACCAGCAGCTTGAAGAAAAGGAAAAAATGACCATTAACAGAGTAAAACCACAACAAGGATGGAAAAACACTTAACATGTTAATTTACCAGATGTATACAGAATTTAAAAATTCATATGTGACACATTTGACATTTTATGGCCAGAGAAATGTCTGTCTTATCTTTAAATTAACAAATACAAAGGACTAGTCTATATAAGTTACGAGAAGAATTGCATGAACATTATAACTCATAAGATGTTAAATGATGTGATGTTAAAAAGTTTTGAGCAATCTTTCCCCTCAGGCACCAAGACTAAGTAGGCTGTTTCTACGTTTAGTAAAAAGAACTGGATGAAGGAACAGAGCAGCTAGCATTGCAGTATACACTGCTTCTTCTGAATCAATGAGGAACTTCATCTAAAATGCTGATACAAAGGTTTTTAAAAAGCAGTTAAACTACAAAACTTTCTTTTATTTGATGGCTGTCTGCAAGTCAGAATTAGCCTAGAATAGTCTCTGATAGTGTCCCCACATTATCAGTGATGAAAAAGTAAGACAAAACATGGGTTGATCAATAGTAAAGATTTCAAAGACATTATTTTTATAGTGCACATGTAGATCTGTGTATGTATGTGTGTGTGTGTGTGTTAAAGAGAGCCCAAGCTTACCAAGCTGTCCAGGCCTCCTCCCAGAAGGTCCACTGCACCCATTTGCATGGAGGAGACCTGGGGTACATTGACTGGAGGACCCAGGTCCAGGTTGAGCAGGTCACCCAACAGGTCACCCTGACTGGGGATCACATGTGGCTGATCCATGGCAGCTGCTGGCCCACTGCTCACTGGACTCTCCCCTGTATCAATGCTGTCAAATGGAAAAAAAATAATGGTAAAGAATAAGCAGTAATCTACAAACACAACATTCTTTTCAGCATAGAAGTGAACTGAACTTGCTAAGTTGGTTTGATTCATAGCTTTCTGGAGGAAAATGCCACGTCAGAAACGGGAAACGCATATCTGAAACTGTAAACACTGAATGATGCTTTGTGAAGATAATACCCATTTCAGAGTGTCCTAGGTATCATTTTCGAATGCAACATCACTTTGTAGAATACTGGAGGCTGTTTTTAGACTTGTTTGGGGCATCTTATCACCTTATGCTACAAAGAAGTGCTGGAAGAACTAAAATGGAAACAGCAATCGAAGGATGAGTGTCAATTATTCATAATTACTTTGACTGGACATTCTCTGATCAAATGATAGCTTCAACAGACAAGACACTATTCATAGCAGCACTGGATCCAATTACACAAAATATATTTCCTTCCCTAAGACTCCACTGAAACATGGTGCAATATCTTTAGTGTGTTAGGCAATGCAGCTCACAAAGAACGAAATGAGCTACAAAATATGGCCTGGAATTTTATCAACTCAATGTTTATACATCTGATCATTTCCTAAACTAACGCCAATTGGCACCACACAACATTTCTCAAGAGCCTGTAAATGACATCCTGGACACGTGACAATTTGACCAAAGGTAGTCAAAGCATGCAAGTATAATCAAAGGTTAGCATAAGAGCCGGGTGTGTCTGTCATATTATACATAGTGGTTGTGCATCTGACCTGCTGTGCTGGACAGGAAGGTGTTTCCTGTGGATTCCATGGCTGCCCTCCACAAAGGCGCTGGGGGGTTTGTGATAGACAGAAGCCAGCGAGCCGATGTGGCAGATGAGCTCATCCAGCAGGGTGGGCTCAATCAGGTCTGTCTCCTCTGAGATCAGGGGCTTTTCTGACAAGACCACCTCCTTGGCAGTTACAGGGTCAGTGGACAAGAGGCGCCAATAAATGTAGCCCCTGTCACGCAGGTCAGGGTTGTCAGAGTCCTGCAGAAGAAAAAGGCACAATGTAATTTTGATTTCACAACGTAACTTAAAACAAACAAAAAATAATCAATTGAAACAATGGGAAAATGCACTGATATGCCACAGAAAGCCAGTTTCTAGGTGAAAGTCTGTATGAGATGAGGAAGAACACAGCCCAGGTATTTTCAGGGCTTTGTTAAAAAAGAAAAAACAATTAAAACAAAAGCCACAACTAACCTGAGTGGCCAGACTGAGGACCTGTTGCACCAACTCCTGAGTCTCTGATGGCTTCTTTAGGAACAGCTTGACAATGGCAGTCAGCAGAGTGAGCTGGACCTGTAAATAAAATCACATAAAGTTGTGTTCTGCTCATTTTCATCGTGCAATGCGCCATCAACACCAAAACCTCTTAGTCCTCACTGTGGGAGGTAGCTGCAAGCAAATAATGGAAGTAGGCAAGCAAAAGATGACATCTATGCCATTGAGGTTGTAAAAATAAACATGGTGAGCAGCAGCAGTGAGCTGATAACAATTTAAAAAAATAGAAAAAATAGAAATAGAAAAATCAATGTACATGCTCACTGGAGAGAAAAATGTATTAAATTGCTGCTACCTCTCGTGATTCAATACAGCATTGTTTAAAAAAAGAATGTTTACAGGCAAACTATTTTGTGGAACATTGACCTCCCACACTCTCCAGGCTGACAGTAAAATCCTGGTGTTTTTTAAGCTGAACTTACCTGAGTGCTCTCATCATGGAAACCCTCAAGGAAGCTCTCCAGCAACTCATCAGCATTGTCAATCCTCTCTGCGTACTCTCCGACAATCCAGATCATGGCAGCACGGGCGTCAGGCTCATCCAGAGAGTCAAGATTCTCACACAATGTGGCGATGATGCTTTCATACCTGAGGAACAACAGCAATTTTAATTTTCAGAAAGCAACTTTAAAAATTCTTATAGTTTAAATGTATGATATTGTAAAGGCTGAAGGTGAGAAAAACCTTCTGTGAATTACACTGCAGGGAAAGATTCTCAAGGACTCAGTGGGAAACATACTTGTTTGGGTACTTGCGGAAGATGTCCCTGATGACCACAATAGCCTCCTGAACCACATAGTTGACCTTGGTCTGGATCAGGTCCAGCAGGGTGCTGACACATCGCTCAGCTGATTGCTGGTGATGAATAAGACAGAGGCTAATGTTAATGTTAAGTCATTATACAATACTTATTTTAATCTTATTAAACTGACGAGGACTGATGCTTCATAAACACCAAAATGGGGTAAAACGGGAGGCCGAAATTCCAATGAGGACATAAAATAACTCAACATGATGGTGGTATTCTTACCTCCACTTTTATGGCACAGCGTCCTATCGCACGCACAGCCTTGCGCACAAAGTCAACATCCACCTCTGTGGCGTATTCCTTCAGTTCAGCCAGCACCTATAGTAATATAACAGCAATTAGTATATTCAACTATGTAGTTGTGATTTGATTTTACTGACAATCTATGTATGTATATCTAAGGTCAATCTATGAATCTTATTTCAATACAGCTGTATATTTTTCACACATATATACACCCAACACTATACAGTGAAATAAAATTATACTTCTTTTTGGACCAAAAAAGGCTCAATACCATTCTGAAATGTATTGATTGCTGCCCCTGCAAATACATACACATGCAAAATATACCCTCTACCCAGATAGAATAAATGCTATACTAAACAATATTTGGTGAAGAGACCAATGCTTTTTGTAGCAAAATCATTATCTATACAAAGTTTCCACCTAGTCGTGTTTCATGTAGGGTACCTGGGCAATGTTAGCCTGAGAGGCCAAGCGGATCATAATGTCCAGCTTCTCCAGTTTCACATAGATAGGATCGTTGTACTTGACAAAGAACACCTTGATCTCCTGCTTCAGAATCTCAGGCCTGTGTATATTGAAAAGTTAGACAGACTGTGGGAAGACATAATCCATAAGAAAAAAAGTACTTTTGAAAACTGTGGGGTCCTGTAAGACACTAAGGACTGTACCAACCTTTCATTAGTGCCCATTAGTTCCTTATGTTTAAAGAATACTATGTTAGAAAGTGGTGAGCCCAAAGCAACACAGTGATTTTTTTTTGAGACTATTAAAATTCTCTAAGTTTATTCATATTAGTTAATTGCTTACTGCAGCAGACATTACAATGTTTAAAATATGTTGAAATGATACACACCACCAGTAATAAAGTATGAAGTCCACTGCCTCTACCAAAATAAACCTAGTTTTTGTTATTTGTGAGCACACACCTTTTCTGGACAATGAGGTTGATGTTCCTCAGAGCCACATACTGGACTTCTGGCTCCCCAGAGAGCAAAGTGACCAGAGGTGGGGACAACTTCTTCAGTAAGGTGTTGTAATAGTCAGAGTCTTTGGGCAGAAGCTCTAAGAACTTCATCAGCACCTTGACAGCTGACAGCACCACTGCTGAGTTGGCATGAGACAGTCGGGGAGTGACACGCTCACAGATGCTTTGAAAGGGAACAGGGAGAGGTTAAAGGTCAAAAAAGAAACATTTAGTAGTTACATGTAAAAACATTTGATTTTGTTGACACAATGACTACCTTTGGGCTTCACGCTCATCCTTGGGGTTATAGTTGGACAGGCAGTCCAGGATGAAGATCTGTCCCCACTCTGTGCACTCGTTGAGGGCTGTCAACAGCTTATTGATGTTCTGAGGATTGAGGTCTAGCAAGTTGCTGTTGGGATGAGACTCACTGATCTCTGACAGGGCAGCAACTGCATTGGCTACAACCTAGAAGACAAGAAATGGTCTGTGATGAGGACTAAACTGTGAATTTCATTGTCATCTTCTCCGTTAATTAACTTCTTCATCTTAATCATCTTTAAAGAAGGGGTGAACTGTTTGCTTCCCTTTATTCCAATGGGTTGTTTAAAAGCAGACAACACATGTACACAAAACAAAACTCATGCTGAAAGAAAATGAATCTGCTATTAGCCTGACACCTACCATGGGATTTGAGTCAGCAATGAGATCCCTCAGAGAATCCAGGAAGCCCTGGTCCTCCACCATCTGGGCATTGATGTCATGAAGTTTAGCCACACAAACGGCTGCTGTCTTCCTCACATATGGGTCCTCATCTTTCAGGCACTTCCTCAGGGGCTCACACAGGTACTCAGTGATCTTGTCCACCCGTATGCAGCCCATGGTGCGGACAGCCAGAGCCCGGATGAGGGGGTTGGGGTCTTCACAGTCCTGGAAAGTAGCACAAGAAAGGTAGCTTTGGTTTGAGAGTGACTGGATTTCATAAAGAAAGTTTCCATTGTGACAAAAAAGCAATTCCTTATTTCCCATGCCTTGACAAAGCTGTTGACAGCCATGATAGCCATATCAGGCTGACTCTTGGCATAGTTCATCAAGTAGAGGTAAACCAGCTTCTTCAGTTCCAGGTTGTCGGTCTGCATGCAGTTCACCACATCTGGGAACAAAGAACTAACAACAAAGGGAAAAGAATTGGTCAGAGCTTAAAATACAGTTTCAAGGCTTTTATGTTTACATCACGAGAAATGTGATAAACAATTCCCAAAGAACAATATTTGAAAGTGGTAAAAAGCTCACCCTCCTAATTGTCATCCTCACTTATCTATGGAAGTTTTCTAATTTAAGTCAGATTGAAATTTCTTGGTGTACCTGACATCCTTGCCAACAGTCATGGCAGCAATGACTTTCTTCACTGCCTCTTTTCTTTTCTCCTTCTTCTCATTGTTCAGCTCTGCTTTCAGTTCAAAGATCTCCCCTAAAAGAAAAATCATACAGTGTTGTCTGCAGCATAATTTTAAGATATTGTCTGATGGTATCAAATAAGATCATCTTCTTGCATGGAAGCTACATGAAGAAAAAGTTTTAGGAAAATAAATGAAATCAAATGAATTCTTCCCTGGACAAACAAGAAAACGGAGTGAATGTAAATTAATAATGGTCCAAATACCTAGTCTAATGTTTCACCATCACTTTCCACTTTACTCACCTTTTTTGTTTGTTGTGAAATATTTGGAGTCCGTCATGATTGTGGTCCTTTAAATCTAGACAGAATAACATACAATAATTTGTCTCATCAGCAAAATTTATGTTAGCCCTCATCAGTTTCTCCTTTTTGTGCATTTTGTAATTTGAAGTTTAACTTCATTTCTATTTTCCATACCAATCAGCTTTTTCTACCCTTTTCTTGCTGACATGGTGAGTCATTATGAGGCATTGTGACATTCACATCACACACTAGCTTTTTCAGTCATTTGTATTATATGAGTTCCCAACTATACATGCTTATATCTATCTATTTTGTAATTGTACCAGAAACAATAACGAGTGCATTACTTAATGTATCTTCTTATGTAATAAAACATCTCCAGTGGAATAAGCTGTTTTTGAATATGGCACTGTCAGACGATAGCAGCTTTCCCATGTGCTTAGAACCTGTCCCCAACAGGTTTATTCCAGTCAGCTCTAATTACTGTAAAGTGGGAATGTGTGCCAGCAACAACAGTTCATTCCATCAGCCGGTACACCATACAACCTGACAAAATCAGTCTGCAAAATGCTGAAATGCACTTGGAATCCTTTCAAAACTTTAGTTGCAACACTCACTAGCAAGTCCCAAACTGTCTCAGGAGCAATATCAAGACTGTTTAATGGTAGCTTCATGACAGGGGTTTCTCTGGCTGTGTAAAAACATCCAAGCTTAGCCAAGCTAACCTAAGTATACCACTATCTGAAATTTGGGTGATGTATTGTCTGAAGATAAATATCACTGAAGATAAATAATTAACACAGATAGAAACATTATATGTTTCACTACCACAAGGAGAGCCATTCCTATGGTACGGGGTTTGGTGAAGGAGGAATAATGGTCAGACCAACTTTCATAGCCTGGGTAAGGCTCCTTTGTTCTAATAAAGTAACTTATGAGTGGCTATGTGTGGCTATATGGTGCTGTAAAAGAAGTGAGCTCAAAATCAGGCATGGATCACAGGTTAGATATTGTGAGACTTAAGTAGTCAACATAATGATAAAAGGATTTTATTTCAATTCTATGCAAAATGTACCTACCTAGACAGTGATAGCGTATTATGGTCATGGGAGGCAAATCCTCCATAAGTTTTTTTATCTTTAAAATGTTAGAATAACAAGCAGTAAGACTGCATTTTGTAACGGTCAGTGTTCAACTTAGCCCTTGATACAAACATATAGGTTGTACAAATAACCAGCCAGTCTGATCACAGTCAACCCCAAAACCCCAAAGTCACAGGAACCACCCTAAATTTTGCTGGAGGTTAAAAGCTCCTTTTTTTAAAAACATAGTGAAATATGACAGAGCTCATACAGAAACTGCTTTCCCACTTTGTTGTGTTACACTTGACAGAGACAGCTCAGTGCAGCTCAGTGGCTCATTTGATCTCCAACAGGCAGCCAGGCTCAACACTGCCATGACATGTCTTCACAGAGGACACAATGGGTTTGGAATAATATCCACCAATTCTGCCTGGGTGGCATGTTCAAATGTTCACACAATCAGGACACACTAAAGGGCAACATGAGATGAGACTTTTGTCGACACAAATTAAGGACGTTTACAAAACTGACGAGATGAACACAGAAAAATAACGCAGAACATCTGTGGCGATTCTTCAAAACAATTTGGAGATATTGGTCTTCCCATTGAAATAAAGGCTTTGGCTGTTTGTACTGTTCGTAAAAAAATCTAAACAAGAATTCAATGTCAACCACATACACCACCGCCTACAAAACGCTGTCTGCTCCACTAAAAGACTTTACGCTTAAAGATTCAACTTCATCACAAATGTTAGCAAGCTGGCGTTACTCAGCTAACAACCCGATCTAACGTTAACTGATAACTGCAGATGTTGTGTTGCTTATGTGTATAGTTGTGTATATATATATATATTTATATTTTTATCTCATCGATCCAGTTGTTAAACAATCGTTAACGCTCCAACGACGTGGCATTTACAAAAGGTTGTTCCCAGCTGTGCTAATATTTGACCTCTCCTTCCAGCATCAGATTAAAATCATCACAGGCTATTACTTTCGCTAACGTTAGCTAGCTTGCTGCATGCTAAACGCATCAGTTCAATGATCGCCGCTAACGCTGCTCCAACACTGGCGATGCTCGTTGGCTAATAACCACGAACTGTCGGTCTTACCGGCTGTAAGATGGCCTGAGCCGGCTGGCTTTTCTACTTCGGAGTGAATTGTAACTTGCAGCATTAAATCAGATATCACACAGACATGGCCAGCGGCCCAGCTTCTATTGCTGCTGACAGGAACTGTTAGCTATTAATGTAGGCGATGACCTGCCCAGCCCAATCTGATCAACACGAAATTACACAGAAATGCCGATAATGTAAATGTAAAACATAAAATATTTCCTATACCTGATTGAGTGTATGTCAGCGGGAAAGTATTATGCTACAGTGGGTGTGAGGCGCAGGTTGGTCCCTTTGCTTGGCTGGAAAAAGATGGAGAATCTGGATTGTGATGGTACGTTCACGGATACAGGAAACTGGAGAGTCTCTCTCCTTAGACCTGATTCCAAGGAAGTAGATCAGCGCATATTTTGACCGGGGGGCCGGCGGGTCATACCCGAGGCAAATTCGGACGATTAAATGTTTTTTAGGCATTAAAATTAAACTTTATATGGTGTGGATGTGTGAATAGTGAAGACAAATTATTATCTGTGCATAATTTAAAAAATGACAGAGCAAAGGAACAATCATTGGCACGACCCAGAACCGACAGCGGAGCTGATGTCTGTATTCAATCTGTTCCGCTGTCGTTTGGATCCACAAGTTATATGATCCAATACAAACACTGTGTCTTAATTGAGATTCAAATGCATCGGCTGTACAGTGGCTGTCGGGCGTGACTGGTTATGTTGCTGTAATTTCCGATGACTTGAATGTAGCACATGGGCAGAGGTTTTGTAGAGATCACAGCTGTCCTGGATGTCAGCGTGGAGCACACAGCCATTATCAACACGATGCTCCTCGATTGTTAACCGAGAAAGAAACAGAAAGCTTTAGGGCCACAACAACCCTTCCTTACTTCTAATGCCATACGCCACTAGTTCACATATGCAACACTTGGAAGGCTAAGTTTTTAGAAAGTTACAAAGTAAGAATATTCAAAAGTGTTTATTGTTGTTATAAAAAAAAAAGTTTATATTACAATGGCTACAATACAATTTCATGTTTGATATCCTGGAAAATAGGCAGTTCTCTAACTATTATATATATATATATATATATGTCTGTTACATCAGTTTCCAACAACGATCACATCAGATAAATACAAAATGTACATGGAATGTCTTTGCACCATTCTTTATTGCTTGACAAGTCATACCTATCTAATCCATATTGTACACCAACACCTCCAAATATGACTGCTGTCTTTTTACAGAAAATAAATAGCAATCTTTCTTTTCTCATATATGTTACAATATCGTGAAAACATAGAAAACTGAAATTATTATTCATAATTGCTTTCACTTTGTAGATCTCACATTCATATGCCTACACCATTTAGGTACCTATAACATTTGAAAGACTGACGGTCATGCTATGTTTTTCATGCAGAGGATTCGGTTTGAAGTTGAGATGTGCTTGTGATTAAATCTCTGGGAAGACTTTCTCTGGCCTCCTCCATCCTTTTCCTGGCTCTCTGGAAGGCCTCTGATAGAGCAAAAACATGCAATACATACTTAGCACAAGCTAATCTTCTAATATATCTTTGCATCTCCAGAGCGTACAGCGTATATGTAGTTTGGGGTAACTAAATCGGAGTGAATGTATTTACCCAGGATGGTGCAGACAGCCCCTTGCTGACTAAATCCTCCCAACTGGTCGAAAACTTTCTGTCTCCTTTTCTTCAACATGTTGGCATCAACAAAGGCCCTGAAACATACACAACAACAAAATAAACCACACATTAACCTACAGCACGGGGAATTAAAATAACAGCATACATTAAAGGACTATGACTTAATACTGACATTTCATGCAATTGTGTCACACAGTGATATTACCAAGTAGAAATAGTAAGTAAAATGGTAATATGTATAATAATTATAAATGAAGTATTAATTGTGAACATTAATATATGTTTAAATAAGCAGGGTGTGGGTAAAATAGCATGTAGCCGCTTCATTTAACAATTTTTAACAAGCATATCCAGCGCACACCAACCTCACATATTTCATAGTTTTTCCCATCAGTGATATTATTTTTTAACACGTTTTACCTGGCTTGCTGTATGCAGTGCAGATTGAAGGTGACACTTCCTGTGGTTTCAGTGCAAAAGCCAAAACGGCTCAGCCTGTCTCCCTACAGACATATATAGAGGTAAAAAAGATAAAAGGAAAGCTTTCTTTAACATCATTACTGACATAACATGGGGGAAAAATGGGAATGCTGTTTATTTGCAATGAAATTTCACAAGAAAAAGAACACAATAAGATTTAGTTTTTTCTGTTATTATAAATGCAACTTGAAGTATCTTAGAGGTTACAATGCATACTCAAACCTAGAAAAGAAATGCGGCACAACTATTTAACTTCTGTAAACATAAAATCCAGGCTAATCCAGTTCACTGCATTTTTCAATTAAAATAAGCAAAAAAAACTAACAGAAAATGATTATGTTAAATCCTACTGAGAAATTGTTGAGGGGTTTGAGCCTACCTTGAATGTCCCAGGTATTCGGACATAGCTGGGGTCTTCAAGCTCTGGAGAACCTCCAATAAAGAAGCGTCTCAGTGCTGAGACTGTCCCCTTCTGAAGGGGTCTCCACGTATGACATGTTAATATATGTTTACCTGGCACAGACAAACACACACACACAAAACATAAAATCTGAATAAATAAGAAGATTGCATTATTTTCTAGGGAAAAAAAATTGCAATTACTATCAAAAAATTTGTCCATGCAGCCTTTCATATAATCCTACAGGTATTCAATATATGCAGTATACCAGGAATGGCAGGAAAAAGCAGATAGCCATAGCCTTCAGTTCGATAGCGCTGCCAGGAGTCCAGAGAAAGAACCTTGAAGTAGAGCACCGGCCACTGGGGAATTGATTCTGAAATAAGGAGAAACCTCACGGGTCACCACTTACAAATAAATTAAATCACTAGTACAATGAAACGCAACACTCAATACATGATACTAACCCTCACTCTCTTTTTCGCACATGTAGAAAGCTTCAAAGCTGAAGGGAAAACTGAAGAAAGCTACATTTTCCTGTTGGCATATAGAAGACTGGTGATTTAACATCTGTCTCAGAAAATAGCTTTTTTAAAAATTTTTTTATAGCATACATACCTTCCCTAACGTTTTGGTTCGGCAGGTCTGGGTAACCCCTGAGAGAGATTGGAATGGCAAGCTGGACCAATCTTCAATTAGAACAATACAAGTGGCTGACATTAGTTTTAGTGACTACAAAATCTATCACAATGTAAATATAGTTATGTACGCAATAGTGTTATGTGACTCACTGTTGGGTAGCTCCATGAAGAAGTGGATGTATAAGTTATCATATTCAAACCCTTTAGCTGAGACTGGGTAGAAGGAAAAAAAATAAAGGTGATTGAATCGCGAAAAATTATTACTAATTTAGAAAGAAGTTAACTGTGAGCACAGTCTTTCAACTCACCTATGTCTCCATTCATCAGGTAACGCAGAATACCTACAGGAGGCTAGGAGGGACATCTCGTTAGTACAAAAACCCAAACAGAATTTTTCTGCTAAAAAACCAAACTTTTGCTGGCAACAACTTCTGAAATGTTAATGTTTTCTGTTGGTTGTTCTCATATACTAATAAACATCAAATAATCAATTTTATATGTAAACATGGTCTGCGGGAAACAATCATGGGCATTTTCCTCATGAAATGACATACCATTTCAAAGTCATGTCCAACGAGACTATTGAGGTACTCCTTGTGCCTTACATACAACTACAGAAACAGAGAAAAGGGGATGTGTTCATGTCGTAATATGCTGTAAGTTTGAATCTATTTTCAGTAATGATCATTGAAAGCAATACACCAAAATTCCCCTTTAATTATGCTTGTCATGAAGAAAGGGTGAACTCACATCTTTGTACATGTTCTGCTCTCTGTCCTTTTCCTCAGTTTTCATAGGTGCAGATACATTCTCCACAGTAAGACGCCAAACTTCTCGTTTTTCCCCCTCTGTTACAATCCTGGCCAACAGTACACCAAAAATATAATTAATCAGATATCTCATTCCTTTTTTTATAAATGATAAAGTATTGGACTTTCACACATTTGCACGGTATTGTACAGCTTTGACATACAAAATTTCACATAGGTCATACTCTTCATTTAGATAATGTTGAGATGACCGCATATCATCCAGGGCTGTTGCATGTTTTGAACTTGCCTGTAAGGCTCTTTGCCTTTGTTGAAGTCAGGTTTTATAACAACTGTTCCACTGCAGTCTGATCTTATGGTTACCAGTAAGCATTCATTCTCTTTCTGGCCCAGCCTGAGAGAGCAAATACATGGAGTAACAATTACTACAGCGCAATAAAAGGTTAAGTTACCATGTGGTGCAATTGAACCCAATAATAACAAAAGGTTCCTTGATTTAATGAATATTAGTGTAAATTTGTACATAAGATTTTGTAATCTCTTTGTTATTAGAATGGCTTTTCCAGATCTCTAGCTGGTCTTACTTGCTTTGGGGTCTCTGTGGCTATGGTCTTACCGTCCAGGAGAGCCAAGGTCTGCCATGATGTGCATGGTCTGCATAGCATTATTCACCACATGACTGTTTTTCACAAACTCCTCTGTGGGCTCCCAGTTGATGATTTTTGACTTTGGTATACTGCTGTCCCTGTGAAATACACCAGATCACCCTGTCAACCATGTTCGAAGCATGTAACTTTACAAGTATAAACTTTAAGTATTAAAAAGCCTCATTTTGGTTAAAGATTTTTCATGAAAGTTGATCCTAACTGTTTTGTATTTACACAACAACATTGTGTGTTCTACAAACATTATATTAGTTAAAATTAAGAGTCAGATTAGATAAATTTTCAGAATCTTAAAAAAAATGCAATCAAAGAGACAAGAAGTTATCAGTCAATTAAAATAAAATGAGCTGGTCTTTCACATACATGGTGCGCCTGTCTTGCCGCCTGTGTCTAACACTGGCCATCCTTTCAGCCAGGAAGGTTGGGCTGGATTTGGTTGTGGTCAACAAGTCAGTTGAGTGCAGCTTCAGGATCAAAAACAAAATATACTTACAAACAAAGTTGCAGATACAAATTTTAAATTTTGTGACATTCAATTTCACATCAAAACATTATTTTGGAATAAGTGCAATCCAATAAGAGAAACTATTTCCTCCTGGAACTGTGCAGAGACTCTGGTTCATTTGTAATGCCAAAGTTTCAGAGAAGGTAGGCTTGCATAAAACTATCATATGGGTCATAGACTGAAATGACAGGACTTCCAACCGAATAAAACCTAATCTGATTACTGGTGCCTTTGGGAAATGCCTCTCATCTCTACCTGGTCTCAGGAAAAGGATTTTTAATATTTCACACACATTGTTTAATCACTGTCTCTAATTGATCATATTTGAACTTCACTTTTGTATATGAAATCATAATGCTGTGTTAATTGCACTATCACATTGTGATGTAAGATTCAACAAAACATACCAGTTGGTGGAATGGAAGACAGTTTGTGTAGCGGTCATGATCAGTGTATGTGAAAATCCGGTGATTTCGTCGGCCCTTTGCTCTGTTTAGGGCCTTAACTTCTGTGTGGTACTGCCGGTCCAGTGGGGTCTGACATGCCCCCTCACTCTGAAACAGCTCCATCTCATACTGGAACCACAAATAGAAGGATATAAGGATAAGGGGGTGGGGTTTGTAAGCAGAACACAGGCATAATTTTAGCATTATAAATTCTGGTGGGATTAAGAAATTTAGTTTCTACCTGACTGAAGAGTTTCTCCTGCCACCCAACTACCAGTTCCTCTTCATTATCACCTGGTGACACAGTTACAGAAACATCACGTGACCTAATATGCTTTGAAAGAAATCTAAAATGTGTTCATTCATTGTAACATTTAAGTCCCTGTACCCATCGAGCAATAATGCACAAATCACTTTCTGTGATAAGATGATTTAAAAAACAAAAAACACAAAATGGTTTCAGAAGAACAATTGATCTCAAGTTCTCGACCAAAAGCAGTCTGAGGTACATAATTCCTCTAAACAAGACATATCTTAAGAAATACAACTGCTTAAAACTACTGAGAACTACTTGCTGTTGGCTGGCAGTGAACTGCTTACTGATTTTGTCATAGATCTCACACCTGATATTCAAAGTCATCAAAACCTGACCAGTTTGAAAGCCAAGCAGAAAGAAGTTGTAAACATTAAAATCAAATAAGAAATATTAATGTAAGCGGTGCAACTATTAAATTTGTGGATTATGGGCAAAGGAAAAAGTTAACATCTCAATGGAGATAATAATTTACGTCAATCAATCTCCCAGCTGCAGGGACGACATTTACCCATCTGGCTTTGTGAGGTGAGGGTTTCCAGTTCAATGGCTCCTCCGCCTTGTTGAGAGAAAACTTCCTGCTGGAGATGCTGAGAGAGGGCGGCTGTGGAGGTCACCCTCTCTATGCGCACCCTGAAGAAGGGATACAAAGATGCCACGTTGGTTATTTCAGTTAGTCCTTCTGAGTAATGTTAGCACGACCACCAGAGCTACTTACTTAACCTTCAAGTTTTTCACAGCATCGCGGGACCGATAGACAGCCTCTCCGGTATCTGTGTTCCAACAGTCTGCCATTAATATCTGCACGCCTTAGCTCTGAAGTTAGCCGGGGCTGGTAATTCCAAAGAGTTCAGGTTTGGTAGCTGATAGCGTTTGCAACCCTAAAAGACGAAAATATCAGAAAAAGAACTAATGTTAGGTCTCAGCGCAGTTCACGAAACAATTAAAACTAGCAAGCGAACAGTTAAGCCAAAAACACAAGGTATATGGATAGTTTTCGTTGCCATAGAGATAATGTTAGTTCTTCTTCGCTTAATTTTAAGCAGCATCACTGCCACCCACTGAGCTGGAGGACCAGAGGGGGCAGCACTTGAACACAAAACCACAGTGCTTGATTCTTACCAACCTATTTTTATTTATTTTATTTTATTTTTTGTAGAAATAATCAAACACCTCCCATGAAATACTGTGTAAGCTAATGGTCCTTTTTCAGAGACACACCAGTTCACATAGTTTCTCTGCTCAAGCACAGTTATGAGGTTCTTCTCTACTCTATGCTACAAAGGAGGTCATTTTTACTCCATTACATGTATTTGACATCTTTGACTACTGTCATAGAAGTCAATACAGTAATAAAAGTAGGATGATTTAATAAAGGCTCAAAACTAAGTGATATTATTATTATTAGTAGTAGTAGTAGTATTGTTGTTATTCATGATCATTAACCTTGTAGGGAAAAGAAGCTGAGTCCTAGTTTCACGAGACAAAATACTTACTCGGACAAAGTGCACTAGTAGAACATTCTTACATCACTCGACGTTTAAGTACTATCCACAAATGGAAATTAATGTGTTTTATATGTTTTCGTATCCTAATTCCTGCTCTGTATCGCCACTAACACCCGGAGGCGGCAATGACAGCGATTTGTTGCTCAATTAAAACGACGAAGAAGACGGGGAGGCTGACGTAGCGGCCGCCCTCCCAGGACCAATCACACCAGCTGGCGGGTCTTGAGTTGTGCAGACCTACCCCAGAAAAAATATTAAAACTTTGTCACAGCATGGCGTCGTTTGTGACTGAAGTACTTGCCAGCTCTGGCAAACTGGAGAAAGAGGATCTCTCCGGTAAAATCAGCAAACTGTCGCGCAAGGTGGACGACACGAAGGTAAACAGCTGGCTAATATAGCTGTAGCTGCACTGACTAAAGTTTGAACTAGCGTTAGCTGTGAGTGCTAATGTTGACTTCACCGCCAAATATCTACGGTTATATCATCATGGTGCTGTCTGAAATAAGAATTAGTTACAAAGAAACGCAAACGCATTTTACAGACCGGACACTTTAGCTTGTTGATAAAGAGTTTGGTGCATTGTGGTTAGCAAGATCGTTAGCTACATGTTGTGTCATCCAACTAGTTACGTGGCCCGTTATATACAAACATTACAACGTGAAGTCACTTTTGAAACCTTAAGAAAATAACTTGTCGTTAAAAAAGATAATAACTTCTTCTTAGCTGCATTAACATGAATGCTGGAAATATTTCTGCTTTCTGAAAGTGGTTAGATGATAGAGTTGACGCCAAAGAGCCTATTAACTGTTTTGAGACTAATTGATAATAAAAGTTTTACCTGAACTACTGAAACTTTACATCATCAGAGCCGAAGATATTGATGATTAATGTAGCAATTACTGAAATAGTGTTACTCTATTTGTATTAATGGTTTGCGCACGTACTGACAAATTTCCAATTTAGTAGTATTCTTTAATATTCTTTCTAACCCTAACCCTCTTCTAGGAGGAAGTTTGTGAGATGATCACTAAGAGGTATGGTGACTTCCTACCAAGTCTTCAAGGATCTGAGGAGCTAATGATACAGGTCGAAGAGGTCTCAAGAGAAATGGATGCCCTTATAAACTGCATTGAAAACGAAGTATGTATGATACTGCTAATAAATTAAAGTAACAGTTCACCTAGATCCATTAAAACAGCTGAACAGACTAGGTTAAGTTTTTCATGTGGTGGATTTACAGCTGTGCTGTAGGTTGTTTATTTTTTTTAACGCTTTGATGTTTGTGTATGTAAACACAGGTGCAGCAGAATATCCATGTGGCTGTTGCTGAATATGCAAAACTGAAGCAACAGTTAGAGAAAAATACTTTAATCATAACAATGCTTGGACACCTAAAAGAGGTACAATGAACACATATTTTCAAATGTAATCTTGTAAATTGTCATGTCAAAATGCTTTATGACCAGAATAGAAAATAAAATAAACTTCAAATTCATAAGGATGCTCATGGGATATAATTGTAATTTCAGAATGCTTATATTATTATAAAATTGTATAAGCAGAAAAAGGTGGTGTTTTGAGCATCCTTAATTAACATGTTTAAAAGATTTTTGGTGGGTGTCTTGGCCTGTTTGTTTTAGTTTCACAATGCAATGGAGGAATTCAGCAAAGATTTACAGGAGAAGAAGTATGTTGATTCAGCCAATCAACTGGAAAAGGTAAGAGCTGCTTACATTTGGGTTACATGCTGTACTTTGAAGTAAGATTGGACAATAATCAAAAAGTCATGTAAACTGAGCTGAAGTACACCTTTGTGTACATTAAATGAGATAAAGTTAATATTCTGAGAAAGTGAAGTGTTTTAGAAGCTTTGTGCAGCTCCTTTGGGATCAATGTATTTGTGGGTGGATGTTCACTGTTGTAGCAGTAGTTAAAATTTGAAAATACACACAAATTACCTGAATTTTACCTAGGAAGTGATACCAGCAACACCATTCCATTCAATACAACCAAAAGCATGGCTAAATCACCTCCTGTGTGAACAAACAACAATTTAAAATATTCACTTTTCATCCTGACGTATGGTCAATGATGAAGAGGAAATCGGTTGACTAAAATGTTTATTACTGGACTGATTGATACGTAATGTTTTTTTAGGCTAAAGCCAGTGTGGATTCATTGAAGAGCTGGAAGACTTCCCAGTTGCCGCTGCTCAGTACTCTACGTTCAGAGCTAACAGTGCAGAGAGAAAACTTAATTTACCACTTGGGAGATGAATGGAAGCGCCTCGTTATCTGGAGATTGCCATCTGCAAAGGGTGAGACTACTGCAGAAAACTGGTTGAAAATTTTCACTACATCTGCAAGGTAAAACTCTGTCATGTATAAATTGCATTGCTTCCATATGGTACCTACATGTGTGTATGCACATGTTACTTCCAAATCCAAAGCCATATCTCATTGCTCTTACCTTTCATCTAATAGCGGCATTAATTCCAGCCATAAAGTCAGAAAATGCATTTTATAAATTAACAACTAAGTTTTAAAAATGTTTTAATACATATGACAACAAATCTGTCTGTACAAGCTGTAATAGCTGTGGAATTTATACCACCAGAGCCTGCAGGTGTGAAATCCTTCCTGAAAGTGGAGCTGAACCTGAGCCATCCCTGCAGTAAGGATGTTGAACCAAAACCACCGGCTTTGCTGTGCTGTGTCCTGCAAGCTCTGGCCATCCAGGGAGACCTTCAACACAAGATCAAACTCTTCAGTAAATGCAAACAAAACACCACTGACTAACACCTAAATATACTTTGATACCTTCCAGACACTTCATCTCCAGTTACTTTGATATTCTTAATGAATATCAATTTACGGATAATTGTGCTCAACATGCAGTGCATACAAAATGGGACAGTTGGAATGCAAAATGCCATTACATGATCTGTTGGACTTTGTAACTAGGTCTGAAAAAATTATTTAATAATTGTCTAACCGTGATTTTTTTTTTTTTTTTTTTTACGGAATCGCAGTTTCTTTGTTTAACCGTAATTAAAGCATTTTTTTTGGGGGGGGGGTTGTTTTCATAAGATGGGTCAAAGCGTTGTAACACTTTTGTTTGCATCCATCAAACATGTTTCCAGTGTCCATGTGCATCCTGCAGCACGACAGAACAGTAACTGTCCCATCAGAGAATGCCTAATGCGCATTGATTTACAGTTGCAAAGTCAAATCGGCTTTCTAATGTTCACAATCCAAAAAGAATTGAGTAATTTCATGAGAAACAGTATTGAGAAATGCCCATAACATTAAGCTGGTACGCGTTTGGGTTTCAATTGAGTGTTTGTTTAGTGTTGGCAATAAAGAAAGGGGAAAAAATAATGTGATGCTGACATAATGTAAGGAGTCTGCAAGCCCCCCTGGTTTCAGCTAAATTAAGACTGGACGATTGGTCATTTGGGGAGGGACTAGACTGTCAGCCTACTTTTAGCTATAGCATCATTTTGACACTGAATTTGGAAAACGAGACATGAGATGGAGATTGTTTCTAAATGTAGGACAACTTCTCCATTGTGGGATCATTTTGGTTTCAAGCCCAATCAGAGGGGAGGGCCCACAAATCTGGAAGAGGCAATTTGATGGCTATGTAAGAAAATGGTCGTGGAAAAAAATGTGAGCACAACCAATTTGAGACAGCATCTCAAAAATCACCATCCCTCACAGTTTGCATTCTCACAATTGAACAAATTGATCAGTGCCCCTGCATCAATTGATTGACCCTCTCGGCAACTGTGCAGAGCGGAGTCGTTCAGCCAGCAGTCCAGTGAGGTCCAGACTCAAGCCAGAGACACTGAACATGCTTGTGTTTCTTGCCTGAAATCTGCCCAACAAATAACCTTTACGGAACCTTTACCTTTTTATATATATATATATACACACACACACACACACACACACACACATATATACACATTCATATCAACTAAAATGACATGGGAGAAGTAGTGATGGCTTGGATAATGGGGGGAAAAAAACTAATTGGACCAAGAGGGACAATTATATTGTTAATCAAAATTATTTCGGAGACAGTTATTTGTCTAGCAACATTTGGAATTGTTACAGCTCTATTTGTAACATCACTGACCTGATGTACAAAAACATACTAGTACCTGAACTTTACATTGTTTGATTTATGGGCCTTGTTAACTTATAAATTTAGCCCAGAGGCAGTGTAGACATTGTTGGATCTGCATACTCATTACTAGTTTGTGTTGTTTCTGTCCCTCAGGTCAAGTACTGTTGAAGAATATGATGAAGCCGTTGGTGATGTACCCATCACTGTCAGTGAGGGTAACCAAGCAGCAGGATGAGGGAACCATCCTGGCCTTAGAGTGTTTGGAGGAGAGCCACGAGGAGCGATCCACTCCTTCACAGGTCTACAGCAAGCTGCTCCTGGTGCTCAAGACACTGCACTCCCATTTGCTAGGTACAGTGTAGCACAGCTGAGCCCATACAGAATTGATATTTCATGCTATGAGGTTGCTTGTTGTCATTATGTTCATACATATCAAGATTTGAGAAGTGTGTGTGAATTAGATTTCAACTTGCATTCACATGAAAAGCCAGCAGAAACCAAAATTCAATATCAATATGGACAAGTTTCATCTGTAAAATAGGGACAGTCTGAGTACGATGTTAACAGCATTCACATGTTAAAGTATTGCTTGATGAGCTTGAGAAAGGCAAATCACGCGCCTGTTATTTTTCCAGATGTGCCCATTGGTGAAAAAAAGCTCTCAGCCATCATGGGGGAGCTGATTTGGGAAGAATTGTCCCAGTGCATCATCCACGAGTGTCTTCTCTATTCCATCCCCACCAACAGCAGTCAGCTGGAGAAATACAACACTGTATGGCTCTAACATCAATTTGTACTGCTTATGTAGCACATACAGAAAATGCCACGTCTTGACTTTTGCGAGAACTTTATAATGTTAATTTTTAGAGGACTGTCTTTATCTTGCTGTTATAAGATATTATTTTTGTGAGTGTAATAACTGTGTCAGTAGTAGAGTGATACTTTGAATGTTTGTTTTTTTTTTTTTTTGGTTTTTTTTTTTCTTGCATTTCATTTTATTTGTATTTTAGGTGATCAAAGAAACTGAGGACTTTGAGAAGTCTCTAAAGGAGATGGAGTATTTGCAGGGTGATTCCACAGACCTTCTCAAATATGCCAGGGATGTCAACTGTCACTTTGCCAGCAAGAAGTGCAAGGACGTTATTGTGGCAGCCCGCAAGCTAATGACCTCCAAAATGCACAACACTGTTAAAGTATGTTACATCGGGCTAAATTTCAGGATGAATATACTAGAACCCAAAATTTCCAGGTGATGATTTTTGTTTTATTTTTTCATTTGTTTATTTATTCTTTCAATCTCCATTAGATTACACCCAACTCCAAGCTGCATATCCCCAAGCTGCCTGCTCCAAGTTCAGAGGTGAAGGTGAAGCAAGAGACCAGAAATGAGATGATAACAGAAAACACAAAACAGCTATCTGCCATGAGTCTGTGCCTACCAGCCTGTCGCATCAGTGAGTCAGTGCAACAGCTGATGGAGCTAACAATCAACACCCTGTGTGAGGCCGTTGGAAGCTCAACTCAATGGTATGTTATAGTGCTCAAAGAGCTGACTGTCTATTGTACTGTTATGGCTTGGATTTAATATATCCAGCAGCACAATGTGATAGTTTGAAAGAAAAACCAAGACTCACCTGACAGGAGTTATGGATCAGGATTTGGCATTTTTTTGATTAAAGAAACGTATATTCTTCCAAAAAGTATTTCATTCTGTGTTTTTTGTCCATCATAACAAAGCTATCTAAGTAGGTGTAGCTGCAGCCAGCTGTCAGAAAAAGGGCAGTGAGCTATCTTAGATTAAGAAACTTGGCAGTCAACACCTTTTGCCAGAGAAACTGCATTATCATGCACAACACACTATCCCATTCACGTAAAACAAATTTGCTTCAGTTTTTACCATTTTGATCTTTATGAAAATTGAGAGGTCATGATATCTGAATGTTTTGATCCGGGACAGACTCCAATTTCACTGCAATCTCAAATTCATCAGAATGCCAGGCTTCATCAGCAAAGATGTCTCACTAAAACGCAAAACTTTTGTTATTTTCAGTGCATTACAACTCTTCTTCACTGCGAGAAACATTTTCCAGCTCTTCTATGACGTTGTACCAACATACCACAAGTAAGAATGTTTCCATCACATGATGTTTACAGGACACACCAGCACATTTCACATGATGGTGTTGAAGGTTGTTTCTTGTTTCTCTGACACTCATAGGGAAAACCTGCTGAAGTTCCCTCACTTAGCTGCCATTCAGCACAACAACTGCATGTACCTTGCCCACCACCTTCTCACCTTGGGTCATCATTTCAGAGCCCACCTGCCCCAGCCCCTCAGTGAGGGTGTTGCAACATTTGTTGACATGGTGCCTGGATTCAGGAAACTGGGTAAATACCCACAGAATTTTGTGGTCACCAGAAGCTGAATCATCTTGGTAACCAACAATTGGGAAGGGCATTTCTAAAACTGCTGGCTTGGTTTCATTGAAATCTCCTATCAATGTTCATGTTCTGCACACTTTCCTTTAGGTGTCCAGTGCTTCTTGGCACAGCTGAATGTTCAAAGAGCTGAACTGTTGGAGAGACTTTCCACTGCTCACAACTTTTGCAACCTGGATGATGATGATAATTACATTGCAGCTAGCAAAGCAGTGAGGCAGGTCAGGAAAAAAGTTATATAATATTGTAATTATAAAGATGTAATTAATTATTAAAAATTGGGATATTAATGTAACCAATTGTACTCCGTGGAATGTAAGCCTCATAAAGGTCTTATTATTGCTTTTCATCTGTTTGACTGCAGGTCATCCATCAGTTGAAGCAGCTTGGTACAGTATGGCAGGACGTCTTACCAGTCAGCATCTATTGTAAAGCCATGGGCAACCTTCTCAACACTGCCATCTCAGAAGTCATTGCCAAAATCATGATGCTCGAGGTTTGTCTTTGTTTTCATTGCAGAAACTCAAATTTCTGAGGGATAAGTCATAAATTGGCTCAGCACAAACAATCATCTAATAGTATTCTAGTTCGAAAATGAAGCAAAGAGTGATTGTATTTTATTTTGAAACCAAGATGCCATTGTATAGCCATGGAAACAGCATTACATTGCTGATAATCAACAGGAATTTTATTATTCATTCAACTGTCAACAGGATATTTCCTCCGAGGATGGGGAACATCTACACACTCTGTGCCAAACCATAATTGAGGAAGGACCACTGGTCTTCATCCCTTTGGCTGAAGAAAACAAGAACAAGAAATACCAAGAGGAAGTTCCTGTCTACGTGAAGAAGTGGAGTACCTTCAAGGAACTAGTTATCGTCCTGCGGGCCAACCTGCAGGAGATTGTCGACAGGTAAGAGAGAACTTGGATCGTCAAGCATCGATAAATAAAAAACTGTAAATGAAAAATATTCTGATGTTTAAAGGTGGAATAGTTTACCAGCAACCCACAAATCTCTTTTCTGTGTTGGCAATGAGATAAAATATCAAAAATTTACTTTTATGGAGCAATAACAAATTTTGAAAAGAGCAGATCTAATAACATCTGCGCTTATAGATACTATTCTTTACTGCTGAAAAAAAGACATCAAGGTCCAGTTAAACTTTTTATTTCCCAGTGATGTTCGGGATTTGGCTGATTTGTCGATGATTTAATTCACAGGTGGGCTGATGGGAAAGGTCCACTGGCGTTGGAGTTCTCCAGTTCAGAGGTGAAGAATCTCATCCGAGCTTTGTTTCAGAACACAGAGAGGAGAGCTATAGCTCTGACCAAAATCAAATAGATACTTGCAGATAGTGACCACCAAGAAGATACTATAGCACTTTTTCCTTTCTGGAAAATATGATTCATGCCTTTATTCATTTCCATTTTCTGTAATGTCTGTTAACCATATACACTTGGATGAACAGTTTGTCACAGAGAAAATGTTTGCAATCTTTGTGGGTATAAGCTGGTTGTAATCAATCTGAGGGATATGTTCTTCTCAGCATTCAGACTGCAATTAGTTTTACAGAGATTACATCAAGGCTTCTTAAAGTCAATATTCTGCAGTCAATTGAATAGCTTTGGGGGTTTACAATGACAAAGCCAAATGATGTTGTGTAACCAGTAGCTTACCATCTGTTGACACGTGATGTCATATCCAGGGTTAAATATGCTTTAACTTGTTGGTCAGACTTCATCACTGGGTTATGTTAAATGTCTCCACTTGTCTCTATTGATAACTTTCAGAGGAGTTTAAGTGATGCTTGTTCAAACCTCAATACCTCTAAGTGAACATTTAGTTCTGACAAAGACATGTCTTGGCTTACTTGTTCAAATCTATCTTATTCATTTCACTGAACTCTTCCACACTGTATTTATTTGTCCAAATAAACCAAAAGGCCCAATTTTTTTAGGATGTTTTCTGAGCTGTTTGTTTTTGTTTTTTTGAGTATCATGATGACATTTTTGTTATAACTTGATTGAAAGGGTCAGCCAGATATTTGGGACTGGGGGACTGCTTTGCTATCATGTCATACATTGTGTAGAAAAGTACATGGGGGAGTCATTTTGATCTTCTTGTATGATACAACATAGAATTATGTTTCAAATTGCACCCAATAAATGGTGGTCCACTGATACAGAGCTGCAATAATGTCTCAGGTTGTACGTCAGTATTTGTACCATGAATGACAGGGGGAGGAGACAAGCAGCTGGGCAATCATGCAGTAACTCCTCTCTCACACCATTTGTCTTTCTTCATCTGATAAAACCTGATGACTTCTACAAAGTTAAGTTCTGGCTGCATTAATCTTAAGGTATGCTTTATGGAGGTAAGTGATAATTTACCCCCTTCTCTTTCCAGTGGAAGCAGTAAGGTCAAACAGGGTAGTTTGACATTTTGCAGTTTCTAAAAATGATGGGAGGATTTTTAGACGCTAGTTTTCAGCCATCACCCTCATTGTATGTCATAAGAACTTTTTTTTTTGAATCATTAACAAATTTTTTCAGTGTAGAAAGTAATTGCTCAGGGAAATGCTATCATCTCTGTTGTCCAACTAAAATATTGAGTTTAATATGTAACAGGGAATACGGCAAAATTACACAGTTTGCAGTGCAGAAACCCAAAGTACAGTGACAAACGTAAAAATGTAGTTGATTATCAAAATCGATGATTTAAATTTTTCTTGACAAGCATATTAAGTGACCTAAGTGACCTTCAGATGACTGTAATTTGTAATTTGTTATGTAGAACTAAGTAATAAGTGTTCAGTTGAGATACCTCTTAAACAGAAAATTCTGAAGTCTCAGACTCAGAATTGACCAAATGACATTGACTTAGTTCTCCCCTCTATACCTTGAGTTAGAAGACCAAATATGTTTTTCCACCTAAGAGGGCAAATTCCCCCAAAGTAAAATCCTGTAAGTCTGATTTGCCCCATGCAAATGAATCGGGATACAGTACCGTTCATGTTTTGTGTGTTGAGTGTGGTAACACAGTAAACCCAGCCTGGTTTAACCAGAAGCCACATCTGGACAATAGTATTTCTAAGCCCTTTGGCAAATACTGTCAGTAATCTTTTCAAATCCATCATGTTCCCCTGTGTTTTTCAGATTTAATTTTGAGGATTAATGATAATCCTTTTCATATGTAATAAATTGTAGTGATGCTGAGTCACTGATCAGCTCACTTCAGACAGATGAAACTGCATCTTTTAATAATGTGAAATTAAAACACACTTTGCTTCAGGCATATCATCATACTTGATCACAGCTGGAGGTGATCTATAGCTGTATTAGGGGGCATCTCAAAAATTTCTTCATGGAAAGTAACAAAATGTAGACTGGAGTTTGACTTGACTGCAAGATATGAATGATTATTAATATGTGACTTGGATTGAATTAAATTTTGGATATTTGATCTAGTTCAATTTAATATTGCCTGAACAGAAGCAAAATCTGAGGAGTGATTGGTGTTTAAACACATCTACAATGAGCACCACTGTGATGTGCAGCAGAAAGACACAACAAATCGCTCAGTACAACAACCATATCAGGATCGAGCCTCGCAGGAACTCCATTCCCCCGACACAGACCCTCACCGCTAAACATCTGCTGGCATACCTGCCAAGACGACGGCCAGAAACAATACGTTACACTCCTTACGCTCTTAAGGTACTGTTTTCTATTTTCATCACTACAGTTGTGCAGCCTGTGTTGGAAAATTTGTATCCCATTCAAAATCTGACTCCCTTGGCACAGTAACACTTCGTTTCATGGCAGTGGCAAAGAGTTTAATCGTGAAATTTACTCATATTAATCTGTTGTTAGACTTCCCTCCTCTGTCTGTGGTTCTCTGTCCTGCATACAATTGTTGTGACAAAAAGATTTTCAAAACTTAACACAGTAGATATAGTTTCATATTTTAGAAAGCCTGTCCTTTCCTAAAATAGATGGACACTGTAGTTTTTGAATGAGTTAAGATTAGTTTTCCTTCCGTACATTTTGTGAATATTATGCATTGCTCTGTGATTTCAGGGTACAGTTAAATCCGCTGCTGTTTCCATGATGATAACAAAAAGACCCTCTATGATTCACAACTATGGTAACTGCTCATCACTGCCACCATGCCAGGAGACCTCTCCTTCTCAAACCCAGAGTCCCTGGAGCCAGTCTTCTCAGGCTCTGAATCTGGCCAAGCAAGAGCCCCCCCAACAACACACTATCCAAACAACTCCTCTGGAACCCATGGAAGAGACACCAAAGCCTCAGCGTTTGCATCACAGAATATACCTCAAGCGCTTTAGCTCCAAATGTCAATCAAGAGGCTCCACTGGCAGCATCAGTGTTCCAGTGTCTGCAGCAGAGAGACACCATAGTGCAAAGAGCCTAAGGAAGCGTTGTAAGCTGCTTGGTGATGAGCATTCACTACACATCATTTCCAGCAATCAGCGCCAGCGTTATGTAACCAAGGACGGCAAGTGCAGGGTAAATTTAGGGCCCATTGAAGACAAGAGTCGCTTTATCTCTGATATTTTCACCACATTAGTGGACCTCAAGAACCGCTGGTTTCTTCTTGTCTTCACGATGTGCTACATTCTCACATGGGTGGCCTTTGGTGGATTCTACTTCTTAGGAGCCTGGTTACGTGATGACATTGCACATGTGAATGACCCACAATGGCAGGCGTGCTTCCAAAATGTAGACAGTTTCCTATCAGCTCTGTTGCTGTCACTAGAGAGCCAGAGGACTATTGGGTACGGCTCTAGGATGGTGACAGCTAGCTGCCCTGAGGGTGCAGTGCTCCTGATGATCCAGTCCATCCTCGGCTCCATTATTGATGCTCTCATGGTAGGCTGCATGTTTGTTAAAATCTCCCGGCCCCAGCAAAGAGCCCAGACACTGATCTTCAGCAAACACTGTGTCATATGCGAGCGTGATGAGAAGCTGTGTATGCTCTTCCGCATTGGGGATCTGAGAGAGAGCCACATGGTGGATGCCAAGATCCGAGCTAAGCTGATCAAGTCAAGGCAGACCAAGGAGGGTGAGTTCATCCCACTGGAGCAGTCAGAAATCAATCTGGGCTATGACACTGGTGGAGACAGGCTACTCCTTGTGGAACCCCAGACTATTACCCACGTCATCAATGAAAGCAGCCCCTTTTGGGAAGTGGGAGCTGAGCATCTAAAGAGGGAAACCTTTGAGATCATAGTAATCTTGGAGGGCATCGTGGAGGCATCAGGTTTGTTGATGCATTTCTAAATCTTGTGCTATTTTGTGACCGTGTCCATTTTTTTCTACTTTGAAGGATGGGTTATCAAAGAGTATGCTTTGTCAGTTCAATTCACTCCTACTTTTTTGTCCCCTTAATTTTTAGCATCACTGGAGAAAAAACAACGTTGTTCTTTTTTTTTATGCATAATTTTACAATTGTCGTTTGACTTCAGAGCTCCATTCTAATTGTGTGCCATGCATTTATCAGATGCCCTGATTTGTGTTGTAGGTATGACGTGCCAGGCGAGGACTTCCTACACAGAGGATGAGATCCTGTGGGGTCACCGATTTGAGTCATGCATTTCCTTGGAGAAGGGGGCATTTCGTGTGGATTATAGTGCGTTTGACAAAACCTTTGAGGTCCAAATGTCCGTACTCAGTGCAAAAAACAGGAGCTCAACAAAGAAACAAAGCGCTTTGTTATAGATTTTTTTCTGGAGATATTACATTTAAAGACATTCCCTGATTAACATCACACTTAATGAATACTGATCTCAGGAAAGCAATAATCCCAATTTTTCATTGGTGTGTGTATATATTTATTTGAATCATGTATTTCATTAAACTGTTGCACGATGTTTGTGTTGTTGAATTATTATTTTTTTTATATAAATTGGTCCATTATCATTATGTAACACAATCAAATGATGAAAAGTGATCATACAGGTTATCATTCTGCAGTTACATGTTACCTGCCGATATCAACGGGGCTTAAACTGCTGATAACCGTAAACATTTGCTGCCTTAGACCAGGATACAGAGATACTGTGCTCTTCAGCGGTCGATGCGCTTAAAACCTTTCATTGCAACGCAAATGCCGGTCCGCCGGGAGGCGCTAATGCAGCAGCGGCCTACAATCCACAGAAGAAGAAGTGCCAGAAGAACAGCATGATGGGATATGAGAGTCCTCCGGCGGCGCGTTGCCGCCATGTCACCTAGAGAGAGACATTTAGCGCTTCTCTCTGTTTTGGGCATAGTTAGTCTCGCCCTTTATTATAGCCCCACTTTTCTTTACGCAACTTTAATTCTTGGACTTTGTTGCATTGTGTGTTACTATCACCGCGGAGAACCGCTTCCCGCCAGGTTAGGCCTGAATCCCCGGGCTGGACTGAACGTCCCAGCCTTGCTCCGCCGTTGGTTGTTGGGCTGGGGGGTGACCGGCGTGTCGGTGGCCGCCCGGAGAAAAGCGAAGAGTAGCAGCAACAAAACCGAGCTCCGGGAATCAGCGGGACACTTCAGACAAACGCTCGGAGAAAGCGGGATTTATCGAAGGGAAGCCTTAGCAAGTGACTCGTTTCTTTTCAGCCCCCGAGATTTCCTCATGGGGAGTTATATCGGCAAAGCAGAAAGTCCAACCGCTGACTCCGGGAGGCCGAGAGCAGGCAGAAATCCCCGAGAGCAGCTGCGGGAGAAGCTGTCCAGACCCAACCATGCTGTCTATACTCCCAACAGGAGGCTGTCCTTTGCTGGGTATGTTTAAAACCAAGCCATGCTATATAACAACATGCGCCGCCGTTAGGAGGCGGTAATGCCGGAGTCAAAGGTCCAGGTCCGGCTGCTTGGCGTTTTAAAAGATCCGTTTCTGAAATGGGATCATTGTTAAAGCGCAAACTGTTATAACTAGTCGGAAGTTACCCTCTAGTGAGAAGATACACTCTAAAAGATGGAAACAACAACATGATATATCTACGAAATTTGGTTTGTTGACAATGTAATGCATCACGTTCTTAAAGGGAAATTGCAATGTTGTAGCAGCCACTTCACCTAAATCACTAACACAAATCATGTATATTGATAATAAGCAATGCAATGAAAGGCAGGATAACCTACAATAGCAAAATATATTAAATAAAGTTAAGTACAATATGAGGGGGGAAAATTGAAGATTGACCTATGTGACGGGAAAGAGTGGCCAGTAACTTTTTTTTTTTTTTTACTTTTCTCTAGAAGTTTACGCAGGGAATGCTTTGTAACTAAATTGGCAGGTAATTTAGGGAGAGTAGACATCACCAGTTGGAATCTATTATATGTAGATGTGATGTTTACATCACTGTTTAATACTAATTTGTACATTCAGGTGACATGTGCGTACTTGTGTCTCACTCCTGCAGGGAGCCACTGGGCACAGTGGGCAGATTCACTATCACCCCTCAGCGTCATTACCCCTTACAGCAGCCTGGTGTTTCATCAGTGGGAGTACTTCCTCCTGTGAAGTGGGATGGCTTCAGGAAGAAAAATGTCCTCAGCCCTCGAAACTCCCCAGCTGCCCTCAGTCCTGTTACAGTGAAGATTGCCAGGCCTGATCATAGCACCCCCAGGTCTGTCTATTACTGGAAACTCCTGTTGTTTTCTATATTATCAAGGAGTATATTGCACACAGTGTATTAGTTTACTTTGTACAATATGCATCAAAAAGTAGATATTGTTGCAGGTACTGCAATACAATTTCAATTGGAGAAATTGCATCTCTTTCGGAGCCTTTTCCAAAATAAGCATTTTCCTTTTGTTACAACCTTCTGTAACACCTTTACATCTGCAGAACAAGGTACACTGGTGGACTCTGTAGTACCGTAGCACTTACGGTGCTACAATGCAACAATGATGGATAGATTAATCATGCAGCTCTACTGTGTAGCTCATATTACTGTATGGCATTTGTAAAATAAGATAATCATTGAGTGCAATTATCTATCATGCTTTCAGATAATTATTATACTTTTTGTTGTTGTTGATTTTGCTTCACACAAAATTTAATCTGTACATGGAACAGTTATCTATATAATCTTTGGAATCATTTGTAGCAAAAATACCAAATATTTACTAGTTTCAGTTTCTTATATTGGATTTGTAAATTGAATATCTTGGGGTTTTTAACTATTGGCCCTGTTGTTGAATTTTGCTTTTATTATTATTTTAGGTTAGACCATCTGAGTTGTGCAGGGCTTCCCAGGGCCCCTGCAGACCCCTGCTCCAGAGAAAGTGTCCTCAGGGTGTTGAAGGAAAGCCGTAAGAGAGAAGTGGAAGATGAGGACAGAAGCTTTACAACTGAGCAGAAAAGCAAACGAAGGTATGAGCTTGACACGCTGACAACGTGTGATGACAGCATTTGCATAAAGGCCCTTTGTACATTTTGTGGTCGCTACATTGCCATTTAGCATTGGCAGCTGTTTACTTATCAGTCTTGCTGTGAGCTTTAGCCATCAGGGCATTCACACAAAGCTTTAATACATCCTCTACTACTTCAGCTAGTTATTCAAGGTAGAGTGAGGAGATAAACTGGAACCTACTGGTTAGAATGCTGTCTTCAGTGCAAAAAGTGATGAAAATAGAAGCAAAACAAGAGTTAACATTGGCATTGGTTTTAACTACTAGAAACCACTATTGTTTAGTCAAGGAATGAAAAATTTAAGCAATTTGCATTTCTCATAACTTTGTTCATTTGTAATTTGAAGTATTTATCTGTTTTGTATTTCATCTTAATTTCTGAAGACGTAACGACAGTGGTGGCAGCGCACATTCTGCTTTTGAGCCTCTCTTGCCCAATGGAACACCATCACAGTTGGTCCCTAAGTGAGTTAAATGTTCAAATTTCATTTTTTAGTTTGCTAATAACACTATATAATACACAACACCATATCACCACATAAATTATAGTGTGGCTGTCTAAATGTAGGTGGAAATGATTTGATTTCCTTTAACTCCTCCAGGCCAGGGAACCTGAAAAGAGGGATGGCCTCACTGGCAGAGGAATCCATTATGAAGCGGTCTCGCACTTCCTCCATTAGCTCTGGCAGTGGAGCCCATGCACCTAGAGGAACCCCTGGGACCAGGAGAAACCCTATCCACAGCTCCTACAGTTCTTCAGTAGGCCTCTGTCAGGTAACTCTTACATACGTGAGTATAGTGAACCTGACTGTACAGTGATTAATTGCAGTTGGCAAGCTTTATCTTCTTGCTTACCTTCAAAGTGGAAGAAACCATCTGCTCCCAGTTCTCCTTTGTCAAGCCCTGGATCATCTCGCTGTCAGACTCCAGAGGGAGCCCCCAAAAGACCCAGGTTTGTGCCTATAGCGTGTTTGTGTACAGTGCCTGCTGTACCCAGTCACTTTGCATTTGATCTAATGCTTTGTTTTTATCTTCTGGTTTCATTACCAGAGAAGATGATGGGCAGTCTCCCAGCTCTGCGTCCTCAGTGAGGTCAGACCAGACAGCCTCCGACAAGGCACCTGTTGCTTGTAAGTCATTATAAAATTCTTTGTCTAGACATATACTGTGATTTAAATTTATTAATGAATGATGATGTTACAGCCAAACTGACTCCAGTCCCCAAGGCGCCCATCACCACCTCAACAGACTCTACGGGTAGTGGTGGGAAGAGAAAACGGAAGATACAGCTGGTGTCTAGCCACCGTGACGATCACATCTCCTTGGTAAGAACTGCTACATTTTTAGACTTAGTGCTTCCACAAACACCTGTATTTATGTGTCGCAGTGGAGTGACCTAGATATATTCTACTCCCCATACTTGTTGGCAGCCCCCACCTCCAGAGCTTGGCTATACCATCACTGTGAAAGACCTAGATGAAGAGAAAAAAGCTGCCCTCAGCAAGATACAGAAGGTCCTGGAGACCCCTGGTGAGTAGGAGCAGCCACAATCCTCACACACTTAGCGCTTATCCTTTAACTTCTGCAAACACTGAAATGCCGTCGAAAGTACATGCTGCTATTCAACTGAACCTTGAATTATCCTGCTGCTGTCCCCATGTGACTGCTAGGCCTGACCACACTTGGATAACTGTTAATGGTAAAAGTCCCAGTTTGACAACTGACCTTCCTGTGAATTTGCTCTTGTTTAGCTCCAGAGCCAGAGAAGTCAGTCTCACCCCCTGCCACCACTTCAACCCAGCCCTTATCCTCTACTAGCTCTACCACAACAACCACTCTGAGCAGCCTTCTTGCAGCTCCCCTGCCTACAGCCTCCAGCGCTGCCATCCCAGTCATCAATCTAGACCCCAGCCCAGGCGGTAGTGCCACCACAGCACCTGCAGTGTCAAACCCACTCCTTGAGGCTCTGAAAATGAAGACCAGTGTGCCCGCTAGTTCCACATCTGCTGCCAGCACAACCACAGGTACGAACACTAAACTGAAAGTGTTTTGTTTCAGTGTCTTTGTACTCATCATCTCATGATCTGATATTCTCCTGGTTTTTGGTTTAATGATAACCCAATTCCTCATCATAGTCAAGGACGTTAAAGAAATAGAAATCCAAAAATGAAAGGGATCACTTCATATCAAATATACTGATAATCCAGACATGCCTGTTTGATTCTGACATGTCAGCTCCTGCCCCATGTATCACCCATAAATGGTTTGTGTCTGCAGTGTCTGCATCAACCACACCAGTGCAACCCAGCAGTTTAACCCTGAAGACAACGGCCACAGTGGATGTCCCAAAACCCCCTCCTGCCCAGTCCCAGCCCTCCCCTGCTGGGGTGGAACAGCCCTCTGCCTTTACTCAGGTCCTGGGTCAGGTCTTCAAGGCCTCTAGCAGCACCCCACCTGTAGCAGGAGCAGGCCTGTTTGGACTGGCCACTCAAATCAGCACCCACACTGCTTCTCCAGCCTCTAATGCGGTTACTGCTGTGACTGCTGTCCCAGCCAGCCGCTCTGAGTCCCTTAGTAACACAAATCCTCTGCTGGCATCAGGGTTTAAACCCATCTTTGCAGTCAGCACCACAACCTCTTCAGCTCCAGAGTGCAAATCACCAGTCCAAAAATTCAAGCCCATTTTTGGAGTTGGTACTACAGCTACTACCTTTGCAAAGCCTGCATCCCTCACAACCACAAACCCAGCCCCTAAAGTTTCTTCAAGCAGTGCATCCTCAGTGTTCGGTGGATCAACAAACACCACCGCAGTCACTTCATCCGTTTTTTCAGGCTTGACCAACACCCCCACTGGAACAGCCTCCACTGCTCCCATCACTACCACACAGCTCACAGCCCAGCCAGTGGCAAAATCCCTCTTTGGAAGCTGGTCCACACCATCCACAACAAGTACCAGCTCAGTCACAGTGCAAGCCCCAAATACAGGGAGCACATTTCAGTTTGGAACTGTAACTACCACTACTGCAACTACAGCTGCCCCTGCTGCGGCTACCACAACCTCCAGCAACAGCACCTTCACGTTTGGAGTCGCACAGCCAGACACACAAGCTCCCAACCAGAAGGTATTTGCATTTGGCCAACCAGCCCCTAGTCAGAATACAACCCCTGCTTCATTTGGAGGTTTTTCCATGGCCTCCACTGCCTCCACCACTGCTGTTGCCACCACCCAATCCACTTTCACCTTTGGAAAGTCGTCATTTGAAGCACCAGCAACACAGTCAACCTTTGGCTCTGCAGCAGCAGCAGCAGCAGCAGCAGCAGCAGCAGCAGCATCAAAACCATTCACTTTTGGAAGTGTTGCATCATCCACGCCTGCCTCTAACCAGGCCCCAGCTCCTTTCACTTTTGGGGCAGCTGCTACCACCACAGCAGCCACATTTGGGACCCCTGCTAAACCAGCCTTTGGAGCCAATTCCACTGGTTTTGCTTTTGGTGGCTCTGCCGCTCCTCCAGTTGCACCCACAGCTGCACCAAGCTTTGGTGCTGTAACTCAGACTCAAAGCTCCTCCTCAGCCACTTTCACATTTGGAGGTGGTGCTCCACAGCCAGCTCCTTCTTGTCCGACTCAGCCAGCACCCAGTGGATTTAACTTTGGCACTGGGATGTCATGCCCTCAGTTTGGAACACCAGTCTCCAATAATCCTGCAACACAAATGGGAAGCTTCAACTTTGGGACAGCAGCTACTGACAAGCCAGCTTTTGGTAAGGAACCAAAAGTTTTGATTGCTAATTATTTTACATCCAGCCACGGTGGGCTTTCTCTCTTTAATTCAGTGGTTTACCTAGTTGGTTTTGGGTTGTTTTTTGGGGGGTTCAAGTGTCATGCATGTTTTTTTTGTTTTGGTTTTTTTCCCCTGCAGGAACATCTACCCCATCCTTTGGACAGAGTGCTGCAGCAGGTCCAATTGCCTTTGGAAGTCCTGGAACTCCAGTCCAAGGTTTCAATGCTACTCCTTTTGGTATGTGTAATGACCTTTTTAATGCTGTTCTTTGATTGATATAGTTGCACCCAGCTGAGCCGTATTCAGGCTTTCATGCAAGAGTTATTCTCACCACCATGCAGCAAATTCTGAGGTGCTAAGTAGCAGTAGCAAATGGATGATGTGACTTATATTTTTTTTCTCCACATTATATGAAAATGTGCCAGGATTTTATGTTATCTGTCTCTGTATTTTTATTGAGAAATACATTAAAACATCAGTAATCTAGAAGAATCCGTAAACTAAAAAATTAGGTTGATATTTAAGAGGAACTTCCAACCACAGAGCTCTTGAAGACAGCTGCATCAGAAAAACATTTCAACACAACCCCCTAATGTAAGATCAGAGTTCTAGATTGCAGCCTTATGTATAGTGAAAGCATGACAGCCTGAGGTTGTGACATAAAAAGCAATGAATGTTGTGAAGAGTGTTTGTTCACATCCCTGTTACTTTATGCTCTGATATTGTGGTGATGCAGAGGTGGTCAAATGAATCCTAAAACATTCAAGACTCTGCGATCGGTTACTGTTTTGCCATCTTGTTTGATGTTAGCTGTGGTTTCAGCAGCCAAATTAAACATCAGCCATTTGAGGCAAATCAAAAAATTGGAAAATGCAAATGCAGTGGCATGATGTAAAAATGTAGTAAAACAGAATGAGTACAAGAAGTGACACATTCTAACATGCCCTGTTATTTTGTTGTTTTTGTTTGTTTTTTTTTTTTGTTTTTTTTTTCTTCTGGAATTCAGGTTCTCCAGCTCCCTCATTCTCTATTGGAGCAGGATCAAAACCATCTGGAGCACGTCAGAGGTTGCAGGCACGGAGGCAACACAACAGGAAGAAGTAACCTGCTACACGTGTCCAACCCTGCTGTTAGTGGACTTCAGCTGCTGCTGCTATGGCTAATCTGGCTAACAGTGCTCTGTTCTAAGCCCAACATCCCCCAACCAGGCTGCCACCATGCCCTCTGCTTCCTTCCCCTCCTCCTGTGGGTTGTGCTGGCCCAAAACATTGTGTTTGCAGAGGAGTTAGAAAGAGCACACCAGCTTGCTGAGTTCATGCTGCCTGGGTGACTACATGACTCAGTGAGAGATCGTAGCAGTGAGGAGGCAGAATCCAGAATGATGTACAATACTTGAAGGGAGAAAAGACAACTGATTAGTTTGATTCTGAACAAAGCATATCCAAAGTTTTTTTTCTTTTTACAGTATGTGGACACTCCCATTGGTTTGTCTTAAGGAAAAAGCTGAGTTCTGCAAAGACATGGAGCCTTGGCTCAAACATTTATTTTTTTACATGAGGCGCTCACTGGTTTATATGTTACAGAATATTAGAGTACATTCTCTGAATGAGTCTGAACAGGGTGACATGCATGTTAATTCAGATAAGGTACACAAAGCAGCAGTGTCAATATAATGTTATGAGTTGTATGAAATTATTTTAAATTATTTTTTTAATTGGCTTTCTGACCCTGTAAATGAGTGATTTGTTTCTGCACTTAAGGGCAATTTAGTAGATGTCTTAATGTAGTTAGTGAAAGCCATTTTGTTCTTGTTTCATACTTTGTCATTGCAAGCATTCCCAGAGTCCTCCTATGGGCAGCCTTTTTTAATAGTGATTGCCAACACTGATGTAATTATTAGGTCAGTATGTAATTAGGATGACTACTATTGACTTGTGTCGTCAAACCAAAGCCAATTCATCAACTTCATGCCTGTGAAAAGAATCTGTGATCTGTATCTCATCTTTAAATTGTGAGATGTGTTTGTGCCAGACTACCTCTCTTGAATCCCAGGCACTGAATTCTTGTTAGTTCGCTGATAAATGGCAAATCTGACATTTACGAGACAACATTTACGAGATCAAATAAGATTTTACCTTCAACTACTGTTATTACAGATGTATCTTAATAAATACAGTGAGTTGTGTTTTTTTTTTTTTTTTTTTTTTTTTTTTAACATCTGCACAGCAAAACATTTTCAATGCATCTGAAATATCACCTCATCTCATAATGTATTACACCACATTAATGTAACATCAGATTTCCTAAAAACTAAATCTCCTGAATTGGAAACCTTTTACATGCCACAAGTTCTGCCTGTTGTGCAGGGATTTTTGTTTCATGTTTCTTACTTGCACCACGATGTGAGAAACATGACCGTAAACCAGCTGATGTCAAGAGTCAGAGCTATCCAAATCCTTTCCATTCACCTCTTGTGAAAAGTGAGCAGTAACCGTTGCAGTTTTTGGTTGTTGATCTTGAATAAATAAAAATAGAATTTTGGACATGGAAAAGAACACATTCAACCATTCAAGCCTGCATCATTTCTCTTCCCTACTATGAGTCCAGTGGTCAGGCCGCTGGCTCAGTACTAGTACTAGTAGGAGAAAAAAAAGTCTAATCCTAGCGCTAAATAATCTATAATTATCCATATCACTAAATAAGCACCCACCATTCAGCCTTTTCTTAGTATATTTTCAAAGATGGTGACAAGCAGCATCGATGGAACACAATTTTTTGCAGTTTAAAACAATGAATAGGGTAGACAACTGTGCATGTGGTTACGGATACTGGTCACATGAATTGTGAGGTTATACTCGATGGAAATGCAAGGCATCTTAAAATGATAATTGTAAACCTGCTATGAAAATTTAAAGTGTCTTGGATATTTAAAAAAAAAAAAAGAAGCTTGAGTTGCATAAAGTGAGTTTTGCAGTGTAGGTACTAATAGAGTCTTATGTTCAAATGACAAATCCTTAAATGAATTGTTTTATGTTCTGGAGATGATTTGTCCTTGAGGGGTCAGACATTATTTTTTTTTTTTTTTACTTTTTACAGATTTTTTTTATGCGTTAGTTTGTTCTAGTCACAGTATCTAAAAAGTCATTAAATGGTTTGCATACACATATAAATCTTGGCAGTGAAATTGCCGGAAAACAAATAATGATATCAAGGTTGTGATGATCTATTCACTAACGTATATATTTTCTAATCTGCTAACACAAATTGGTAAATAAATTTGATGGTTAGTGCTTTGATGCGGTCTTGTGTTAAAACCTTTGCTACATTTATAATTACTAAAATTGCTATTGAACTGCATCAGTACAGTTAAAATAAAAAGCATATGTTTTCAATTTATAGTTGGTTGAACTTACTCTTACATGCTGCAGTTGATTCATTACAACTTTTGACATTTGTAATGATAAAATAGCAATTCATTCGATTTTAAGGGGAATAAGAAACTGCCCAGGAGATTCCTTTTTTTTTCTCAGCACTTCTATGTAGATGGAGAATATCCTGCTGACAATGGTGAGTAAAAACCACAAGAGAGCAGCAAAGCTCCTCTAGTGGCAAGAATCACTGAACCCTCAACTCCCAATGCATTGTCTGCAACATCCTGCTTTGAACTGTACACTTGAAATGGTATACTAAGGAATTAAGGTAATGACAGGAATAGATATTTCACAACAGCAATAATTGGCTCAATAAGAAGAATCTGAATTTAGAGCCTTGTGTCAGATGCTCTGTTCTGTTCAGGTCTGTTCTAGGTCACCTCCGCCTAGCTGACTTCGGTTTGTCCCGACGCCTGGAGAGAGGAGGGCGAGCATTTACTATTTGTGGAACTATCCAGTATATGGGTAAGAAGACAATGAATCCACCTCTGTAGTTAATTCCTGCCAGAGACACATTCATAAAATAACACTTGGTGCATTTTTAATATATTACTCTCAAATGTGAATTTATGAATGTACAAATATATAATAAATGCAGCAATGTGAATGTACTCTCTGCTCTGCAGCACCAGAGGTGCTGAGTGGCGGACCCTATAACCATGCAGCTGATTGGTGGTCACTGGGAATTCTGCTTTTCTCATTGGTCACAGGGAAGGTGAGCTGTTGTTGCCTGTAGGCTGAGTCTGTCTTGCATGCTAAGATGATGGCATTACTCTTCCAGGGACATAGCTGAGCTTGAATTTAGCTGTAACATATAAACTGTATAAAATACATCAGCTGCTTGGTTTAAAAGGTAATTTTACATGTTTCTGGATATTACCCTGCATGAATCAGTTCTGAGAAAACACAACATCATTATAGACAGTCATCTAAATTTGTTATCGTTATGTTTTGCCATGTTAAAGTGGACCTTCTGTCAAATGAACACCCTAAATCACTCTTTTTAATGTCGCTCAAACTCTTCTCAGTTCCCTGTGCCTCCAGAACAAGACCACTGCAGCATGCTGAGGAAAGTGAGGGGTTTTCCCTATGAAATGCCCCTTCATTTCAGCCCCCCATTTGCCTTGCTAATAACTGAGGTAATTGTACTCAGTTTGCTCCAAAATACTCAAATCTGCACTTGTTACCATTTGACTACATACGCCAGGATCTAGATTTGGCTTTTCTGATGTCACATTATAACTTATATCTGTTTGTCTGTTCAGCTTTTGTGCAAGACTCCCTCCCGCCGCCTGAGGACCCTTGACCGTTTCAAACGCCCAACCTTCTTTCATGGAACAACTTTTGACCTCATTCTGCTGCAGCGTCAGCCTCTGGAGGTAACTGACAAATGTCTGGATGTAGTCAGTTCACACATGAGTGAGATTGTTGAAGAAACGTTCAATGTGAAATCAAAGTGAGGAAATTTTTCCTCACGTCACTGTCCAGGTAATCCTCGAACTGAGAGAGAGACCGGACCGAGCTGCCAAAGCTCGACGAGGACTCACTTTGTCTCTGCAGCCTCTTAAAGGCTTCGACTATGACTCACTGCTCAGCCCTCCAGCCACACCAGACACACAGTTAGATGCCGACACAGAAAGTCACACAGCTGCACCACTACCGGGCCCGGCACTCCCACTGCAGCCTGCGTATGAGAAATTTCCACACAGAGAGGTGTTTCTGTGATGGATTTGAGTTTACAGTATGCAAACACGCTAAAGGTAAAGGCCTACATTAATGTACTTATGCACACTTATTCACCCGTATACACAGATTTGGTGCAACTTGTAAAATGTCTTATGGCGCAAAAGCCAAAACAGCTCATCAGGATTGACTGAGTTATATATAGAAGTGACTCCTTAGTTGACTACAAATGTAACTTCCCCACCAGAATCCACTATTTTTTCATGTTTTTATTTGTTTTCCTTCCCCCAACGAGCACCTTTTCAGCCCTAATGTATTTGTTCTGCCGTATTTGTTCAGCTGTTGTGCAAAAAAGGCTGCACTATTGTCCATCTGCAGTGACTGGTCAGGGTTGCCCTGATCATCCATGACTGTCATGACTGTTCCCTCAAATTTTCCCTACATGGAAATGTCATGCTGGTTGATCACAGTGCACCAGGTTCCCCCTTTTTTTATAGCATGTTTTGTGTACTCAAGTACACATTCAACCAAAACTGTTCAACAAAAGAGTTTGTAACAGGAAACGTGGACAGAAGAAACTCAATCAACAGAGGATTATTATGCATCCTCTATTCATGCTGCATCAGCAGCAACTTTATTGCCTAAATTCTTTTGGTGCAGAAACATCCCTCCTCCTGCACGATGTAAAAATCATTTAAACATCACAACATTAAATCAGGATGTGTACACATGCAGTGTCTACTTTATTATTTAAAATCAGTTACTGAGGAGCTCTCACTGGTTTTTCCATCTCATCCTCGACTTTGATTCCCAGATATCTGCAAAGATCTGAGCTGAAACTGGTTTGAATGAACAAGTGTTGCTTATCTCCAGTCAACATTATGATAGATAAAGGGTTTTTTCCATTGTCCAAGGCTACCCCAACCAGTAATCACACCTTCAAGCACTTCATCTTTGAGATTTTGATTTTAAAATATGCCCTAATGTGTACCCAGATTGTGACCCTGAGCTTGCTTTTTAGTCACAGAAATGTTTATTTCTAAATTTTTCTTTACAAAATGTAAATACATATTTTGAATGCTATTTGATGTTTCATACTATCTTACGATGTATTTTTGTAATGAACATGTAGCACCGGTGGATGATTAAATTCTTACTTTAGAGTGATCTGTCATTTGGACTTAGGGAAAGACTTGCCTTCATTAAAGACCGAAGTATAACCGGTCACAGTGAAAAGTTCAAAAACAAGACGAAAATAGCTCAGACTTTTCCCCGCTAATTTTTCCAGTTTTGGTCAGACACCATTATGATGCCATTGGAGTAACTCCTCTGGTCTAGGTGGCTCTTTTATTCCACCACAAAATGATAAAAACTGCACAATCATGCTGCATCCTTGCCGCTCAGATAATGCTGTAGGACGGTCGTGAAGTTGACCGGCGCGTTTGCGTCAGCGTCTGTGCGTCGTTGCGTCACGTGACGCGGCGGCTGGAGCTCCGCCCCAGTCTCCGGGCTTTTCTAAACGGTCACGTTGCGCTGCAGCAGTGAAACAGCAGACGGCCTCTCATCCTCCGCACCTTCTCCACCGGCTCTCCGCACCCAGACATCCAGCAGCAGGTAAGACACAAACCGCAACACCCGCACACACCGCACATCTGGGGCTGACTGACACGTGAAGATGATAACAGTAATAATGACCTGACTCCGAAATGATGCTCTGTACCACCTTGACCAAACTTCACCTCCCTCGTTTCTTCCTCGCAATTCAATCGCCTCTTTTGACACACGACGCTCCAAATGGGCAGAAAACGATTAAAAATTGTTTGTTGATGATGTTTTAATGTGTGCTGCGTATTTTCGCGCATCGAGGAAATAACGCAACAGGAAGAGCGGAGGGGAGATATGACCTTGAAGGAAGAGCCTGTGGCGTCACTCCTTAGTTTGTACAGCCACGACTAAAACCGACTGTGTTACACGTTTTAAAATCTCACTTTAATGGAGGTTATTCCTAAAGAGAGGAGATGAGCAGGGTAGGTGACGAAAGAGGAAACACGAGGAGAGGAGGGGAGCGGGGTAGGTGACAAAAGAGGAAACTAGGAGAGAAGGGGAGCAGGGTAGGTGACAAAAGAGGAAACAAGAGGAGAGGAGCAGGGTAGATCGTGAGAGAGGAGAGGAGGGAGGGAAGTGGGTGAGGCGGAGGGAGGCAGCCTCTCGGTGTGTATCTGAGCCACAGCACGTAGACCTCTGATGACAGGGAGGCGGAGAGTCCCATTAGAGGTTTAGACTTTCCGATTGAATGTGTCATTCTTTCAAAGAAATTAAGCACCCTTCATCTCACAAGGAGACACAGATTTAGTTTAATTTTTATTGTAAAATTTTAAACCATTGCTCCAACCTTTTTTTCCCACTTTAAGTCCTTTTTAGGCAAAAAGAAAGAAAGAAAGAAAACATCCTCTGAGGTTACTTCGTGTCTCAACCTTCCTGGTGATGCTTTCTGACATTTGATCGACTCAAAAGTTAATAATTGATTTCTGAGAAATTTCTGCACAATTATGAAAACATTTAGTTGAGACCAAAATAGGAACACATGAGAGCTAATCTCCCTGGATAAAAGAGAAAAATCTACACAACCCGGATAATGCAAAAAAAACCCAGAAAATAAAAACGGTGTTGGAAGTCTTGGCATTGCTGCTTCAAAAATCAATTGAAAATCAATAGCTACATATTTTCTGCCCATCTTCTAATTGATAAATTGATATTGAATTCATGTTACGGTTAGTACCACAAAACTACGACATAATATTCATATTTCAATTTTAGCATAATGTTTGCTAATTGCTAATCAGAATTAACTGTCAATGGTTTTTCCTCACCACATGCAGTGGAAATGAAACATGAATTCACATGGCCAGCTTAAGTTTGTCTTTTTTGTTATGTTTTTCAAAACTATTTGGTTTAATTACAGCAAGAAACATCACCTCATGTAATGAGCACATTCTCGCCAGTAACAAAGTTTCTCTGAGCTGCAACGCACACAGCTCTGACTTCTGCCATCAGATCTTGTAGCAGAGAGCTGCATGGGAAACAGTGCTCCCGCTAGCACTGCTGCATCAAGGCCTGAGGATAGAAACAACCCAAACGCTGGGACCTGCATCAGTGCCAACACCAGCGCCCCGTCTGGTAACAAAATGCAGTGCAGCGAGCAAGCTTTTTATTTTTGACTAGAGCTGCCACACAGAAGCCATTCCACCTCTTTAATGCACACGCAGCTTGCAATGTAGAGAAAATAATAAGGTGGGTAAACACCTAGGGGGTGATGACGATATCCCAATTTCTCCTTGAATGCTGCTGTCCTCACCCTACATCTTTGCTATATGTCAGTAAATGCTATAACTAGGATGCCAGCCCAAGTTTAGGTGTTTTACCCGCACTGAGTCCTTGCATGCAGCCACATAAACATGCAGTGTAGTGGCAGAGCTTCAAACATCTTGTAGTTTAATGCTTGCACAAATGCTTCAAAAAAGACTAGCTTCAGTGTGATTTCTAGAGATCTAGATGTTCTTCCAGACTGAGTCTTTTGTTGATGTATTTGTGATTTCCACTATATCCTTGGTTGGTAAGTGAGTCCAAGCAGAAAACGACTGATAAGGGCGTTCGGTCATCCATTTCTTTCAAAGGTGAAAGCTTGAACTGGGAAGAACTCTCAGATCTGTGATCACTGAGTTGAGAATGGGCTTTTGACAGGGAATACGTGTATTTTTATAACTGCAATTGATCTTAAGTAGGGTCAAATTAGGCTTAAATTAATCTGTTGTATCGTACTTGTATCTGAATGGTGAAAATGATCTTTTATTTCGCTTTGAAAGCTTCTCCTTTAATGCATTTGACCGATGTTTATTAACAGTATTGCAGTGACCACAGTTGAAGGCACTCCTGTATGATGTCACAGTGGGGAGTTGGCTGTTGCAAAATCATGTCGCAGTGCAGAAGTAGTGTTGTTTTTTTGTTGTTTTTTTTTTTTTTTGTTAAGAGCGACTACTATGCAACAGGCTGGAATGAAAAACACAGACACATCATATATTTTAGTGTCTCGCATTTAATTTTGTTAAAACAACAAACTTTTAATGCAAATGGAATATAATTATGTCATGATTGGATGCATCAGAAAGTTGTCACACAATGCAGTCTTAACTCTTTATCACAAAGTGATACAGTGGTTGGCAATGCTGGCCCACAACAGCAATGTTGTGGTTTCAATTCCTGCCTGGGGCCCATCTTTGTAGAGTTTGCATGTTCTCCCTGTGCTTGCATGGGTTTCCTTTTGGTTTCTTTCCACAGTCCAAAAACATGCACGTCTAGGTTAATTGATTAATCAAAACTGACAGTGAGTGTGAGGGCTTGTGTGCCTTTATATGTAGGCCCTGCAATGAATTGGCATCCTATCTGGGTCTACCCTGCCCCCAACGTTAGGTTTGACTGGCTCAAGCACCCCCAGGGCCTTGATGGATGGGATGAAGGGGTTAAAAACCCTCTGGAAGATAAAACAACAGTTGTGCATGTTTGTGCTTCTGAAGGTTGCTACTTCAAGTCACATTTTTGTATTTGGATTTTTGTTGATAAGGCAGACTATTATTTCTTTGCACAAGTGAAAACAAAAATTTCCTCAAAGACAACAAAGATATGATACACTCCCAAAACCAGGTTAAAGGTTGTGTGAGAGTATATCGCTATATTAGACTGTCAGTGTATATATGGAATAATGACTGATTGCAGGATTCCAGGTGATGTTAATTTTACCCAAGCACGTCACTGCTGCAGTGATGTTAGGATGAATTAGTTGATTCAGAAAACATGACGTATCCAAAGTAACAATTAATCAATATGTTTGACTGTTTCTATCAAGCAACCCTGTGCTATTTAATTTTATTTATTATTTAATTTCTATTTAATTATATTTATATAACCTGAATTATAAACATTCAAGAATATGATTTTTTTTCTTTCTTTTTCCCTATAGAATTGATTAGATGAGGTTTCTAAGCATCTGATCTCTTTATTATTATATAACTCATCTCGAATCATCAAGGTTTAAAGTTTACTTCATTCATCTAAGAAAACGACTCAAATCAAAACTGGCTCTACTCTTAAAACTTTTGAATTATACATCGGATTACTTTATGTACTTATAAATATGTACATATAATGTAATATAAATAATGAAAACTAGTTTTGAAGCGTAGCCAGGAGGGACTTACTGCTGAATTTGTGGGTTCTTCAGCAGATAAGCTGGTGCTCATCCTGGAACAGACACACGAGAAATCAAACTCTGCGTTCAGACTGATTATTGAACAGTCAGCTGTGAGTGTTCTCCATTTGTCTGGGTGTTAATTGTTTATCCGAGGACCTGGCGTCCCCATATGTGAACATCACATTTTGGGTCATCTAGACCACAACGCAAAATTTTTCTCTACAAGGGCCTGGTTTCCACATTTATAATACTACAGGTTAGATTCAAGATGACCAACAACACGAAACAGAAATTAAAAATGCATGCCATGCAAGAGTTCAGGTCTTAAGAGGTTAAATGAGTATTTCTCCAATATTTTGGGGTAGATGCTGATTGTCAGCCATCATCTTTGAGTAAGGAAACTCTCACTCAGCACTCAATTCCATATAATTTCCTAACAAATGGCCTGTAAAATGAACTCCTTCATTTTGGTTTGTCACATCTGTGGTGCTAGAGCCTGAAGCAGGTGATAATTCCTGAGTGTGTCAAACAAGGAGTTTCATATTGTTTTTGTCTCTTTACCTCCTCATGGGGCAAGAGCTTCTCCTGAAGTTAGGAGCACAGGACACTAAAATTGAAAACACTCTTGCCACTGTGTCTTGGTTTTGTTGATTAGCTCGTGAACAGAAAGAACAACTTGAGGAGATTTAAATTTTATTAGGGAGAATAATTTTTTTTATTACATTTTCTTAATATAATAGCTTCTACTGTTTTACAGTTTTGGTTTTGCCATTTTTGTTCAGCCACACATCACACGGCTACCAAACACAAGCAGAAAGTATGAAGGTGTGTTGCATAAACATGTTTTATAATGGATGTGCACAACACGAAACATGCTCAGGGCAGATCGTATGTCTGGCAGGTTTGCTCTTTGAGGTCCTTTCTTCCAAACTTCATGAACTTAACATCTATTTAAGCCTTTTGTGATGTTGTTCAGCTAAATATACATTTTTTTATTTTATTTGTTTTTCCAGAAGCTAACATCTTTGTTTTTGATGCAACAATTTCCCCCTCAGGACTTCCTCAAATTTATCTGCATGTAGAATTTGACTTTCAGCAGGTAGCTTCTGTGTTGTCGTAACTTCACACTGTTTTTATTAAGAGGCCTTTGTGAGCGTGCGTCCGCTCTAAAGGTTGTTATCTCATTGCTTTAAACTGAGGATTAACAGAGGATGAAGTGTATGTCAGGCAGTGTCCTCTCACAACAAACTAGCGTCTGTTTGGAATTAAGCAGTTATATGATTTCATAATGTAAATGTACATATCTGAATGCTTCTACACTCAAGGTCTATAGTCTGCAGCCTCTTGTTATCTAGTATGCTGTTTTATTCTTTTGCATGACACTGATAAAAGTTGTTGTGGGTCATGCTGAACATTCCTTGGCCTTCTAGATTTATTTTAGACAAAATTTGGTATCTGCATTCACTGTGGTCAAACATTAATGCAAAATATAGCTCTTGGCCTTCAATACTCTTTCATTTAGTGCATTGAAACATTCACACACAGCTAACCTTTGTGTTAATCACTAAAGAAGCAGCCTCCATCCATCAATGTCAGAGTCATCTATAGCTGATCTATAGCCGGCCCAATACTGTGGTACGTGCTGGAGCATTTCGGATTTTGAACAAAGCTGTAACAGTGTTGTCAGCTGGTAGCAGCTTGGCAACCGGTGCTGTCAACCAGAAAGAAGTCACAGCTTGTTCCCTGGCACAATCTGTATTAGTGGGAGTGATGCATTTTAGGGATTTGGGAATATGGAAATTCAGAAATCCCACATGTGCTCACCTCACATACATCTAGTGGTCATAATTTCAAATCAGACAGGAGCAGCAGCACAGCAATTTTAAGGAAATAGGTTGCTGAAAACAAAGCAAATTGTGAATGAATTAAGGCAAAGGTATAAAAGGCAGATATACGTGAATTGCACAATGAGCGATATAATGACAATAAATGAAACCAGGAGAAGACTGAGGGTTGCTGAGGAGAGAGAACCAAGCTCTGCTGCATCCAGAGCGGCTATAATGAGGACTGGCAGCAGGGTATACTGGAGCAAGGTTGCATAATCCCTCTCTCTCTGTCTTCTCCGCTTCAGAGGGGGTTGGGAGGGAAGAGGTTATGTAACTGCTTATTTACAGCAGAGCGAAGAAGGAAATAGTGAACAAAATAATCTGGTCTATAGCATGTTTGTGCATGTTGGCACATTGTGAAAGCGCAGCTTCTGCCACTGAATGGTTTCTCTACAACATACCCAGGAGAAATATTTTCAAAACCCTGTCATATTCATTATCAAATGTCAATGAGGACATCTGCCTCTTTTTTTCAGTCAGTGGTTTTGATACATTTCACACAGTTCTGTAATTTTCACCCATCTTCCTGCCCTCCCTGATAGGAGAGGAGGTCCACTCTGCGGTGAGGTAGCCATGTTGTAGACAATAGGTCATTAAATGAGGCCCCACACTGGGCAGATGTCCTGGTCTGGGAATCAATGTGACCTCTCCATGCCACTCTCTCTTTTAGCCAACATGACTCACCAGTATCCCGCACTGACTCCCGAGCAGAAGAAGGAGCTGCAGGACATTGCTCAGAGGATAGTAGCTCCAGGAAAAGGCATCCTTGCAGCCGATGAGTCCACTGGTATGTGTTCACTTGCACATTCTGCTGACTCAAAATGATTGATCAATTACCAATACTAGATTATCTGTTATGGTATTGATTTTGAACTTCTTAAATCCTGGTAACCTCTTTCCCATTGCACCAAAACTTCTACATAGCTCTCATAAAGCACAATATGTAAGGGTGTAGATAAATTAGCCCAACAAAATTTGAGTAGAATCAGCTGAATTCATCGAAAAATTGATTTCCTTTACCATCCAACTCGAAATAGTGCAAAAAGTGGACACTTAACTTTAATCAGTGATTTCTTATTTGTGTAGATTTTTGCCTCAGCAACCATGTAGGCTCTAATTTCTGAGCTGTGTAGAATAAATAGTTCTGATGGTCAGTTGAAGCCTAATGAATTCCCTGTCCAGTTAAAAAGTCATGAAAAAGATCAGTCTGCATTTGGGCATGTCTGAGTATTTATGTGTGCGTGGTGTTTACAGGCAGCATGGCAAAGCGTCTGAACCCCATTGGGGTTGAGAACACCGAGGAAAACAGGCGTCGCTACCGCCAGCTGCTCTTCACAGCTGACCAGCGCATCGACAGTTGTATCGGAGGTGTCATCTTCTTCCATGAAACCCTTTATCAGAACACCGATGGTGGCACTCCCTTCGCCAAGCTCATCAAAGACCGTGGCATTGTCGTTGGCATCAAGGTGAAAAACTAAATGCTTCAGTCACATTGAGAGTAGACTTCTTCAGATGAGAAATGGTTTATCTTCAAGTCTTGTAGTCAGTCTAAATACTCATTTCACCTTTCTAATGGGGAAGCCATAGCTCAACCATAAGCTGGTTCCCACTATTGCTTGTATGTCACTCCTATCCTTAGTGTCCTTAAACAGAAAAACTTATGGTTCTGGCCCTATTTGGTGGCTGCATTGGCTCTGAATGTTTCCAAGCCCACAGTGTAGATTCAGTTGCAGTTAAGTATTTCAGTTCATTGGACAGTCAACATCTGTTTGGCAGGTAAAACTAGAGATTCTCCTACACTGTGTATGAAAACAGTCACTGCCAGCATATTTAGACACACACAGACCCTCCTACAGGAGCAGGTTGTGAGGACAAACTGGGTGAAAGTGCATGCAGGTCTTTTGTTCAGGAGTTTTATGCAATTTGTGTGTGCGTGTTTGCCAGACACCCAAGAAGGAGAATTCAAGTATTGTTTAGAGCTAAGATGATTGCACTTGAGAATCTGAGGGCCACATAACGGTACGTTTATGTGTAACAGAATTAAATAAGCATTTGTGTTACTGTCTTTGCAGGTGGACAAAGGTGTTGTTCCCCTCGCCGGAACAAATGGCGAGACCACCACTCAAGGTAGGAATTGTTCTTAAAACCTCAAACAGTCAAAGTCCATGCTACTAGGTATCTCATTGATGTGTGTTGGACTGTAGGTCTGGACGGGCTGTCTGAGCGCTGTGCACAGTACAAGAAGGATGGTGCAGACTTCGCCAAGTGGCGCTGCGTGCTGAAGATCTCTGACACGACTCCATCTGAGCTGGCCATCTTTGAGAATGCTAATGTTTTGGCAAGATATGCTAGCATCTGCCAGCAGGTTGGTGTGCGATTACAGACCAGGCCATTTGGACTGTTGGTGGAACAAATCCTGAGAGATCATCGATAAGAAAATAAGGGTTTGCCTTAAGCATATATTTTTCAATGTCTCTTAGAATGGTATTGTTCCTATTGTGGAGCCTGAGATCCTTCCTGATGGAGACCATGACCTGAAACGTTGTCAATATGTCACTGAAAAGGTAATGAACTGGAGAATAGAGATACCAAAAGCCACTCTGTGTTTGTTTTGATACATATGTGCTCTCCCCGTCTTCTGATTTTCAGTTATGTGTCTTTGGCTGTTAGGTCCTTGCTGCAGTGTACAAAGCTCTGTCAGACCACCATGTGTACTTGGAAGGGACATTGCTGAAACCCAACATGGTCACAGCTGGACATTCCTGCCCCACCAAGTACAGCAGTGAGGAAATTGCCATGGCTACTGTAACTGCCCTACGCCGCACTGTGCCCCCTGCAGTCCCAGGTCAGAGAAAAAGATATGTGGAACAAGAATAAAAATCATTTCATAAAAAGTATCTAATGATTTGTCGTTAATGTATTGCTCATTCATATTATTTATACAATTTCCTAATAATTATGTAATTTGAATTTAGTCTGAGACCATTTAGAGATATTTTTGACAATTCAGTTTTTGTATGTTTAATTAATGATCTGTGATTGAAGGACTTGAAAGATCAGAATGTATTTTTAAATGAATTAAAACAAAGTATAACAATTGATGTTTCAAAACACAGAATATTCTGGGAATGATATATTGACATGCATTTCATTGTATATGTATTGTTATCTATTGCCACATTAATGCTTTGTTTATTCCACTCTGTAGTAGAGTGGAAAAGCTTAAATGTTGTATGAAATCTGGTTTGAGCTTTCTCTCTTTTCTCAGGAGTGACCTTCTTGTCAGGTGGCCAGTCAGAAGAAGAAGCCAGTGTGAACCTTAACTCCATGAACAACTGTCAACTTGCCAGGCCCTGGGCCCTGACTTTCTCCTACGGCCGCGCATTGCAGGCCTCTGCCCTGAATGCATGGAGGGGAGAGCTGAATAATGAGAAGGCAGCAACCGAGGAGTTCATCAAGCGTGCTGAGGTTTGACAAAACTGTAAACACTTTCCTCACAAAGTCATATGAAAGTCAAACATCCTTCAGCAATATTCTAAATTACTCTTTTTTTTTCCACCATCTTCTTCAGGCGAACAGTCAGGCTGCACTGGGCAAGTACGAGTCTTCTGGTAGTGGTGGAGCGGCAGGAAAATCCCTCTATGTGGCTAATCACGCCTACTAAACATCACACCACCACATACTGCTGTGGTCTAGTCATATAGTCCTATATCTGCTCTGCTATTCCCCCTCACGCATCTGTCGAACACAGGCCTGTGCTGTCTACTGTACTTTAGATGTGTTAGTTATTTAAAATGACATCATTGGATATGTGTATTTAAAAACATAACGCAGATTACTAAATGGAACAGGCTTGTTTTTTTTTTTTTGTTTGTTTGTTTTGTTTGTTTTTTTTGTCTATTTGATCCAAATAAAGTAGAAATCGGTTTATTTCATGTTTAGCTATCAATAACAGTTATTGGGGATGACAAAAATGAGTTAGATTAAGATAATCAGTTACTGTACAATTCATGCCTCCCTTTAACTGCACCTGGTGCTTTCTAAAATGTATCCCTCAACATGACAAATCTTTAGCTACTCCAAAGCAGGGTAGATCAGCTTGTGTATTTCTGTATTTCACTTGTGTGAGAGCAACGTTACTGACTCATCCTTCAAATGCTATACCCTCCCTGACAGTGGGACCAACCAATCTTTAGTGGCATCAGTACATGGATGGGACATGACAAAAAGACAGTGTGAGGACCTTTCAGACTGAGTTTATCTTTTGAGAATGTTTGGGTTGTACTTTCAGACAGCTGTAGCTCCAGCAGAGGTCAGTAGGCCCATTTAACAAACTATCACACACCAGTATTTATTCTCTGCTTTTGTGTTCTCACGCTTCTAATCACCAGTAATCAGGCAAATGTCTTGATTTGTCATCTTGTCTATTCTAACATTAGCTTTAAATTACATACAGTAACTAATGTATTCAGTTGTGTGAAGGTGTCGATATTATGTGATTCTTGTGTGTCATTGCAACACCTGATTCCCTCAGCTTACCCCACCTGAAGCAAAGACGATTTCCAATGATATACCCAAAAAGTGGACCAATTTGTGGGGTTAGCACCAGGGAAACAGTCACTGCTGTGTTGGAGTACTGTGACGTTTCTGCTGTTAATATTGTTCTTGAACCACTTGGTGTGTGAATTAGTGGAGACAAATAGACTAAAATAAACATTAAAAACTAGCAGAGATCTCTTTGTGTGATGTTGTACCTTTTACACTTTTGGTGCCTTCGGGATACGATCTTATACTGAAATGGGACCATATTATACAATATGTAAGCCTGGCTGTACTTACAGGGAATAATGGATACTAGGTAGTTGTTCCTTTTTATAATATGTACATCTCCTCTGTCATGTTTCAGTTATAGTTTTTTCCTCAGATAAATATTTTAGAATACAAAAATGTTTGATAAATAGTGTTCTTTTTAAAGCATCAAATGGTTCCCAATGTTATTGGTTTGTTTTTCCTACAATAAGTACAAATGAGAAGAATGATTGCTACATATATAAATAAAAGGAAAATTCCATAACTATTTAGAAAATTAATCTAAACTGATGTGGGTTAATTTCCCCCATTTTGTGGATAAAAACTATTACTTTTTAAGAGTAGCTCCACCCTAAAGGGCTACAACTGTTGAAGGCTAATTAAAAATGTATCAGTACAAAATCAGCAGTATGAGAGTGTAAATGCATACGTTGTAGATCTGCCACACAGTGAGGGGCAATAATGAAGGGTGTTAAACAGAAGCATAGTTTATGCATTTGTATGGGTGCCTAAACACAACTCTGCAGCTGATGCTTGAAGCCATGAGACACTTCAGGGTCAGATTACAGAGCCGACATCTCTCACTGGGACAGCTGAGCAGCCATTGTTGACGTGTGGTATTGTTTTAAAGTAAGGTGTGACACACTCTCAATAAAGTGGCATTGAGTGAGCTTGTGGTGTGTGTTCATTAGCTTCCCCTCCCCTTCATGTTGTGTACTGACAGTAGTCATTTTTCCAGAGTACAGAGAAGGCACCATCCGGGGCGCCGCTGGGGAAATGTAGGTTTGATATATTCACCGGGTAGTCCCGGTGTAAATATCTCCCCAGAAAAAGTAAATAAGAGACACCTAAATGGCGGGGCCGGCCAACCCTTCATCCATGGGAGGGGTGAGATCATGTTTTACAGACTATATTTGACCCCCCACGGAAATACAGGACAAAGCCCCCCATTTTAAACCCAATCCGAGACGATCTCGTTTTTCAAGGGGGCGGTTGTCAACCGGGTGTGTTCGACAGCTACTGTCCCAGTCTGCGTTACCGTGCGTCGCCTCTGCAGGGTTATAAAGCGGGTATAAAGATGTTTCTTATTGAAGTTCATAAAATTAGTAGCCACTATGCTTATTAACAGATTAACAGACTATGCTTATTTTTTTAGGTGACTTTAATATATATGTATATCTATAATATATCTCTCTGTGTGTCTAAGCCAAGCTGAGCTTCGTGAACGAACGCACCCCACGTAGTTCATTGGCTGTCATGGCTACCACGGAAGTAGGTGAGTGGATTTATATTCAGCTTGAATAACACCGTTTTTCTGGCCTCCAGCAGCCAGGACTCACAGCATCTCCTGGCAGTTTGTAGCCGAGTATTTTTACGGACAAAAACCTGAACGGCCTGTCCCGCGGAGGTTGTTTCCTTCATGACTCGAGTGTATGAAGGTAGCTGCTAGCTGCTAACTAGCCGGTAGCAGCCCTGTCACCGCGGAAGATGTTGTAAACCTGCAGGTGTTTGTCACTTCACCTGATTTCAACCTGTATGTTTTACTGATTCTGTAGATAAGCAGAGTAAAACACACGCTTCAATCTGGACTATGTTTTTTTTTTTTTTAAGCTCTAATATTAAACCGTGTCGGCCTTGCAGCCATGTTGGCCAAATAATGTTTCCCCGCAGTGAGTTTGTAACTCACAATAATGTTCCAACATTTAGCTTATAGCATCTAGTCATTATCAAGCAGTCCTAGCTATTGAGGTGTTATAGCGGGTAAACTCAGATTTCATTGCATGTTAAAGTTTTGACATTAATATGAACGTAGGAATATCCGACGGGAATGTGTGTTCCTTCCTAATCCAGTGGCAAATTAAGGTATTTGCCACATAACTGCAGAGAACACGTACAAACCCACTATTGCCATCAATCAGCTTTTGGCAGCTTCAGTCAGTGTGTCCATTCTCCTCTGACCTCTCTCTCATCAGCAAAAGGCTTTCGGCGACCGAAGAATGCGTGAATGAATGCGTTTTGTTTTTAACAAGCATTGTAAATTCACTAGTGGATGCCATCAATGAAAATCCGAAGAGCTCAGCAGTTTGTGAAATACTCGGACCAGCCTGTCATGCTAAAGTTAAAGTAACAGAGATCACATATTTTCCCTATTCTGGCGTTTGGTGTGAACATCAGCTAAAGAGCCCGTATCTGCATTGATGTTTGGCAGATTAGACAATTATGTGAATAAAAAGTTGTGTAGGTGTTCCCAATAAAGTGTTCAGAGACTGTATGATGGTATATTAAATATGTTTTTGTTTTTAAATGCAGTGTTGTTGACATTTCCATCTCTCTGTTTGCATTTATTTGTCTCTCAGAGCGTAGACGAGGTCAGCTTGCTGCTCTTTCTATAGCAGCGGTGGTCATCATCGTGGGAGTCCCTCTGTGGTGGCGAACAACTGAAACATACCGTGCATGGTTGCCTGTCAGTCAGATAAAAGAGTTGGCTAAGCTGCAGGTTTGTTTGTGTATCCATTACTTCATCCCCAGTTTGGTGGCCCTTTATCTTCCATGTGTACTACGCCTGTCTTTCTTTTTTCGCAGCTGCATTTAAGTGCTGATGTGGAGGTTGTGTTTGCTCGTGGCACTGTGACACCAGAACAACAGAAGAAGGTCCCGCTGACACAGACACAAAACATGGAGCACAGAGTAGACGGTGATTCATTTAATGCTATCTGTGACGTTCATGTGAAAATATTATATGAAGACTGCAAGGTCATTTTTTTCAATTTAATTTGCTTCCAGAGGACACAGCTTTGAGCTACAGGTATGAGACAAGGTACCGTACAGCCACAATCATGGAGGAGGATGCCCTGAACCAGCCCACTGCTGCAGGTGAGATGCAGTTTTCCTGTGAAATCAGTGCTTAACATGCAAACATGTATTCACCCCTGTGAAATATACATGTAGTAACTCCTATGCGTCTCTCTAACTCTGCCTCTGTAGAAGCAGATCTGTCTCTGCACACACTCAGTGAGAGTCCCTCTGGATCCTTGGTTGTGTATGTGATCCCAGAGTCATCTTCACTGCTGCCTCAGGTTAAGATGTGCTAGATTTTGAGTTCTGAGCTGTCCCATTCTTCATCTTGCTTACATCCTCTTGCATTTTTGAGTGTATTTGTTTAAATGTTAATGTCTGTATAGTTTTATGGTTTTTATAGCTAAGCTATGTTTTGTAAATTGTATTAATGGATCTGCATTGCCACAGAGAATTTCCTACTGAAAAAAAGATGAGGGTAATTATTACTGCTTAGTGGCTAAATGTATAGCTTGCATTTATGAATCATGACTAATTTAAATCACTCTGGATAAATATAGGATAATACAATACTTAATACCTACTTATACATACTTATATATACAAGTATATAAGTAGGATCTATATATACTTATTACATACCTTCATGCCTTGCAGAATGTGGATGTTTATATCGGTCAGAGGCGGACGGCATTGTTGCGCATTGGTTCCCAGATGAGAGTGGGCAAGACTCTAGAGCAACTTTTGGCTCACATGGAGCCTCGGATCAAGCAGGTGCTGCATGTGATGTCTTTTAGTCATACCGACATCACTGCTGCTCTCAGCAACAGAGTCCGTATCAGCCCTGGCAACAAGGAGAGCATCGCTGACAGCATGAGAGCCTTTAAATCGAGCCCAGGTAGGTATTTGTTTTAACACAGTGATGAAGTCAACCAACTTAACTTGTGCTTCTGTCAGTGAACAGATGAACTTTGTGACGGTTTCCTTCTGTTGTCTTCTAATTCTTCTCTTTAGGTTATGAGATAACATTCAGTCTGTTGAACCCAGACCCAAAGTCCCACCGGCTCCATTGGGATATAGAGGGTGCCGTGGAAACCTACATCCAACCTCTGCTAACAAAACTATCCCCTGTTGCCAACTTTAGCATTGACTCTCAGGTACTGTGTGTGTAAATGTGTAATCACTCGGTAAAAATTGTAAACATTTGAGACATTGTGTGTGGTAATGCAAGTTGTCTTTGCAGACCTTGTACTATGCCATGCTTGGTGTCAACCCTCGCTTTGACAGCAGCCGCAGCACCTACACACTTAACGCTGACAGCCTTGCACATGTCATCAATCCTGTGGAGGCTAGACTTGGTAAAAGAAAATGCTAATTGTGTGTTATCTAGTATTTGGCAAAATGAGAAATAACCATTATTTATTTTCTTTTTTGCATCTGATTTCCAGGCTCCAATGCTGCATCTTCCAACCCAGTTTTGAATTTTCTACTGTACATACCAGATGCCCATCATTCACCCCTTTACATCCATGACCACAAGAAACAGCAAGTGCCTACTAATGCTTTTCACTCTCCTCGGTGGGGTGGAATTATGGTAAGATAATATCATGGTAATTATGGTAAGATAATCAGACAATGTTGGGTGATAGTCGAGCAATTATAGCTCATTGCTAAGTCAAGGCTTATAGAAATGAGATTTTGCCTTCAAACTTATGTGGAATTTGGCTCAGATTTGATATAAATGTTTTAATCCATGTTTTTGTAGGTTTATAATGTGAATGAGTTCTACGAAGTAGACACTGTGTTCCCTGTTGACATCAACATTGACATGGCTAAGGTTATGGGGGTCTTTCTTGCACAACTCCGGTAAGTGAATCTTCACGGGGCACAAGTATTTTCATAAAAACACACAAAGTAACTTTTCTCTGCTGTCCCCTTCAAGGCTGCTGCTGGGTGTGCAATCCTCCACCCCTCCTCCTGGCTTCCTTGTGGCACCATGTGGCAATGCAGGACTAGCTGATTGGGAGCTGGATCGCCTCATGTGGAGTCGAAGTGTGGAAAATATTGCAACAGCAACCACCACCATCACCTCTCTTGCCCAACTGCTGGACCAGATAGGCAACATTGTTATCAACGACAACATTGCTCAACAGGTGAGCTGTGCATGCAGGTTTATTGTTGTCTGTTGCTGTGTTGGCTTTTGTGTGTGTATGGTTGTGTGTAAAACACATACTTTACATACTTTTTAAGATCAACAACTATAAACAAATAGTCTTGTGTATTTTTATCGGTTACAATTACAATTACAACAAAAAAATCCCTCTTCACTTTTAGAAAGTAGATATCACATTTAAATCAGATGGACACTGCATGTTCTTGGTCAGTGCCTTAATTTCTTACATTGTCTGTGTGATAAGTAGACTGCAGGTTATCTATCAAGGATGTCAAAGGTTTGATATGGGAAAGAAAAACTGCTAACTCTCTAAACATGAAATTTGATAATCTTCATTGTATTATAATACATTGTAGCAAAGTGGTAACGCAGTCTCTTTGTCAAGCAAACATTTTGACCATGAGATTATCCAAATTTCCATGACATAAATTTATGTTTAAATAGGCAATAAACCAAGTTAAATACAGCTTTTTGTTACATCAGTTGTATCTAACCTGTAATTGTTACTGCTTCAGGTGTCTAGTGCAGTCACATCACTGCAGCTGGCTGTGTCTGAATTGGAGGCTGGGAACCTTGGCTTTGCTCTGCAATACAGCAAAGAGGCCATCTTGTCGTCTGAAAGAGCATTCTTTGATCCTTCACTCCTCCACCTTCTCTACTTCCCTGATGACCAGAAATTTGCTATTTACATACCTCTTTTCCTGCCCATGTGTGTGCCTATTCTTCTGTCACTGCTCAAAATAGTGTCTGAAGCCAGACAGAAACACAGAGAAAAAAAACCAAAGAAGGACTGAGCAACACTGAAGATGTAATGAACAAACACATGTCATTTGGGTACAAAGGAAGCATTTACAAAATTCCGGTTAACAAATTGGTCATGTATGATTTTTAGAAATTTGTGTTAGGTATTGAGTTCAACATAAGATTTCAATGTAAGAATACTCTGGCTGTCAGACACTGTACTGTATAAAGTTGTAAATGTGCAAACTTTTATATTTGAGTTCCACTTTCTACTCTAAGTTATTAATAAAGACCAAGTTGTAACTAATATCTTGTTTGTATAATGTTTAGCTTCTTCGGATAGCAAGAAATGAAGAACACCAGACTCTTTGACCCTTATATAAATATATATAAATATGACATGAAGAGACTTCTGTTAAGAACTAAAGCATTGTATACTATGTGGTTAGACGAATCAATATCTTGTTATTAAAGTGCAACAAAATATTTGCTGCATAAATCTTTGTCAATGCTCTGTGTAGTTGTTCCTTTGGGGCTTTGGCATCATGTTTTATTTAATTTTTTCTTTTGTTTTTTTATTTACTGTAGGCCTCCAGTAGCAGGTGGTGGCAGAGGTTTTGAAGTTGCTGTAGATTTTTTAAATGCTTGCTTCGATACATGTGTCCACTGATGGAGGTCAGTTGCTGCGGTCAAGGCAGCCGGATGTGACCTGGTCCTCCAGCAGGGGGCGCTGAGCTCGCCTTTAAAGCTACTTGTCGCGCTCTGTGTGCGCCGAAGAAGAAGGTTGTGGCGCTGCAGCCTGCAACTTGTTTGTCCGTCGTTTTGTTTATCTCTCCGTTTCGACGTCAGTCTCCAACGACCTGAGTCTCCATCAAAACGTAGCAGGTAATGAATACTTGAAGTGTAATATTTATGCTCGGCTGACAAATTAAGCGCCATTGTATCGTCTGTTTGTGAGGAAAAGAGCTGCTAGCCGGCTTGCTAACTTTCTTCAGTGTTCGTGTTACGGAGCTCGGTGTTAGCATGTCCGGAGCAGGTGTCATCCGTGGACCCGCGGGGAACAACGACTGTCGGATATACGTGGGAAACCTGCCCCCTGACATCCGCTCTAAGGACGTCGAAGACCTGTTTTACAAATATGGGTCCATTCGTGATATAGATCTGAAAAACAGAAGAGGAGGACCGCCGTTCGCCTTTGTGCAGTTTGAGGACCCGAGGTGAGCTGCGGAGGTCCGCCACGTCTCTCCCTCTTATCTGTCTCTGCTGTTTACTAAAGATTCAACCTCACATTCACATCCGTAGTTCATTGGTAACCCGAAACCAACCTGCTTTCAATGGAGGCCACCGTTTTAGTCAGGGGTTTACTCAGTCTACAGGTTTTTGGAGGTCCCAGCTCCTCCAATGCGATGAATGTTAAATTGAAATGTGCATGTTTCTGTCGGGTCCCTGGTTTAGGTTTGTAATTTTAATATACTTGTATTGTATTTTTCTTCTTTTTCTGTACAGATGTTACATCTCTTTAAATCTTATTTTTTAAATTTCTTATTATTAATACTAGAGAAAGAGCTGCTGGCAAAGAATTTCTTGTGTTCGCGTACTTGGGAAATAAAGTTGATTCTGTTTCTGAAATACTTGTTTTTAAATTCTGTGTTTAGAAAGCTAATTGAAGTTGGATATTAAGTTTAACTGTTTGTTCTACAGGGATGCTGAGGATGCTGTTTACGGCCGAGATGGTTATGACTACGATGGATACCGCCTGCGTGTTGAGTTTCCAAGAAGTGGAAGAGGAGGTGGAGGAGGTGGTGGTGGTGGTGGAGCAATGGGACCCCCTAGGGGAAGGTATGGTCCCCCATCCCGGCGCTCTGAGTACAGGGTTGTTGTGTCAGGTAAGTGTTGTGTTTTTCCCAGGTTGTTTATACTTTTCCAAAGTGTAGAGATGATTGAGTTTTATGCCACTTTTTTCTGTCAGGTCTTCCTCCCAGTGGAAGCTGGCAGGACCTGAAGGATCACATGAGAGAGGCAGGAGATGTATGTTATGCTGATGTCTACCGGGATGGCACTGGTGTAGTGGAGTTTGTACGCAAAGAAGACATGACCTACGCTGTCCGGAAGTTGGATAACACCAAGTTTCGCTCTCATGAGGTACGTGAAAGGTTAACAGGCAAACTTTTGGCACAGGCAAATTTATCAAAGCATTTTCTAAAAAAAAAAAAACTGAACTGAGAGTGAAAATGACTGGACAGTAAGTAAAAACCTATTTTAAGTAATATGGCTTGGCGTTGCAGCTGTCTCATGTAAGAACTGGCATCACATCAACCAATGCTTAGTTATGTGTGTGCTTGTGTGTGTTCAGGGAGAGACGGCCTACATTCGTGTGAAGATGGATGGTCCTCGCAGCCCCAGCTATGGCCGCTCTCACTCCCGTAGCCGCAGTCGAAGTCGGAGCAAGAGTGCGTCACGCAGCTACTCTCCTCGTCGCAGCAGAGGGTCCCCACATTACTCTCCTCGGCGTTCCCACTCCCGTTCCCGTTCCCGCTCTCGTTCTCGCTCTCGTACCTAGATTCACCCGGCCCTAACTAAGGCAATGGTGTCCCTCAGAGCTGCAGAGGAAATCTTCACATCATTAACAAATCCTGTATACTGACCGTAGATCATCTCCTATGCTAATTGTTCATGCTCATGTTGTGTGTGTGTGTGTTACACACTGTAGTTTTCAGTTTGGCAGCACAAACCAAATGGTCTGGTCTGTGTACATGGGCCTTGCTCTTCTATTTTTTTCCATTCTCACAATCATTGTGTTTCTATCTTTTTCTCTTCTCTGCACTTTCTCCTACTGTTTGTCCTCATCATTTGGCTTTTTGTTTTGTTTTGTTTGCAAAGATTTTGCTTCTTCTAAGCATATACTGCTGTCCTTTGACCTTCTTGTGTGTCTCTCTGTAGAATTCAGAGGAACAGGATAGGATGGAAACAGAGGAAACAGTTCATATTAGGATAAACAGGAGGAGGAGGAGTCAAATGTGGCACCAATGGTATGATGGCTGTGCCTTGTCAACTGTGAAATCTGCATTATAAGCCTGTTCAGCTTTTTTTCCTACACTTGACTCTAGAGTGTATTGTGGAATGTTTTCAGTGCTAACAAGTTCTATACAACACCTTGTATTTCAAGGCCCAAAGTTTCTGTTTTTCGCTCGCTTTCATTTCTCAGTGTTCCAAAAAAAAAAAAGTTCAGGATCGCCTGTAGACTGTCTCTTGTTTTTCTCAAAGTAAACTTCCTCGGTGCATTTATTGACATTTTTAAACAACTTGTGAAGGTGTGATTCTAACTTCCCTCCTTCTCTTTGGTTTTGCTGGTATTCTGAAGGTTTGGCCTGGGCTCAGTGTCTCACCATTCCGGAGCCGGATCAGGATTCAGGATCAGATTAGGATTAGGCTTCAGGATGGATACATGGAGCAGGAGAATGGGAGCTTTTTACTGGGAGAGGATCCCGACCCCTGGCCCTGTCCACATAACCCCATCAAACCGGAAGCATTGTAGTGAGAGATTCAAACTAAATTGGCTTTCAAACAATCCCAATTACTTTTTCATTTCTGTGGAACGCCAGAGACAGTTACTGGCTGCAACGTGATTATTTTTCAGGATTTTTAACCCTAAACCACCCCCCCCCCCCCCTTTCTTTTTTTTTTTTTTTTTTTTTTTAATAAATGAGAAGAGCAAGGCTTGGATCAAATCCAGGAAGGAGGGCTGGGAGGTGCAGGATGGATCCACACACGTAAGGAGATTGGTAAATAGTGGGCACCCTTTAAAAGTGGAGGAGGGATTGAAGAGGGAGGATGGGGAAGTGATAAGGGAATGTGGCCTACATGTGATTGGTAATATTCTTTTTTTTTTTTTCTTAAGTCAGTCTTTTTCTCAGAGAAGGAGGATTTTTCATTTTCTTAGTTATCTTCAGTATATCAGAGCTTTCTTTTTTCTTAATAAAACGTTAAATGACATTAGTAAATGTCTCTGCTTTTCTTTTATCACACCACAAACTGTGTATATATATATATGTGTGTATATATATAATATACATATAATTTTTTTTTTTTCAAAATGATTGACAAATTAGTAAAGCATGAGAGGTCAGAACATTGAGTATACATTTACACATATCTAAAATGAAAAAGAAAATAAAACTTAGATTTATTACAAAATGAAAAAAAAAGAACAAGAAAAAATGAACTCTGAAGCTTATTAATAATGTGTATGGATTCACTAATACCATTAGCAGGTTCACTTTCAATAATAAATTGTGCTATTGGTCTATTTGGCAAAATATTCTTCTAATTTTATCAATAATCCCCTTTTAACTGTACATTTTTATCCTGCCTTCCATCCTGAAAAACATTTGTTGATGTTTAGAAATTTTGTAGGTTCGTCGTCATATTTATGGCTTTTAATTTTCAAAGATCAAAGTTCCCGATTAGAAGCCGGCATTTTTTCTGCATCATTATTATGTTTAACAGCTGTACAGGTAACACGACCTGAAGGCATCATGGTTGACGTGTTCTGTGATTGGCTAATTAGACTCTCCAATAACATTTAGCCATTTGCCTTCGTGGTGAGGTGAGCTGCAGCCTTATGTCCTTATGTCCGTGTATCCCATCTTCTTTTCAGCACACCAAAAACTAAAGACACATTCTGTTTTAGGACCAGACAGCTTTATCTTCTACCTGTCCAGGTAGCAGGTTTAATGTTTAAATCCAGGCCCTCTTTAAATATCCAGCATCAGATATGGCGATAATGACATGATGATTACTAGATATTTTGAGCTGTTACTATGATTGCTAGTGTTTGGCAGTGGGAGCAGATTGGCATCGAGAGTGCACCATGTGTTTTCTGATGTTGGACAGATGGTAGCAGCCTAAGTTAGAGAAAAAAGTATGTCAGAGAGTAGAACTATGAAACTGGTATGTACATCAGTTTCCATGGATACTTTAACTGAACAGCGAGAAAACATGGCAGACTTTTTCAGCACCATGGACAGAGACACCATTACTGCTCTGCTGTGTGTGTTGAATTCCCTCAAAGTGGACGAGGAGGAGATAGTGGAGCTCGAGGAATGACAAGGGGCAGTTAGTCCCCCATCAAGACGTGCTGAGCACAGAGTCATTTACTCAGGTAGGTGATATATCCTGGATGCCCCACATAACAGATTATCTTATTGACTTAAATGTTAAATTATATTTGCCATCCTTTCTTTATGTCACTTTTTCCTCCCAGTGGAAGCTGGCAGGACCTGAAGGATCACATGAGAGAGGCAGGTGATGTATGTCATGCTGATGTGTACTGGGATGGAGCTGGTGTGGTGGAGTTTGTGCGCAAACAAGACCTGCCCTACAGTGTCCGGAAATTGGATAACGCTGAGTTTCACTGTCATGAGGGAGGTTAGTGTTACAGCACAGAGTTGCTGTAGAACTACACTTTGGTTGTGTTAAATGTAAGTCTGCCAGTGAAATCTAGGCTAAGACAATTGGGTAGTGAGTTAGGTTCAGTTTATATGCATGCTCATTATTGTTCATATTGTTGTTCACTGTCTTAACAGGGTAAACTTATTTGTGGTCTGTCATAATGATAATGCTTATTCATCTGTGATGTAGGGAAGCAGCTCTCCATTACAGCTCCATTGTTTGTGTGTTCAGGAAGAGATGGCTTACATTTGTTTGGAGATGGATGATCCTCGGAGCCCCAGCGAAGGTCGTTCTCATTCTCGTAGCCACAGTCAAAGCCGGAGCAATGGTGGCTCGTGCAGCTTCTCCCCACGTCACAACAGAGTGCATTCCTGTTACTCATCCCGACATTCCCGCTCACACTCTCACACTTAAGACAGCCCTGACCTTAACTAAACCATTTACTAGCTCAACCTAGCAATACATTTTGAGGGGAGAGTGCAAATATTACAGATTAAATAAAGATCAATCTATGTAGTTTTCTGCTTTTCTTCTTCTTGTATGTTCCTGTTTTCCTCAATATTATGTTATGTTTTTTATTTCTGTTTTCCCTCAGTAAATTCCTGTTAGACCAGTTAGGATGCATATGCTAAAATACCCCTGTCTGTGTTCATTACCCTCTCTCTAACCCTACCCGAAAATGATCAACACAGCTTTTACACTAACCTGGTATCCCCCTTTTGCATACTTTGTGCAAGAGAGTGTACCATTTGGGGGAATACATCATGCAGGCCTTGTGTTTTTGTTTTTTGGTGGTATGTTGGTAAGTACATTTTTCTCAGTGTTGCATTTACTTTGACCCTGTCATGTGTTTCTCTGTACAATGGACAGCAAAACAAGGGTTAGACGCAACCCATTAATATAGATCATGACTAATTTGATAATCTGTGTATATCAATACTGTCACTCAAAACAAACAATGGCATATTTACATGATGTATGCATGTCTACAAAGCTCCCAAATGCTCATTCAGCCTCACACATATTCTCTCAGTAGTTCTCAGAATGTCACATATGACAGCTGTACATGATTTTTTATAAATTGCAGACAGCAGTGATCTTGTCATGAAATCCAACATTCATATTCTGCCAACTGCTGGGATTTGCCCCATTTGTGTCTCTTAAATCTCAAATGTCAAAAATCCTAAAAGTCCTCCAAGGGAGCATTCAATTTCTTGTAAGTCATTCAATAATGTTAATTTAAACACAGATATCTTAACCCCCTCAGTGCATATGAATGCCAGCACTGAGCTGAAAATATGCACAATCTGGCGTTAATGACAACAAAACATTTTATTATGATCACTGCTTCCATCAAGTGGCTTATGGGTAAGCATACACTGGAAAACAATAAACAATAAACATAAACAATTGAAACAGCTGACTATCTGCTGCCATATTCCAAATCCTAATCCACTGGTATGTAGCATATAGTGATACCAGTTTTCTTGTTAGAAACCCCAGGCTCTGTGTTGTTACTGTGTGTGTATTTAATTTCTGTTCACGCTTACCTGAAAAACACTCTAGGAAGTCTTGTTCTAGTCTGAGGGCTCGGTCCATTCCTTTCCTGGCCTGCTCCTCTGTCAGAGTTCAGAGGAGCAAGATAGGATGGAAACACACAGTTCATATTGAGATAATCAGGAGGAAGGAGAGTCAAATATGGCACCAATGGTATGATGCTGTGGCCTCTCACAACTCACAACTCTGAAAAATGAAACTAAAATCTGTTTAAAATGATTTAAGTGCCATTACTGAATGTTTCTGGTTGTGTTGTTGTAGTATTGTATGTAAACTCCCTTATAGATGTATTTATTAGCATTTTTAAATAATGTGAAGATGTGATTCTAACTTCCCTCATTTTCTTTGGTTCTGCTGGTATTTCGCTGGGCTCATTGTCTCCCAATTCCAGAGATTGGATTGAGGTTCAGGATCAGGATCAGGATTCAGGATCAGATCAGGATTAGGAATAGGCTTCAGGGTGGATACATGAAGCAGGAGCCTGGGGAGCATTTTGCAGGATCCTGGCCCCTGGCCCTGTCCACATAACCCCCTCAAACCGGAAACATTGTAGTGAGAGATTCAAACTAAATTGGCTTTCCAATAATCCAAAGAAGTTTTTTTCTCACCTCAGGGTTACAAACACTGGTGACATCATTATGTGTTTCAGATACAAATTAAGTGGAGTAAAACTTCAAAGAGAGGAGGGCTGGGAGGTGCAGGATGGATCTTCACATTTTGAGGGTGGTACATCACATCTGATCATTAAAGGGAGTTAAAAAGGAAATTAGGGAGGGGTAAGAGAATGTTGTTTTTTCTCTTGGGCCTTTTGCTGCCAATGGCTTTCAATTTTGCTCTGTAGACTCTTCAAAATCTTAAAGAGTTGTTCTCTTCAATACAAATATAGTTTATTGTCCATGTTTTTTCTGTTTCTTCACGGTAGTTGAAAATAAGTGATAATCATTATCATTATTATTAAATATCAAAATGCTCATGGAAAAGATGCTGGTGAACCCTCATAATGCAAATGGACAGAAGGATAGCAGGAGAATTGTTTGATAGCAGATTACACCTTTATTCATTTCATTTGTAGCAAGTCTAAACCAATAAATTAATACAGCATACATGAACAGTAAACTGATAAAAGCAGTCTGTGTTTAACAGTTTCTTTCATTTTCGTGTCGACATGAAGGGGCACAAAAGGCAACTCTAGTGCGGAGTGATTGTAACAGATTATCTCACCTACAGTTCTCATTTAGGTTATTATCTTTTTTGTGCTGTTAGATGTGAAAGCAGAAATTAATCAATTCTGTGAAAAAATATTCATGTCTGAGGATAAAAGATTCTTTGACCTCTCACCAAGAAAACAAACATAAAGACAAGTACTTCTCCTTGCATTATATTAAATTGCTTTGTACCGAAGACTACGTCCCAATGTGATCACTTTAAATCCTCTTAAAACATAAGACATGTTAAATATGAATTTGTCGCAAATAGGTTTTATTTCAGAGATTACATTTCTTGGCATATGTTGCATCTTTCACTGTAAACTACTGGATGTTTCCCCTTGTGTAGGTCGCTGATTGAAACATGATTTGCTCTCCACTAGCTGTGACTTAAAGTGCTTTCATGAACCTACTCGTGCAGCACTCTCATCAGTACAAAGAAATGTGACTTCCCAGGTTTTGTCCACAGGAAGACAGAGCTGCATGTCACCAGGCAGCTTTGAAGGATGTTTAGAGTTTGTTTTCAAAATATGGTCATTTAGGACCATCATGGGCTGTAAAATTGTGTCTGTAAGTGGATTTATGAGATCTAAGACCATTTTACTGTCTGTACATGGTTAATCAGTTTCTGGTTTCCAATGTGGGGGGAAAAATCTAATCCTGTTCTGAGAAAATGGAAAATGATCTTCAGTGTTTTCTATTTATGTTTTAGTGTCACTTATTTTATTTGATTTTATTTTATATTTTTTACAACCAGCCAGGAATTAGTGTCCTCAACTCTGCTGCATATTCTGCTGATGCTTCCTCTGTCCGGCGCCACAACGTTGTGCGAGAGATACTGATCAATATTATCGATCAACCTGATCACCTGGATCAATCATTCCCACTGGAGGGTGGGGGGTGGGGTGGTGGGGTGGTGCATTCTGGGTGGAAATAAAATGCAGGCACTGTCCGCAAGTAGAAAAGCCCGTCAGCGGGGCGGAGCCTCCACTCCGGCCAATCAACGTGCGGATGTGATGCAGGGGGCGGGGGCAGAGCGCACATTTCCCGTGCTTAAATAAACCAAAGATTATTTCGGCTGCCTGCATCGCACACGTCTGAGCCCCACAGCCCCTCAGAGACACGGTAAGACCTGACTGCATGTCCGCTGGTGTGAGTCCCTGTGTGTTGTTGAAAGGAGCCGGACGCTGTCAGCAGCCGAGCGCCAGCACTCAGCGATCTGACGCTCACATGCTAGTCTCGCCTGAGCCTCCTGCATATGTCCTGAGAAGCTGTGAATGCCCTAAAAACCTCACAACTTGGCTTTAGTAGGAGGTGAAGTTTTGAAATCATACATGAACCAACTTGTTGAATCTGTGCGTAAAGGGTTAAGCAGCAGCAGCAGCAGCAGCCGCCGCAGAAAGCCAAAGTCATAATGCTGATAGTTGCACACTGCAGGTGCATCCATTTCAATAATGTTGTTATGTATGGAATGTCATCAGCCTTGTTTTATTGCTGACTGTGTTACTTTCAGACTGTGACTTGTCCAAATGCAGCGAATAAATTCCACACCAACTGTAAACCCAGGTAGTCTGATAGCCCTGATTACTGAGGCCTTCTGGTTCAGTTAACAGGCTCAGATGAAGGGGAAACCCTCAGCTGGCTCTCGGTTGTAAATATAAATTATCAGATCAAAATGCCAACAAGCAAGCTCATAACTACAGTGGGCGACTTAATCTCTGTCAGCAAATCCTGCCGTTGAAAGTCTCACTGGTTTGCCGAGGTGCAACTAGTAAGAAGCATGTGGGGGAAAAAAATGTCACTGAATATTATTTTGTTTGTTTTTGTTTTCTCGTGTGCAGTTAAAAAGCCAAGATGTCTGACAAAAAGGCAGTGATCAAAAATGCAGACATGTCTGATGAAATGCAGCAGGATGCCGTGGACTGTGCCATGCAGGCCATGGAAAAGTACAACATAGAGAAGGATATTGCTGCTTATGTCAAAAAGGTTTGCGGGATCGATATCAAATGACTTGCACAAATGTAACTTTTTTTTTTTTTACTTTTTATTTTTAATTCCTACTCTATTGTCTCCCCCTGCAGGAGTTTGACAAAAAGTACAATCCTACATGGCATTGCATTGTTGGGAGGAACTTTGGCAGCTATGTGACACATGAGACGAAGCATTTCATCTACTTCTACCTAGGCCAGGTGGCCATTCTACTGTTCAAGTCAGGCTGAAATTGAAACATGACCACCCAAACTTCCTTTAATGCCACCTTGTACTTCTGTGCCATGCTGTATATTTGCTACCACGTTTCTGCAGACATGCCTACCTCGTGGTTTCCTGCTTTAGTCTGTTTTCCATCTACAGCATTACAACCGTTGGCTGGTGCTTTTGTCATGCCTGAACTGGTGATGTGCAGTTCATAGAAAATGCCATTGTAATGCTACATGTCATGCCAGCTCTGACATTCACTATGAATCATAATTTCCGGACATTATTAATGCTGTGCATTGATGCACGGGCCATGTATATTATTTCATGAATGTTGTATAATAACTTATTTTTCAAGAAATTAAAACGAGCAACAGAGTTTTTGTTGAAATGCCTTTAATTTTCAGTGTCAGCTGAGATTGAATTAAAAATGCCAAGACTGTTGCTCAAACTTAATAGTCTATTACATGCTAACAGATTAAAGGTTTTGTAAATGCTTGAAACATTCCTGTTGTCTCTTCTGCTGTGAATATCAACATTGTCACTGCTGTACATGTCTGAAATGCAATTGAGTGTGCACTTTGGTATTGTGACTTCAATGAGTCTAAAATGACTTTGAAACAGTAAATTGTTTCAAAAATATGTACAGTCTGTTTTGAATTTATTTCATATTTGGAACATAAACTGCAAAGGGGAGCAGCTGGTGCACTCTATCAAAAGGAAGTCTTAATATTACTACTGTATGTTGGTGTTTTGTTTTTTTTTTTGGTTCATTTCATTTTTTTAGGGTGATTGGATCCTGCAGTTGGAGTTGAGAATTGGACTAATATTTATTTGATAACATTTATAGTATGATCAGATTTATTGTACCTGGCAAACTGTTAGAGGTTCAACTACTTAACTACATGCATGTTCCCTTAGCAGCTGCAATATTCAATCACCAACAGTATGAGACATCAATGATTTGTGGATCAACATATTTGTTTGTTTTAGGTCCACAGTATGGACCAACACATATCTTAAATGATCCAACCAGGCCTTTTATATGGAGCAAAAACCTTTTATTAAAAAAACAAATTGCACTTATTTTTCTGTAAGTGGTTTTAAGAGGGCAGCACGGCGGCATAGTGTCTGCGTGGGTCACCATGTTTGGGTTAACTATGATCTAAATTGTGTGAGTGGTTGTTGGTCTCTCTCCGTCTCTGTGTGTTGACCCTGTGATGGACTGGTGACCTCTCAAGGGTGACCCCGCCCTCACCCAGTGTGAGCTGGGATTGGCTGCAGCACCCCACGTGACCCGGAAACGCGGTAGAAGTATGAATGAATGAGAAATTGTTTAGGGAAAGTGACGCTTGTTTCGGTGAATTTTGACACCAACAGGTGTTTCCTGTTTAAACCGAGGGGGGCATTAATGAGTCTGACTTATTTTATTTTATTTACAATAAAGTCCAGACGAGTAACGTCCTATGTACTCCGAGGCTGCAGGTGGCGGTATGCACCAAAAAGTTGGTGTAGAAGTCAAACATCTCCAAAGTAAAGCCCTTCCGGGGTACCAACATGGCGGCTCAGACCGGGCTGTCAGCACCGGCTGTTGGACGCGGTGTCCTCCCGGCTTTCCCGTCCTCGTCTCCGTCTGAGGCGGCTCCTCCGGGTCCCATGGGGGCGGACGGCTGGCAGCTCGGCTCTTCATCGGACGCCGAGAAACAGTTTTCTCGCTGTGCGGCAAAGCTGAGGGGTCTGCGGCCGGACTGTGGCCAGCTGAGGCCGGAGCTGAACCTGCTGTTTGACCAGCTGCTGTCCGAAAACTACAACAAAACCTTTTACCCCAACATCAACATCCGAGCTGAGGTAACACAGTCCGGCTCCGAAGGTGTAGATGAGAAACAGACAACAACAGCCAAACCTGCATCCACAGAAGGCTGGTTTGGTCTGTCTGAAACGCTGTCCGAGCGCTTCATTAGAATAACACTGGATAGATCCATGTTTCTGAGGTGTTGAGCCCTCCAGCTGTTGGAGACCTTCCTCCCTGTTAAGCTGTTTCTGCAGATTTGTCAGCTGAACATCTCTGAAATCTCCTGATCTGCCACACTAACCCTAACTGAAGAAGATCAGATTTGATGAGTGGGAAGACTAGAAGTCCTTCCATTTCTTTTTATCGTTACCTCTTGTCCATCAGGGTTGCAGGGGAGGCTGGAGCCAGTCGCAGGGTCCATCCTGGACAGATCGCCAGGGTCAACCTATAGCAACAACCAACCATTCACACACATTCAGGCCTATGGACCATTTAATCATGTCGACAGGCGTTTTGCCTGCTGTGATCCCATAACAAAATGGCCTTTAGTTCTGTATTCAATGCTGTGAAAGCCATTTTGGTTTGATGAGCCTCTTGATTTCCATTTCAGGATGTGTGTTCTCTGCTGAAGCATGCCAGCGGCCTTGTGCCGCTGAGTCAAGAACATTTAGTTGTCAAACTCTGCCAGCTAATACATCATCTCCTCAACCAGCTAAAGGTAACAGGAGCAGCTTTCCCTTTACGAACATTAGAGCTCAGTCTACACCTCCACCAATGTGCTGACACTGAGCTGGCACGTTCTTTTTCTTACTCTTTTGTTGTGATATTTTTAAGGTAATAATGGATGAGCAGACGTTGGATGTATTGGTGAACTACACTGCCAGGGCATTAAAAATGTGCAGCACCTGGACACACTCAGATGTCCTCCTGGCACTCTCGACTGTCGTGTATGGGAATGGACTTCAATGCCACCAAGTAGGTATTTGTGCAAACCTTTTGAAGGTATAATTAAAGATGAATCTTGAGTTTTTACATATTTTTTCTGATTCATAGCACCTAAGTGACCTATTGGGTGAAGATGGAATGCTTCTGGTATATAGTGCTTCATCTCAGGAAAATATGGAGTTACGCCGTGTTGCTCTGACCTGTATGGCCAACATCTGTTTCAGGTGAGGTTTAGTATCCTTTTGAATTTAACCAAACAACATATTCTGAAGACAATCTGCTGACAAAGCATGGACATTTAATTTCTATCTATATGATCCAGAAACAGTAGGCTTAAATTGAAGCAGTGAAGAGGTTGTAGCCTTGTGGAGGACAGCAGCTGTTTTCCCAGCTTGGATTCATGTCTGTCGATTCCTCCCCCCAGGATTCCCGGTCAGCAGCCTCTAGATGATCAATACAGAAGTGTGTGCTTCACAGTCTTCCTGAAAACACTGCAGTCACCCAAACCTCCCAACACCGATGAGCTCTTCTACTGCATGGTATGGGTCATTTGTGTGTTGTAATATTTCAGATGAGAGGAACGCCATCAGTCAAAGCTGACGTCCCCCTTCCCCTCTGTGCAGGTGATCCAGGCAGCTTTGAAAGGACTTCAGTGTTGTCTCTCAGGTGGAAAGTGGAAATTTAGTGGAGGGGAGGAGCTTGGGTCCGTACTGGCCTCACTGAAGGTGCACAACTGTACCACACGTAACAATTTTTCTATTGCCTCATCATTTCTGTCTTCTTTTCACATCAGTAGTAAACTGGCGATTTGGTCATGTATTCTACAGAGGCTCATGTTCCATGGAGCTCCAGGGGTGAGTGTGGAGTGGCCAGCTGTGCTATACCCAGCACCTCTTCCCCAGTATGAGGGACTCTCTGTACCAAAACCTGCTGAACCACCAAAATCCTCTGACCCACCAAAGGATGGCAGTGTGCCCTGCAAAGCCTCAGGGGTAACACACTGACATGGCTTCAGTTGTTTCGTTTGTTTGGTTTTTTTTGTCTCACTTACAGACAGGACCACAATTAAAGTTGCTTTCATCTTTCCTAAGAATAAAAAGAAAAAATCCAGAGGAAAGGGGAAGAAGACGAGTGCTGAGGAGAGCAGGGGGAATGACGGAGAGGAGGATGATAAAGAGGCAGTGTCCGCCACGCTTCAGAAAAGAGGGGGAAGAGAGGGAGGCAGGGGTGAAGGAGAGTCATTGTGTAAATCCTCTGCCACATCTCTCTACCCATCATGGATACGAAACAGTTCTGACTCAGAGTTTTCTGATTCAGAGGGCAACGCTCAGAGCAAATTGAGGTACAGTAAGAAACTGCTGATTTTCATTTATGTGTCCAAACAAACATCAACATTATTCACAAGTTACATGAGATGGAAAAACTTAACCCTCTGCCTTCTAAAAGATTTACATGTTTCAAGTAATTTTTTTCCTAATGTCAGTTGATGTTAACAGCAAAAGCTCTGTGTTAAACTCCAGCATTTTCATTTTCTTCTTTCAGACTGTACCATGGTCGTGTAAGACAGGGAGCTCTGCACTGTTTGCTAGCAGTGGTAAAAGGTGTAGAGAAGAGGACCCTGTATGGATACTGGTCATCCTTCATCCCTGACTCTCCTGTTGGTGGACCACCACCTCTCAATCTACTCACAATCATACTGAAGGACCCATCACCCAAGGTACAACGTAACCGCATCATAACACTGCCCCACATGAATGTCTTAACATCTGTTGCTCCTCTCGCTTTCTTTTTTTTTTCCATAGGTACGTGCCAGTGCCCTTCAGGTATTGTCGGCCATGCTGGATGGCTCCCGTCAATTCCTAGCTGTGGCTGAAGATACAGCATCTCCCCGTACCTCATACACCCCTTTCTCCTTCTCGCTGGCTACTGCTGTCAGAGAGCTGCACCGTGCTCTCAGTCTGGCTCTGCTGGCTGAGACTGCCCCTCAGACACTTACACAGGTCATCAAGGTTGGTAACTTGCACAGAAAAGAGTTAATTGGGAAGTGTGCTCTTTTAATGCTGGCAGTTGAGTTACACAGTGGGTGTAGACACATTAATAAATATGATCAACATATCTCACTCTGGACTGACAGACTAAAATAAATCACCTCTCAGTAATTTCACAGTTTGTGATAAGCCTAGACCAAAATTCTGTGAACATTTTGCCCAGCTCACATAGCTTTATTATCCTAACAGCATGTCTCCTACTTCCTGTGTGTTAGTGTCTGGCCTATATGGTGGCCAATGCTCCATACCATCGTCTGAGGCCTGGTCTGCTCAGCCCGCTCTGGAAGCAGATGCGTCCCTATGTGCGCCACAGAGGTCAGTACATCAGCATCAACAATCTCAATTGACAGGCCAATAAATGATGCTTTTTTTAAATAAAAACTTTGCTCTCTCTTTAGATGTGAACGTGCGTGTTTCAGTGTTGACACTGTACGGGGCTCTGGTGACGACTCAGGCTCCTCTGCCTGAGGTGCGGCTTCTCCTCCAACAGCCAGACAGTGGCGGCTGCAGCACCGGCTCCTTCACGCCGCAGGACTCGGCTCTCAGCTGGAGACAAAGGGATGGCGTGTCCTCACCCTCTCGCACACCAACTATACAACCCCAACGCAGCCTGCACACACACTCCCCCCATGTTCTTCACACACCAGGGGAAGAGGACAGCTTGGCCCCGTGGCTGCTTCGGCTGTGCGTGTCACTTGTCACTCAGCCCAGAGAGGACCAGTCAGACAGTGAAGGAGCATCAGGAGGGGCTGTCTTTGAGCCTTCCCCTGTCCGACTAGAAGCTCTACAGGTAAGAGACGGTTTGAGTCGGAAACCTTAAAAGAAACCCTCAGTTAGACATGTTCAAAGTCTCAAGATGATTTGTTTTTTCTTCCTGAATGGTTTCCTCTTTGTTTCAGGTCCTGTCCCACCTTGTGCGTGGCTACTTCTCTCTAACCCAAGAATGTCTGTGTGAGATTGGGCAGGTGAGCGCACGCTGCCTTGGGGAAACAGACCCCTCCATACAACTGCATGGAGCAAAGGTAGAGTCTCCTACTTATTATAATTCAATCTTTAAGATGCAGTGGCAGAAAACACAGCAATAGTTTTGATGCCTTTGCTTATTTCTTTTTTCTGCACCTATAGTACATTGAACTTTCAACAATACACATGCTGTAAATATTGAACATGACTTTTGTGACTGCACAAAGTGACAACTGTGAACTAATGTTTAAAAATGGCATAAGAAACACTCAGAAGGTCTAGATGTTAGCGGTGATATGTCGTCAACTTTTGTCTAGTTACTAGAGGAGTTGGGAACAGGAATAATCCAGCAGTACAGAGCAGAGAACAACGTGCCTGAGAGTTCAAGGGTCCCCATGAGCCAGGTATGTACACACTCTCTTTGTACTGTATATATGAAGTCAGGCTAGACTTTTTTGAATATTTTAAGAGACACAAATGGTTGTTTGTTTCCTTTCATTGTCTTACTTTCTCGATATTTTTTTTTCTGTTCTTTTCTTGGGTCTCGCTCATTACAGACGAACGAGAAGTTCAGTAAATCCATTTTTTGTTTGTTTGTTATCACTTCCTGCATATGGATGCATGATATAGGTGGTAAAGTTTTGGACAGAAGTATTGAGCGGTCCACTGAATGGAGCTCTGCAGAATGAACAGCATCCCATGCTACAGACAAGCGCCTGCGACACACTCTCTTCCATCCTGCCACAGGCCTTTGCACAGCTGCCTGTGAGTTTCACCGTGATTGAATTTTGTCTGGTTCTATACAGCTAATACTTGCCTCTGTGAAAGCTGTTGTGTTTTTTGTATAACATTGTTTTTAGGACAAGACCCAGCTGATGTGCATCACTGTACTGCTGGGGCTGACCTACAGTGAAAACTACCTGGTGAAGACCGCGGCTGTCAGAGCTCTTGGTGTCTACATACTGTTCCCCTGTCTGAGAGAGGTACGTTGACAGTCAAAATCTTTCCGATTCTGTCAAAAGAATCTGAAAACAGAACTAGTGAGAGCATTTCTCTGACAGATGAGGATCTGCTCTGAAACTCTTGTATCTTTTCAGGATGTGATGTTCGTGGCAGATACAGCAAACACTGTCCTCGCAGCCCTTGATGATCGATCACCAAATGTCCGTGCCAAGGCTGCGTGGTCCCTTGGCAATCTCACAGACACGCTTATTGTCAATATGTAAGAAAGCATCAAGAGTGCTGAGTAAATGCTTAAGAAATCCCGCTGCATTATTCTTTAAGACATTACCATAATTTAATGTTGAATATATATGTTTTGGACAATACCATACCATGGAGCATATAATTTCAACAACAAAGAAAATGTTTTGGAGAAAAGTATGAGCAAGTATTTCAGGTATATAATTTGTTCTTATAGATTTTACTCATGTAGTTTCTTTATATTCTGTCTCTATATCAGGGAGAGTGTAGGTGTGGATTTCCAAGAAGAATTATCCGACATGTTGTTGCTCAAGATGTTGCAGGCAGCTACGAGAGCATCAGCCGACAAAGACAGGGTGAGAAAATTCACTCTTCTATAAATAAAACCAAGCAGGTTGGTTACTCTTGAAATTTTTGCTATGAAGTTACTCCAAAGATATGTCTGTTCTACTGTCAGAGCAAAGTCAGCTGAACAAAAATTAGTGTAGGAAATCATCTTCCTCAGTTAAAACAAACCCATTAAAAAAGAACAAAAGACATCATGAAGAATCAAATATCTGCCCTCTGACACCAAATTTTCAACATTGTTCCTCCTCGCCCCTCCCAGGTGAAGTCCAACGCAGTTCGAGCGCTTGGCAATCTGCTTCACTTTCTGCGTCAGAGTCAACTAACAAGGTCTGCTTTCCAACACCCGCTGGAAGACGCAGTGCGAGCGCTTGTAAAAACTGTCCAATCAGAGGCCACGATGAAGGTCAGATGGAATGCCTGTTACGCCTTGGGAAACGCTTTCAAAAACCCCGCTCTGCCCCTTGGTGAGTTGATATTTACCTGTGTTAAAGAAAAGGAACAAGCTTCCAAAGTACCAACAGGATTACTAAGTGCATTAAACTATTTAGTTCTACCGAGACACACACAGACATTTCTTGCAGAGAGGAGTGTTATCGATAACAGTAGGAAGAGCCAGTGTTCTTTCTCAAAACAAGCTGATAAGTCCAACTTCCTGTTGGTTGTGGAGTGTTAAAGAACACAGCCATGTTGAGTGAATCTCTTTGGATGACACCTCCACGTGTTCACTTTCAAACAGCCAAGAAAGTAAGATGCAACCCTGAAAGAATAGTATAATACTTTTCCTTCTTCCTTTGATTTTGATCAATGACATCACACTCGTGTCTTTGCACTAAATATGAAGATAGAGTCAGTAGGCAGTTAGCTAAACTCAGTCCAGAGGCCAGAAACTGCGCATCTTCTCACCCAACTCTCTCCAAGACATCAGATTAGTCCTGTTCTTGGTCAGTTAATCCGTGGGTTAAATGTGAGTTTAATTTATTCCCAGTTTTACAGGGTTAATCTGTTGACATAATGGTAAATGAATGCAATAGTGATTAATCTGATTAATTAGTCAAACTTAATAAATTTTTGTTTCTTTCTTCCTGTCAGACTCAGCTCTGTGGTCTCACGATGCCTTCTCTGCCCTCTGCCACGTTGTTACGTCTTGTAAGAATTTCAAAGTGCGGATCAAGTCAGCTGCTGCCCTGGCAGTTCCTTCCCACCGAGGTTGCTATGGGGACACAAAGAGGTTCAGTTGCGTGTGGCATTCGCTGGCAACAGCGCTCGAGAACAGTGAAGACACAAATGACTTCTTAGAGTACCGCTACAGTGCTAGCCTGCGACACACGCTCTCACAAGCTCTCCTGCACCTGCTCAGCGTCAGTGAGCCTCAGGACATGCCAGCCCTCGGGGCATCACTGGCTGGTGAGGAGGGGAGGGGCATCAAAGAGCATTTGGTCAGATATCTGAGAGCAGAGGAAGGAGGAGAGGAAGGGACGGAAGGAGAGAAAGACACAAGGGGGGACAGTTTCAACCCACAGCAGAGAATCAGACGTCTACAGCAGACTCTGCTTAGACTGAAGGGGTTGGAGGAAGGAGGGGGAGAGGAGGATAAGGGTAAGGAGGTTGTTTCCTCTTTTCTGGAGGATTTGCTAAAGACGTGTGAAGAGCCATGAAATTTCATATCTCCAACTGCAGCGCTGGTCTTTCAGAACAATGAGATCTGAGGTCACAAAGCTTCTCTCTCAGGTCAGGACAGGTTGCAGCCGGTTGACTTGTAAGAGGAAATGAATAACCATGAAAGAATAAATAAAGATCACGTTACTGGTGTCATAATATCATTACAGTTTCAATGAACCACAAAACTGAACTAACTCAAGGTCATGTACTATAATTGTTTTTTCTTTAAGTAGGCAGTAGCTTTTGATATAGTTTATTAGCCCACTTGCACTTTCACTCTAGATGATCATCTGATCTACAATGATGTATGGGAAATTTACATTTTAGTAAAGATTAAAGCTTGATGAGTATTTATTCAATTTCCACTTAAGTGAATAGTGTGGGTGTTATGCAGTAAAATGTAGTTGTCCATGTTAATTCATGTCAAGCAAAATGATGAATGAATCTTATTTTACATGTGTAAAATTTGGTTTAATGTATACTAGCAGTTAGATGCGCTCATCAGCTCATCAGTTTTTATTGTTTTATTTGTGATTTTACATGAATTAGCTGTATTAATGTTGGACAAATATTCTTTATGGCATCATGTTGATTTCATGTTGCCCAGCCATAATTCAGTAGTGCACTACATTGTCTACAGTATGTGAATATGGTAACATTGCTGACAAGCCTGTCAGACCGTGTGCAGCAAATGAGATGGTTCAAAACAATAAACAATGATTTTCCACAGTCTGACTCAACATAAGAGTTTAAACACCGTAGGTGGAAATATCGGAGAAATCATTTGTTGGCTCTTACATCGTCCTGATTTGGAACTTTGGAAGTATTTAGGTGTGAAAGCGGGTTTTGATGTGTTCTAATAAGTATCACTTTGGTTTTCATATTTGGAATCTTAACAGGCCATTATAGATTATGAGCATTCATATATTTATGTTTGATGTGCATACACAACCTTCACTACCAGCAACCTCAGGAGTCAGAGGTGTGCTAAGAAGTAACAAGTACAACATATTCTTCTGAAATATTAAAGAAGCCACCAGAATGAATATGTGAGAGAGCTCAGAAAATGTCAGTTTCATAAAAATATGATTTATATTCAAACGATTGTCAGTTTTAACAAAAGGAATCATCACTGGGTCCAGCTCTTAATAATTATGTTTTTTCCCTAAATAATGTATTTGAAGATATGGTAACATATCAGATATAATCCATGGTGTGCTACTATGATTACATTTGAATTTGGAGTTGCATGTTGTTGTGATCAGTAGGTGGCAGCAGACCTGAGCTGCGGATGATCCGGTTTGATTAGTGATGCCTGCTGAGGCCAGACCACGCTGCTGCCGGAATGGACGCCTTCGAGCTGTTTCGGAAACTCGGAGCTGGAGCCAAATTTGATCTGAAGAGGTTTGGACAAGACGCTGTTCGGTTTAAGGTACAGCTGAAACATGTCGCAGATGATGTAGTGGACGGGAAATAGCGTTTAACAGCAGCAGCCTGAACATATAATCTGTGTTGGTTCAGCCCAGTGGAAGAGAACTGCTCTGTGTGTGTGTGTGTGTGTGTTTTAAATCTATTTGGAAATAGTTTACAGACGCCTCAACCTGTCAGCTCCTCAGAGGGATCAAACACAGTTTAGTATTTACACATCCAGTGTCTCTCCTGCGTTGTTTTGTAGGTTGTCAGGTCTCCCGGAGGGGAGGTGTCTTCCGATCCTCTATCAGCGATTGATTACTTCGGCCCAGCCCCAGCCAATGGAGCCCAGAGCAAAACCACAGGGCTGGAGGATGAAGGAGGTGAAGAGTCTGAGGAGGGATGTGAAAATCCAGTTTCTGCTGCAGGAGGGAAAAGGAAGCGAAAGGATGAAGGGAGGGATGTGAGGATGAAGAAGAAAAAGAAAAAGACAAAAAGGAACCAGGTGGAAGGTGAGCGATGTGGCTGCTGTCCAGATGTTTTAATCTATCTTTGACTTATGTGATACTGTGTGTAGTCAGTCGGTCAATATAAATACTACAGCTGTACAGTGTAGTGTCTGAAACTGATGAATTGAATGTGAATGGGAGTGAAGTGTCTGTTTGCTGTGCTCTGTCTGACTGAAGCTGGTGATGGAAAGCTCAAAGACACGGGGGGAAACTGCATTAGCTGGACCTCTTCATTGGAAGGAAAGATTCAAAACCTGCCAAGTGAGGGGAAGGAGAAGAACTCTCTGAAGAGGCTGAAGCATCTTCACCAGGAAAAGGTCATTACTGGACTAATAAAGTTCTTCTAGTTTTTTTTTTTTTTTTTTGTGGTTAAGACAAACTGAAATGTTCATTTAGGCCAGTATCCTCTGTAAAGATTTTTTTTTTTTTTCATTGCGTTTAGGTGAACCGTATTCGCTCTCAACATCGTATAAATGTGCATGGTTGCGATGTACCTGACCCCGTGTGCACCTTTGAGGAGCTGCAGTCCGAATATCACCTCAACCCACGTGTCCTTCAGAACCTCAGGGACGCAGGGCTGAACTCCCCAACGCCAATACAGATGCAGGCCATACCGCTCATGATGCACGTAAGTACAGACTCACATTCATCAGTCTGTAAACAGCGTACAGAATGCAGGTTTATGAAGATTTCTGTATGACTGTTTTTCCTGTCAGAGTCGGGAACTACTGGCTTGCGCCCCCACAGGATCTGGTAAGACTTTGGCTTTCTGCCTGCCACTGCTCACTCACCTGCAACAGCCAGCCAACCGAGGCTTCAGAGCCGTGGTTATCTCCCCAACAAGAGAGTTGGCTAGTCAGGTAAATAAACACACTTACATAGTGGTCTGTTTCAGGGCGACGTCACTTTTTTCCGGCCCCTTAATGAAGATAAAGCTACTATTTTCTACCCTAGCTCTGTTTTTACCTTCACTAACTGGAAATATGTTCACTCTATTTACCTGGTACATGCTAATAGTGTAACTCTCAGTTGATTCATATTTTTGGGTGAAAATAGGTGTTTGCTGCTCCTGAAGATTATTTGGACAATGGATCTAAGAGTGAATTTCAAAAAATAAAGTTCATAATAAACAAAGCTGAGATACTCACTGGATTCAGCTTCAGGGGAATGATGTAGTTTTGTTGGATTGTGTTCAGACCTACAGGGAGCTGCTCCGCCTGTCAGAGGGAGTCGGATTCAGAGTTCATATCATAGACAAAGCTTCCCTTGCAGCCAAGAAATATGGACCACAGTCAAACAAAAAATATGGTGAGAAATGGAAAGTATCTGACTGAAGTGGTAAATGATGCCCTTCGTCATTATTTATAGCCTATCTGTCCGTACCCAGATATACTCGTCAGTACTCCAAACAGACTCATCTTCCTTCTCAAGCAGGATCCTCCAGCTCTCAACCTCAGCAGGTAACAATTAGTCTTCCACTCTAAACTTTGTTGCATCGGGTTTCTGCTTGTTGGCACCAAAAATAATTTTTCTGTCTTGTGCAGTGTGGAGTGGCTGGTGGTCGATGAGTCTGATAAACTCTTTGAAGATGGTAAGACAGGCTTCAGGGAGCAGCTGGCCACGGTGTTTCTGGCCTGCTCTGGTTCAAAGGTGCGCAGGGCTTTCTTCAGTGCCACCTGCACACCGGATGTAGAGCAGTGGTGCCGCCTGAACCTCGACAACTTAGTTTCAGTCAACATTGGACACAGGTAATAATAGCTCCTGTAACACCACTGGTGAATTTGTGTGGCTATTTTCACACATTAGGCCAACTGAATTTATATTTATTCATCAGAAATACAGCTGTGGACACGGTGGAACAGGAGCTTCTGTTTGTCGGTACAGAGAATGGCAAACTAGTGGCCATGAGGGACATCATCAAAAAAGTATGCCCACAAGGAGGTTACTTTCAAACTTCAACATTTTGTCAACTAGATCATCCCAATCTTTTTTGAGATGAAATTTCGTGACCTAAAATGAAATGAAATGATTTTCTCTACCTGTTTTATTTCAGGGTTTTCTGCCTCCCATGCTGGTGTTTGTTCAGTCTATAGAGCGAGCAAGAGAGCTCTTTCACGAGCTGGTGTATGAAGGTATCAATGTAGATGTGATCCATGCAGACCGGACACAGCAGCAGGTCCGTATGTTCTCACCTAATAATCTGCACTGTGTTGATCCTCATTTTGCCACGGAAATGCAACTTGGTGTTTCTCCTCTGGATCTTTGGATTTCTGATTTAGAGGGACAACGTAGTCAACAGTTTTCGCGCCGGTAAGATTTGGGTGTTGATCTGCACGGCGCTGCTTGCCAGAGGAATCGACTTTAAAGGAGTGAACCTAGTGCTGAACTACGACTTCCCCACCAGCGCTGTGGAGTACATCCATCGAATCGGTTAGTTTATTTGTTGGTTTTATCCCAACTGCCATTTACTTATGATACACTGTGGCATTTTTAAACTATTAGGATTTTCCTAATTTGTCTTCTTTAAAAGCTTTAGCATAGATATTTCTATACACGCATTTTTTATTTTAACAACTTTCAATCTAAAGCGCTACAAAATGAACTCAGTATGTACAGCCATGACATAATCCCTTCTCTCTCTCTCTCTATATATATATATATATATATATTTTTTTTTTAGATATTATTGACACACTTATGTCTTGTGTTTATTGACTGTTAGTAGAATTTGGAAAGATATTAAAAAAGGATAAACCTTCTCCTAAGAGCTGATGAACAAAAGAGCTAATCTGCTCTTCTAGGCTGTCAGCAGTGCTCCAATCTCAAGTTTTCTCCCCTGTTAATTCTGTTTGATGTTCTTCAGGTCGTACTGGCAGAGCTGGACATCAGGGCAAAGCCATCACCTTCTTCACAGAAAATGACAAACCACTGCTGCGCAGGTATGGGCATACAGCACAAAAAATTACAAAAGGAAAAGAAATTATTCCTTGTAGAGAAGGGAGTAAAGGAAAAAGTGTGGGAGCCCTGACACTTGGAATATTTCATGTACCGGAAATTTTAATGAGGCAAACATTTTCCTGTTTAGGGCTCCATCGGGATCAGTAGTTATACTGAAATACAACTTCAGCTTATATGAGATCAATATCTTGTCCATTTTGAACTTTGCTTGTTTCATATTTGTCTCTGCTGTCTAAGGAAAAAAGCCCTGTTAAAGAGAAGTGAATGTGCAGTACAGTAAAATAATCAGGCTGAACCATTTGGTTAACCTTTCAGATTCTCAGTTTCCTTTTTATGGGCGATGTTTTGCGATTTACTCTGAATATTTCCCTTCTTAACAGTATTGCTAATGTCATAAAACAAGCTGGCTGTCCTGTCCCTGATTATATGATTGGGATCAAGAAGATACACAGGTAAAGAAAATTATAATGAAATTTTGCAGTTTGCAGCAAAAAAAAAGAAAAAGTTTGGTAGTTTGGATCTAATGGTCCATCTGTGTTCATATTCAGCAAAGTGAAACGCAGGCTGGAGAAGAAACCACCCAAGAGAAGTACCATTTGCACAACTCCTCGCTTCTTAATGAAGAAAAAAGGCAAAGCACAAGGACGTAAGCAGACAGCAAGGGATGAGCAGCAAGGCGCAAAGAAGACAAAAGAGCAGGGACTGAAGAAGAAAAACAAAACAAAGAAAGATGAGGGAACAGAAAAACACAAGGTCACATCACAGAAGATGGGATCAAATTCCTCAGGAGCCGAGTTAAAAAAGTAAGGACGGTGCCCTGTAAACAGTCAGTAAACCAGGAAACATAAATTTTCATCTGAAAGTTTGTAATTTGATTGTGATTTTTTTTTTTTTTTTAAACCCTTCAATTAACAAACTTGGAATTGGTTCAAATAAAATGTAGTACTGTGGGTTGTTGGTCAAAAATAGATGGAAGTGAATTAATAAAAAATTTTTTTTTCTTGTTCTCTTTTTCTTCACCAGGAAAAAGGGGGAAAAGGCGAAGTAGAGGCAAGCAATTCAACAGATAAATGTGATTTGTGCTTTTTGGTGGGGGGGGTTTACATCAGGAGGTCTGATTTACTGCAAATTTTAACATGTCTGCTTTGTATTATCAAAGTATAAAAGTAAACTTTTATATACAGTTTTGCCTTTGTGTCTTATGTTTGCTCACCTACACACTGAGACACTACCAACACATACACTTTATGTAAAAAATGACTGAGTAACCAATGATTATTCTGAGACAAGAAGCTGCAGCCAAGTATGGTTACAAGGTTTAAGGTGATGAAAGAACCTAAAACTAAAAACAAAACAGTGAATTCTTTCCTTTTTTTGGCACCTTCAGGAAACATTTCCTAGGTACTAGAGAATAACCTTCCAGAGACATTCCTGCAATGATTTTTTTACCATAACACAATGTTTATTATACTGGAGTCCATACATTATGAAAAGCTGGCATATTATCTGTTTTACATTTCCATCAGTAAAAAATCTGTCTCGCATTGTGATTTTCTAAGAATTTGTACCTAATATACACCAATGTGAATTGTGCTCCTAATTTTTCTGTACAAAATAGAAAATGATGATAATTGTATAAGAAGAGTGCAGCTAATGAGAATATTTCCAGGATGTGTCCAGGTCTGGTTCAAATGAACAGTCTTCCTGAACAGGCCAGATGTGAGCTCTCGCGTTACATTTACCGCGAGATCTCGCCCATGCATTATACCAGAGGAAACCCCGTGCATTCTTCCTTTCTCAACATGGCACCGAAGGTGAAGAAGGAAGGTCCGTAAATCGTAACGTTTTGACTGAATAAACTGAATAATCTCCACAAATAACCTTTGTCGGGTTCAGGAGACTTACCCGATATGTTATGAAGAAGTGGAATCGGTTAAAATAAGCTAGGCAAATCGTTGGCAACTGCCAGTAAAATTAGATAACGCAGAGTCAATCTCCGGCATGTATGTAGGAACGTGATGCTAGGGTAATATTAGCATGTTGCCATTGATGACAGTGAGGAAACGGTATCGGTTACTGTACGTTTCCTTTGATTTGATCCGAAATTGTCTCTGACTCGTCGTGATGGCTGACGTTCATGTGTCCTAGTAGCCGTAGATTAATGGCAGGCCAGCTGGTTGGTTGTGTTTGCTGCAGCGTTAGCTCCGCTGTAGCCCGGCGGCGTTTGAAGCGTTGCTTCAGCTACACGTGAGAGCGCCGGTCTGTGCTTAGGAATCACCAAACTGAATGGATTGTGCCAAAATCACTTAAAACGGTCAATCTGCGACATAAAATCCAGGGCAGGGCAGGTTTGGCAATTTCACTGTGGTCCTTATTCAAGCGTCTCGATAAGAAGTTTGAACGTAATTTGAAGCTATGCTAAGAGCTTGAGCTAAAATGGTTGTACGCACTGAGTACTCATGACAGTCCGAGGTTTAGACCACATGACCACAAATATACCCAAACGGTTCGTATACACCACTGAGCTTGAGCTCATTTAGAGGTGCCGTGTGTTTTCATGCTCCAGATTTTTTGTATAAGTGTAACATTTTTGTGAAGAGACAAGGACACAGATCAGCTCTTAACACAATGCCATATTGTTTAGTGTAGGAACATTATGTGCAAAGTGTTTAAAGGTGATGGTGCTTTTTGTGGCTCATTACTAAATAAACACCGGACAGGAGTCAGAAATGCTGGCCATCAGTCTAATATATGGTGTTTCTTTGACTTAGTTGTCCCTGCCAAGACTGAGGCCAAGTCGAAGGCTCTGAAGGTGAAAAAGGCTGTGCTCAAAGGCGTACACAGCCAGAGGAAGAAGAAGGTCAGGACTTCTCCCACCTTCCGTCGCCCCAAAACCCTCCGTCTCCGCAGACAGCCCAAGTATCCTCGCAAGAGTGCACCTCGCAGGAACAAGTGAGTAACTGACTGTATGATACTAAAAAGGGGGCAGAGATTAAACTTGGTGCATATGATGGTAATAGCGATCAAAGTATGAAAAAGCATGATTCCAGCTTAAATTCACTGATGCACCTAACTGAAATCATTTATTTTACACATGAGAAGAGAATATACTTAATAGGTACACGTAGTACAATTAGCCATTATACTTTACCTGTCTGATTTGTAGAGATGTTGGGAGACAGGAAAGTGATGACCTAAAAATTATTCTAATTTCTTCTTGCAGGTTGGATCACTATGCCATCATCAAGTTCCCCTTGACAACAGAGTCCGCTATGAAGAAGATTGAGGACAACAACACACTTGTGTTCATTGTGGACGTCAAGGCAAACAAGCACCAGATCAAACACGCTGTCAAGAAGCTGTATGACATTGACGTCGCCAAAGTCAACACACTCATCAGGTAGATGCTTCCTCTTAGACGGAGTTCAACTCCAGTGTCTTTGTCCTATCAGAAACTAATTTCATTGGCTCATGGCATTAATTTATGTACTCCTTTTTTAGTTTATATGGGCTTCATAGCAGAATAATGGTCAACAATCAGTTGGATTGATAGCATTGAAGGTCTGCAGTAGTATTATTCTGATCTGGTGTCCTGGCAGTTTGAACAGAATGTAAAAAAAAAAATTACATTTGGCTCAAAATGTGCTCTAGATGTTCCTCTAAACAGCATTTTGGTCTCTCTCTATAAGTATTAGTGGCATAAATTTTACTTGCACCACCTTTCATAGCTTCACTGTTTTGTTCTGATCCACATTCAGGCCTGACGGTGAGAAGAAGGCATATGTTCGTCTTGCCCCAGACTATGATGCGTTGGATGTTGCAAACAAGGTGAGTTGTCAGCCAAACAGGGTTCAAGGTTTTGGGTTTTTAAAACTAGTTCTGTCCAACATAATGGATTGAGTACTTTTCAATTCTGTGCAAATGATGTAAACTTTTTAAAATCTGAATGTTATTGATGCATTCAAAGGAACCACTGATGCCAGATAATGAAAGTACAACTATACTAACTGTTGAGGAAAAAATGTAACTCCTGTCTCTTTCTTCAGATTGGCATCATCTAAACTGTGGCTGAAGAGACTTGTGGAAGAATAAATATTTGTATAAACTAAAACTGCTTGATGTGTTTTTCTTCATGTGATATTGTGCTTTTCGGTGCTTTCACAACCACTCTTAAAAATAATCTGGATCTTTCATTTCTCAGCTGTTTCAAGGAATCTATTTGATATTTAAATGTGTGAAATCAGAGTGAAATGTTTGCAATTTTGCAGATGGGGAGGGGATGAAAAAAACTAAAAAACAGCTTTCTTTAGGATAAAAAAAGAAAAACAAGACATTGCTTAAGATACTTTTATTTTTTATAATCTAAAACATTTAAAGTAAATATATTCATATTGCTGAACTCAGTTCACAGCCTCCTGGTTATGAGAGGAAGGTTCGGACTGTGCCTTTAACCAGACCTCTGCAGATGGGGCACTTCCGCAGAGATGGTGCACACTCTTTACACACCACCAGATGTCCACAAGGGATGAAGACAATGTTGACTTCTTTATCCATGCAAACTTTACAGGTCCGCTCCTCCTGCAGGCGGCGCAGCTGCTCCTCCATTGGAAGGTCTGCAGGAGAAGAGCCATTTTCATCATAATATCCCACAAACTAGTCTACTACATCTGCGTCGATACTGAAGTGGGAATTTTATATTAAGTGGCCTGCAGTTTCCTGACATTGTGTCACTTAATCTATACACGCATTGCCTAGGTATTGCTGTGTGTATTAAATGCATTAAAGACTACAGAAGCAAGCACACAGTATTGAACTGGCAGGACAGGCGTTCTGTCTTCATACCTGAAAGGTCTTGGCTTGGGGACGCAGCTTCATTTGACTGGGCTGAATGGGAATGAAAGCATAATCAGTTAGGGCTTTAGTCATTACAAACATACAAACCAACATATCTTTGAAGACCTCAATCTGATCAATCTCACTTTTTAAATTCAAGTGATTGTGGGGCTGATTTGAGTGAGCTAGAGTTTGATCATTGTTTTTTTAGGGTTTCTGTAAACACTGACTGAAGCATTAGTTGCCAAAATATCAAATATTTTTCATACCCATGAGATCTCTGAGTAGATGGACATCATTTTTCTGGATCCAATTGCGGAAGACCTCGGCAGCGGCGTTACCCTTTGTGAGGATGAGTTCTATCAACCGGGCAGTTTGCTGCTGTGCTGACGTCTGAGCCTGGAGACCTCCATACTCCTCAGAGGCTGCAGGTCAACAAGAAAGAGTCAACTCCCAACCAAGGTTTCAGATCATAATGTACATGACAAGTCCCGTTATTTTATATGAAAACTGTAAAGTAACTCAGCTAATTTCATTAAAACTATACTAAAGCCTACTAAAGTGTGTACTTTCACTATAAAAGTGATTTTCATTTAGTTTCAAGATTTAATCTGAAATTGTTTGATCATGGCTGTAAAGAAAGTCCTGGACACCAAAATAGCAACCACCATCCTCTAAATCTAAACTAACTAAAACACAGAAAAAAGATGAACATACATAGCACATTTTGCTCTCTTAAATGGTCCAACACTGGCTCAACACTCTTTAGGCGCTGAATCAACGCTGCTTGGTGTCTCTTCACAAAGGTGAAACCATCTGAAATGTTGGGAGACAAAGAGTTGTTGAATAAACGGATAGTTTTGCAAAGGTTCACTGGTCCTATAACAGCTGTTTAACAATTGACTAGAATTTGTGCCCTCACTTTCATGGACAATAAATGCGTAGCTGAATTTTCCATTGTCAGTGTTACCTGATGCCATCGCCTCTGCCAGCATCTCACGCTCCTCTTCTCTCTTCTGGTCTTCGGCACTCAGCAGGTCTGAAACCAGCTCCTGGACTGTTCTGTAATTCTCACCACTAGTCAGGATCTTGCTCTGGACTGTCTGCTTGACAAGACTTCTGTCAAAACCCATCTCCAAGGCAGACTTGATCACAGGGGTGTTCATCATGATGGCATCCTCAGATCGCTCCTCTCCTGGACCTAGGTGCACCACTGTGGGCAGGTGAGAATTCCACTTCAGTTCACATGTTGGCCTGGACTGTATCAATTAATTTTTATCAGCTCAACACAACTACAGTTTTAAAGATGAGTGCTAAATAAGACCACTATGCTTAACAAAAATGGACAATAGCTGAAATACACAGCTGCAACTGAAGATAAATGAGCGTCATGTTTTATTCTGTCTGTGCTATTCCTGAATAGTCATCTTGTGTTATTACACAATTCTAATGTTGATGTTACGTAATGTCAGACTTACCAGGGGGATCCACAAACTCCCTGGAGCTGCGATCTCCATTTGTTAAAAGCTGTTAGGGAGAAATTAGAAAATAGATGTATGTAAAATCAGTTATTCTGTAAAATGTTTCAACAAAGAAACTGATGCTGCTCTTGACTAACCTGCTCAAACAGCCGTGGAAAACGGGCCTGAATCTGGTGAACAAACTCTTGGCCCTTCTCCTGAAGTAAATACTCACATCTGCAATGAAGTAGAGAATAAAATCATTCATATAAACTACCCTCTTCAGGTGTATTTAGATAATCAAAATATATAGAACCCCTGGTGCCCAATTCATCAAAAACAACAGCACTTACCGAGGAAACCATTTTGCGTGCTCCACCCAAGGATCATCTCCAGACTCCCAGCATCGCAAGCCTCCATCACAGCAGAAACACTTGACATCATCATTTCGACCTTGAGGGCGATCAAAGAGCTTTCAGTGTGACAAATGATTTTAGGGGGTTTCAAGAAAAAGGCCACGTGATTCTTAAAAAGGTGACTGTTCAAACCCAAACTAAGATGTGTAATGCATCTTTCATTTCTTTTTTCGCCTGAAATTATTTTGCGGTCACATTTAGTACTAGCATGAGATCATGGTTATCCCCAAGCACCCTTAATATGTAGATTTTTCCGGGAATCTCAGTTTTAGCTTCAATGAAAACAAATGGGACAGAGACAAGTACCTGTAGGCAGGGGGACCACACAAAAACTGAGATGACTGAACAACTGTCTCTCTTTGTTATCATCCTTACCCACATAGTAGAAGCCAGCTTTAGCCAGCTGATCAGGGCGGACTGGTATACGTGATGGCCACTTGACAAAGGTGAGCAGCCTGTCTTCGCTTTGCTGCATGGCAGGGTTGGACACATTACTCAGGGCTGGGCCTCCTGCAGACATTTGAGAAGTCACCGCTCCAGATGCAGCGCCTGCGACTCCAGCCAGCGACACATTATCAGCTCTGTCCCCCCGGACAAAACGACAGTTTGGATAATGTCTCTGGTGTTCAGATACAGCTCTGTCACCTGGCTCCCAGTTACTTAACTACAAGTACAAAAAAAACAACATATTGTCATGTTCATTGTTCAGATATATCCTTACACATGTCAGTAAAATGGAAGTAACATCATGCTGTACACAACTGACCACTACCAGTTTAAATCAGAAAAAGCCAAAAGTTGAAGACACACACCTGTCCTCCACAGCTAAAGCAAGCCACTCGGTCACCCTGGCCTAAATAGTAGAAGCCTGCCATGGCGAGCTCTGCAGGGGTGATGATTGAGAGTGTCCAGGAGTGGAAGGAGTCCAGACGGTCCTGCTCTCTGCGCATGCTGGGATTGTGGCATGTTGGTCTCTGGTGGGACATGTCCTCTACACCCCGAGAGCTCAATGGGCTGGAGGGTGGTGGAGCCGAGAAACCCATATTTAGGAAGCCGACTGGCTCCTCACCTTGGCTCACTATTGGGTTAGCAACACCTGGGCCTGGACCCGAAAGCTGAAAGAAAATTAACAGGTAAAAAAAAAAACAAAAAACTAACAATAGACGAAATGCTGCTAATGAGCACAACAACTGTATTGAAAGAGTTTTACAAATATCTAAATTTACAAACTAAAACAGATTGTTGAATACAAAAACAAAAAAAATCTTTCAACTAAACCTAATATAACTTTCTTCTATAAAAAAAAAGAAACCAACACAGACATCCTTGTATTTCTATAAAAAAAAAAGACAAAATAAAAAATCCCTTCCCCTTACCAGCATGGCTGGGGCAATGCGAAGAGGAGAAAAGGCAGAGTGAGAGGAGGACGGAAGGTTGGCTGTAGACGGGAGGCTCTGGATGAAGGAGCAGGCAGGGGACAGCTGTCTGTGTCTCTCTATTGGACAGTCACCGCTCTGCCAGCCCTCGGCTATCACATTGCACCTGAAGCACTGTACACGATCACCCACGCCAGTGTAGTACCAGCCTGCCCTCGCCAGACTTCGCTCCGTGACTCCCGAAGCCGGGAAACGAGCATACGTAGAGAATCGGAAAAGCTCTGAAGATAAACATTACATCATATTGTTAAAACATTAAGAAGTCACATTGGGAGGAAAAATAAATAAATGATAAATATATTTGATAAAGAAAGGAATTACCTGAGGAGTTATCATATTGTAGGTCAGGTGGAGGCCCGTTACGACACAACCCCAATAAAAACTGGTTGTTTTTGAGCTGAACAAGAGTTTCCATTTTGTGATTTAAGTAGAGTGATAATAGGGGAAAGTGATGTCCTTCAAAAGGGAGAGAGGTTTGAGAATACCCAAGGTCTTGCCCTCTTACACATCACATTCATTCACTGGAAATGAAAATGAAGATAAGGGGCTGGGAAAACATGAGGCAGACCAAGACAAAAGAAAGGAAGGGTTGCTTCAATGAGAAACTTAGGAGAGCTTGTAAAGAAACGTACCAATCCAGCAAAAGTCACAAAGAAATGCACCCACCTCTCTTTCATCTTTCCTTAACATCCTATTTCCTTCATACTCCTAGATCTAAATTACTTGCACCCAGTAGAGAATGCAACCTCTGACCACTTACCTACTGAAACTTAACTTTAATTTTTTTAGTTACAGCCACAGTGAATGTACTTCTAACAGAAAATACCCTGTGTGTAAAAAGAAAAAAAACCAAAATAGGCTATTTAAATAGGGTAAATTAAATGCAATCTTAAAACAGTAACAGATCACCCCGGATCAGTGGCCATATTATAATCATCTATATTTGCTGCAGACATGTTTAATACACTTTCTAACCATTTAAACTCAAACATATGGTATGATATGATGTACATTATAAATTAAATAAATGCTTCAAGTGCACGCGCGCACACACACACACACACACACACACACACACACAGACCAAGGGTCATGTGATCTCAAACCCCTCCCCCCATTTGGGACATCACTTTTATAGGTGTCTAAGCCTCCATCATTGAATAGTAAAACCCAATAAGAAAAATTGTATCCTCCTTGAATATGGATAATTGGTTCCCTCTTTAGTTTGGTATGAGCAGTGCCTGCAAAAATGGAAAACACACCAAAAGGAGAAAACAATGGTTGAATTACGTTCATGTAGAAATCCTTTCTGTTTTGAAAATCTTCATTAAATTACAATCATCGTTGTTTATATCTAAATAACTTAATTATACATTGCTATCAAAAGGAAGAATAAAAACTATATTTATGAGGATTGTGAATAGCTCGGGCAGCACGGCGGCGTTGCTGTTGCCCCACAATAAGAAGGCCGCGGGTTCGGTTCCTGGCCTGGGTCCTTTCTGTGCGGAGTTTGCATGTTCTCCAAGTGTCTGCATGAGTTTTCTCCCAACGTCCAAAGATATGCATGTATGCAATGTTAAAATTGACCGTAGGTGTGAATGCGAACATTTGTCTCTGTGTGTTGGCCCTGCGATGGACTGGCGACCTGTCCAGGGTGTGCCACGCCCCTTGCCCAATGTGAGCTGGGATTGGCTCCAGCAGCCCTGCGACCCGGATACGGGTAAAGCGGATGAAGGTGAGTGAGTGTTATTAATGGTGAAGATTTATGTAAGCACTGTGTCTATGTAAGCACTTATGTCAGCACTGTCCCAAAAGAGAATTTGTTTTACTGTCGTAGTGTCGTACTATAGTATGAAAGAGGATGTAACAAACCAAATACCAAACCCAATACTGGTACATCTGTCAGTTCTATTATTAATGAATCATTTGTTAATAATGTGGACACAGTTCAAAAGCTAACAACAGTGAATTTCCAAAATTTCCAAAAGATTTCCAAAATTTTCCAAAAGAGAACTCTCACATTTGGAAAGCTGCAAATAGAATAATATACTTTCTCAATGCCTCTCATTATTTGTGTGTTTATGTGGCATTCCTGAAGCGCAGAAATGTTCTCCCATAAAGCTGGGTCAATTAAATATCTCATTTTATCAAGTTCTAACTGCATCTGGAGACAGGATCCCTTGACAAAGCAGAGCTGGATTTTAAACAAAACTAATTTAGAATAAATTTCAATCCAACCGTGTGGTCCTACCTTGTTGTTGTTGTTGTTGTTGTAAACTGGTATAATATCCATTAAGCAAAGCCTCCAAATAATTTCTTGTAAAGGTCAGAGCCTATGTTTCATTTACTCCATCCAGACCTGAAGTTGCTGACACTGTCTGGCTCTGGTTTCAATTTGAGACTGGGCGGCAAGGTACTTTCCTATGAACAAAATTACTCAGCATACTGTGATTACGATCTGGCCCAACCCCCCTGCTTTCAAGGTCAACATTAGCCACGTCCTTTGGTATTTACGAGGAATTTTGACTGAGATGAAATTGACGATAGTTCTGGTTTATGGATTAAAACCTAATGTCAGCCAGCGCCGCTCCGCTGAAACCAGTTTGGATAAGATCAGCAGACATTAGCTTGCTAACGCTAACCACATTAGCTGAGGCTAATTAGCTAAAGCAAACTCTGCTGAAGCTAATTAAGGAGCGAGAAAGAAATAAGACAGGGAAAGCACGCAGGGGAAGAAGCACAGGACACTGATAAAAATGATTTTCCGGGTCGGAATTACACTCACCGTTTCACAATTTTGGCGTCTCACGACGGAAAGTCCCTCTGATGTCTAAGGGTCAAAGTACAAACTGCTTCCGGTCTGACGTCAGAGCACGAGAGAGAAATGGAGAAAGAGAAACCAAATAGGTAAAAAAAATAATAAATTAAGATAAAATAAATAAAATAGAAAACCAATACAATAATCCTGCTGTAATATCAGTCCGCTATGCTCAGCTGGTTTCCGGTATCTTACCACAGAGCGCATACATTTGGCCACATAACAATAATAGGTTACATAAATCCGTCAGTATAAAATTATAGCTGTATTGGAAACCTGCGTGTTAAACTACAAACACGGTAAAAAATAAAATAAAAAATACCGTAAGTGATGCATATCTAACGCTACAACCAAATCTGAAACTGTCAGAGCTATAGTACTCACATAAATACGTTACAAGTCAAACACGAGTCGTGTTACCACATTTTTTAAAGTTAGGATAAAATTATATGGAGCATCCTCTTAAAGTAGATACTTACATGTCGAAGCCTTACTGAAGACTAGGTACATATGAGCTGTCATTTATATAGACTGGTTTATGGTATTTCCACTGATTTCCCAAACGCTTTCCCCTCACAATCACGCCTCTTAAATTTGTCTCGCTTTTTATTTTAAATCACATATAATCGAAAAAAAAAACAGGGGCAAACTATCTTTTGGCTGTAATGTAAAGTACCTGTCATTCATTTCCTCAAGGGTGGTTTGTATTATTTTCCATCAAAAAATTTTGAACCAGTTGACCTATTAATATTACTTTCACTGTTACAGAGAGCCCATAACCTGGAAACAACCTAAAATGTTGTGTTCAAGTTAGTTAGTCAAATCAAACTATAAATACTGCTCTAAAGTACCAACACATTCCCCAAATGACTCATTTCAGCTGTAAAAGTCACATGTGATTATGTGACTGACCAATTAGTTCTTCTTCCTTTAATTAGAATTGACCAGTCAGGTATCAACTGTCACTTGAACAATCCAAATTAAATGTGTAAGTAGACAACACTATTTATGAGGTGTATTTTTACCAAACAACTTATTTTGCTGTTGCAATTGACTCTTGTTTTGAGCTTCAGGTGCCTGATTGGCAGCATCTGTGAGCAAGGGCCCCGCTACAGTGGTCAATAGGTGTCTGCTCCAAGAATCGGTATGCCAAGTTTGACTGGATAGGGTCCGTGTGACAGGGCAACTTATAGCTGGTGTTCCACAAAAACAAGTTGCTGCATTATTTGGAGTGGGCCCTAGTACCATCTCCAAAGTGAACACAGAGTTCCATATAACAGGGATATCAGAGACGGGCCACGAATTTGGCATCCCAATTTTTCATGCATTCAGCTGCCATACTCAGCTCTGCTGCTCACCCCACAAATGCATACTCCTTTCAAATGTGGCATCATTTCAAAGGGAAATAAACAGGCTTTCCAACAGTATGATTTATTGCCAAGAAGCATTGTTACAGCAAAGAAATAATCTACCAAACACAAATTTCCTTACCTTTTGTGCTTATTTTATAACCAATTCTTTGATTTAATCACAATGGCCTTTCATCACTCACCCTGTGCTTTGTGCTGGATACTGAGGGCAAATGCAGGGAAATCCCTTGGTTGAGGACATATTCTTTTCCACTTCTCATACTTTAGTCAGAGGTATTGTGGATAACAGTCATGAATTAGTCATGCACTCCTTGTGAACAAAGCTTAAAGAAGATTCAGTTATTCTACTAGAAAAAAAAATGTACACCTTGAAAAATCCAAATTAAATGCATGAGTAGACAATACTACTTATGAGGTGTATTTTTAAAAGTTTATTAAACAGAAACTCCTTTAAAATGATTACAGCGAGAATAAGAAGAAATATATTTATATAAAGCACATGCATAAAAAGGTACAAAACAAGTCTGACACAAGCCAAACTCTGTAAATAAGAAGATAAACATCATAATGTGTAACATACATAGTGAGTGTCATGCATGCTAAGATAAATAATAGGCTAGGTAGTGTGTGTTGCATTATGTGTATGAGCCCATTGTACTTTTATTTAGAAATGATTATATGAAGGTGACTGGGCTCTAATTTGGGGGTCTTTATACTATAAGTTTGTGTTTGTGTATGTGTAGTCATACATGTACACATACAAATAGGAAGCTGGTTAAAAGAAATAATCTCATTAATGATAAAACAGATTCAAATTCAGATAAAACATAAACACACTGCAGAAGAAAGCCAGTGCATAAAAACAGAATACATACCTATTACATATTTTAACAGTTGAAGGAGAATTAATGAGATCCCCATACTGATGTTTGCCTTCTGTATTACAGCACCAGATAGCTCTTATAGACTCACAGAACGTACAACCACAGCGGACGCAAATACAATACTTCTGATGACTCTCCAAATGACTCTGAAACAAATTTTTCTTGTTTTTCTGTAAAAGCCCACAGCCCAGAAAAGATTTTTGAGTAGTTTTTTTTATATACTTCAATTGGTGTAATTATGACTTATAAATTAAATGAATAGATATATGAGGAAACAGAAAATTGTAAAAAAAATAAAAAAAATAAAAAAAAACTCCCCCCAAGAAAACCCAACTTTGTGTACAAGATGTTTTTGTTTTAAAGGACTTGTTTTGAAGTTCACACCATACATCGCTATGTGTGCATTGTCAAAGTAAGAAACAATTCCTTGCAGTGTCAAAAGTGTTTTGCTTTTTTCAGCATTACGTAATAATTTTGTTCAGTTTGTTAATGCAGTGGCAACTCTGAAAATCCATCTACACTGAATTGCATTACCACACCACAATAACACATGACTTAAAGAATGATCCAGAGCTGTGTCTTGAGTATTCAATCAATTATTAGGAAATGGGTCACATTTGTTGCTCCAAAAATGGTCAGCGAAAGCATCAAGTGTTGATGATTTGTGAACAGGCGTAGTTTTTGGCAAGGAGGTGACGCTGAAAAATGTGAATGAAACCAATGTGAATTACAGACAAGTAAAAATTTAGGAAAGGAAGAATTATTAGGAATGTATTAAATCAATAGTGGAAAAGGAAAAACAATGCTCAATCTGAAGGTTAGTGGGGTGCTGGCTGACTGACTATTTTTTTCCACTGACTGATTTAAATGGCCAGTGTTGGAAAATCATCCTGCCTCAGGTGTTTCAAATAGCTTCACTTCCTAAAGAAGAAATGGACACATTGATATTACAGCTGTGCAATATAATGTCATCTGCTAAAACAACTCTTCATTAATATTACCTTTGTGAAGCTTATATTCACTGCTGGAGGAAAAAGTCGACCACTGTAATTAATGCAATCCAAAAACAAACACTGAAACACAATAGCAACAAACCCTGAATATTAGTATAATCAAAATAGGTGATTTCAACCAAGGCTGTTGCAAGATTTGCTGTTGGTTTGAAAAATGGAAGTTTGAAATGGTTTTTAAAATAATGAACCAGCCTCTATAAAAATCTATTTAAAAAGAGCAGATGTGCCATTTCACACAGCAAGGCCATATAATGTAACAAATATGGAGGGCAGCTGTTGAAACCATCATCTACTGAGTGAACTGATGAGACCAAGATTACAGGGTCCTGAGGGAAGAGCTGTATTGTGTTGGTTTGCATTATTCTGACCAAGTGTTAATTTACTGCCGCTAATCCTTTCCTGACCGTTAAGAGGCCCACAAGCTGACATTACTGTTTTATTGTCAGGAGACCTGTATTGTGGTCTTCATTTCTCTAAATGCTTTTGACAGGCTTTGATTTGTTATGAATGAGCTTTTTATGGTTTTACCAGCGTTTTTTTTTTTTTTTTTTTTTGGGGGGGGGAGGAATTGTGAAGATTTTAACTAACCATTTGAGACAAATGTAAGTTTGCTTCATCTTTCTCATCTGCTGGTTTACCATGAGACCGCCTCTTCTTCTCCTTGATTTGTCTGTGTTACACCACAGTTGGCAGGGATTTTTGATTTAATGGATTCAATGTAGTGTTGGTAAGACAAATTCCTTGAATCATCTCTTTCTCACATTGTTCTTTTGAGTATGTTTTGAACAACTGTGAGAATGTGCATAAAAATTATAAATTGCATGCTGCTAAGAGGTAGTGGCTGATATTTTCTCTCACGAGCTACATGGAGTAACATGAATTTGAATATGATATTTGTTCGTGACAGTTGAATAAGATTTGTGCATGTAGATTTATGACATAACTGTGCTTTGAAAAGTTTCTGCAATAGTATGATCCCAGTAGGCCTAATAAAAAAAATCTGTACTCTAAAATGAAGTCTGATGTACTTTGTGTGGGGAGCATCATCTGAGGTCCATGGCTGAAAACAATTGGCATGTCATTAAAATACAAACTCTCCATCATGCATCTTTGTAATATCGGGCTCAAAAGAGAATACCAGCAGCTCACCACCTGCTGAGAGAGTCAGGTTCTTATATTCCTTGGAGTGTGAGTGGTGTTAGGTATCCATCACTCATGAGTAGCATATTCTCTCAGTAATGATGTTGTGTACCATGTTCGAAACAAAAAATCTTCCAAAATCCTTAGTCCCATCATGAAGGCCTCATGTCAAACCATATGAAGGCAGTGGCGGGACGTGTCTATAGCCAGGTGAGCAGGCTGTCCCTGTCCATGTGTGATCCGGAGAGAACGGTCTCCATGTCCATCAGAAGGTCTGAACTGAGACCTTCAGGGATGCAGGGCATCAGCTCCTCGCCCTCAGACATCGGGAGCACAGGCATGGCCTCCTGTAAGGTCATCGAAGAGTTCTCCCCAGAGTCACCTACACAAGTCAGATGACAGGAGAACATGAGAATTTAAATATCAACTGAGCTGCTGGAAATAAAGGAATTCTTCTGAATCTGGAACTGACTCTCTGATACAACTGCACCTGGATCAGAGGCTGGTGCATTCTTTTTTTTTTTCTTGTAATAAACAATTTCTGTTTTCCAACACTCACTCCTCAGTTTAATATGTAAAAACACATCACTACAGTACTGCTAAATGTAAAAATGTAGAATTCGATGAATTACCAGTATCCATGTGATCCACAGAGCTCAACATATGGTCTGATGTGCGGGGTAAGCTGCTGACACTCAGACCACTGTCAGTGCTCTCATTGCGAGAGTGAGCGCTACACAAAAAACACACACACATACACATATTTATCTTTGCTCATTATCACATTTAAAAGACATGACATTTAATATGATTTTTTCCTGGAACTATCTAACTGTCAGGGAGATTAATGAATTATCCAGAGTTACTGGGAAATTGTTTCCACAGAGACAGGCTACTGGTGAGTGCCAGCTTTCAATGCTTTAGGCTTTGTGAGTGGTATTACACTTATCCACTAGAAAACTATTTCCACACTTACTCTTTCACTTGAAAGATTAATTACAAATACCTTTTCACCTTCTTTCACCGAAGAATAACTTTCCCAAAAACCCTACAGTAACACTGATACATGACAACAATATTAACATGAACTCACCCATTAAGTGTAGGTTCGTGGTTTGATGCTCTGATTCTGACATCCAGAGATGGGACGAGTGACTGTGTGTTCCTATCATGGTCCATCCCGCCGGTCATCTGGGTTCTTCCGCCTGCCTCCTAAAACACACACACACAAACACTGTGATTGTCTTCAGACCTTCTTCTGAGTATGTTTTTGTGTTTGTATTTAGAAATACAAGCACAGATATTTCGAAGAATGGAGAAGGGATATGGAATAAAATAAGTTTATACTTCTCACTCCCTTTCAAATACGAAATTTAGATATTATTTTTCATTAGGCTTTATGCAGGGCACAACTGCCTACAATTTTATGTGACGTCTGACCTGTGGTGGGATTTGCTGAGGGAGGCCTTGTTTGCATCTGAGCCTGTCTTTTTCCTGCCTCTGCTGCATTGCCAAACCAAGGATCCCCGGGTTCATCTTCTGTGCTGGAAACATAAAATTCATAGGAAGAGAACTTTCTGACATTTCACTAAACATCTCCACAAGGTAAACCATTTCAGTAATGACATATGAGGAAAAACTTGTCAAAACTTTGCGATCTTTCTTATTTGTGTTGCTAAACAGCAACTTGTGATGGTGGACATTGGAACAAAATGTTTCTCATTGACAAACAAGAATTGTCAATTCAGGAGACACAAATTTGATAGTGTGCTACCTAGACGCGGGTCGACCCATGTGGTGGTCTTATTTATGTGATCGATGTAGTACACCTCTCCATCTGCAGTCACAGCCTGCTCCCAGCCTTCAGGCAGTGGACCTGAACAGCAGTGAAAGTACACAGTGAGAACGCAAATGGTGGATGGAGTGCATGGAGTGTTGAGAGAAAAAAAGTTGAATTTGGCCCACGTCCTTTAATGTCTGGGTAACTTTCAGTTTGTAGAGATTTTAGAATAGACGTGAAGGTTAGTGGGAAGAGCAATAGCATGTTCTGTAGAGGTAAATGGTCTAAAAATCTGACCTAAATGTAGTGGATGGGAGATTTTATAAAAAAAAAAAAAAAAAAAAAAGATGTATGTCATATTCGATCAATACTCAGGATGCCCATTGTCAAAAAGAGGAGGTGTAGGAATCAAAGTGCTCCATTCTTAAAGGGTCTGTTCAGCCAAAATTAGATTAATATAACAACACAGAAATTTAACAGCAATAAATCTTTCGAGAAACATGGCCTCTGTTACTCTGGGTATTCTGGAAAATGATTTGTTTCTCTTTATATAAGCCTTCATTAATTGATATTTTAACCACTTTGGGCAGTAGAAAACAAGCTGTAAAGACAACATTAACATCACTCATACAGTTGTTATTGTGAGCCTGTTGCCCATTTACACTTCACAGACGATACAGATTAACATTCATTCGGAGCAGTTTTTGGCCTCCGGTATCTGTTGAGGGAAATATGTGGCTCTTTAGCTGCTAAATGTTCCTCTGTGCTCACCAGCTCGTCTCTAGGAAGGTTTGCAGCTATCGCTGCGAGTGATGTTCGGTGGATTTTTTACAGCTGCCTACTGTAGCCAACAACCAGGCTGATAAGAGCTTTTAGAATCAACCAAAACAATTCATTTGTGCCCCTGAAACAAAAAACTATGAAATGAAAGTAGAGTCAGGGGTCTTTGAATAAAGTTAGAGCTTTACTGTACAATGATAATTGTACAGTAACAAAAATGAGTATTAAAAAGTTTAACTTAAGTAGATGTCCATTTAATTTGTCTAATTTAAAAGGGATAAAGCTTTATATTAGCATCAGCTAGACATCTGAATACATTTGCTGTATGATCATATGGTCACCACCTTTAAAAACTGTGAACCTGTTTATGTACAAGTTATCTTATTTTTAGTTTTTGTAATTTGGATGAACTGACCCTATAAAAATTGGACACCAGAGAGATATATTCAAAGATAGCCATGGTCTAACAAGCTTTACAACTTGCATCTAAATAATGGTAACCGATTGAATTTAACGTTTCCTCTATCAAAGCCTGGGAGTCCATCTCAATGCCATGAGTTAAATTCACCTTGGGCTTTAATCTCTGAATGTGATTATTCCCAACAAAGTCATAGAAACCAATAGATGTAGACACCAATAGGGAATCCAGAAGAAATCAAACCCATCAAAGACCTGGCCCGCTGGAGATGGAGTTGAATTAGGTCTGTGCTTTCAAGAGAAACTGGAGGTTGACAGGAGCGGGGGCAGGGGATGGGGGTGGAGGGCAGAGTGATACCTGTCTCTGGATTGATGTTTTGTGCTTGCGTAGTGGGTGCCGGGTTGCTGAGGGAGTGAGCATGGGTCGGTGCGGCAGGGAGAGGATGTTGAGCTGCAGCCGACTGAAGCTGCGTGAGACGAGGGTCGTGCCAAGTCGTTGTCTTATCCAGGTGACTGCAAACAACACAACAGGTCTGAACGTATCTGTATCTGTTAAACCACAGTAACCTGATGGATGAGAAGCATGAGGTACGTCTTGCCTCAGACCTGCTTTACCTGTACTACCAGATGTGCATGCGTACATCTACGCTCACGAGGATACACAGCACTGCTTGGCCTTTGACAGCAGTTTGAGCTGTCGGGCCATGTGCTCTCATAAATGAAACTGTCTGGAACCACTGTGGTTGAAAAACTAGTTGGAGCATTTTCTGTTTGAGTGTAATTGATTGAATCTGAGCCGTTGTTTATTGTGTATAGATGCACCTTCTCTGCTCACTGATTGTTTTTTAATTCTTCTCTTTCCTGTACTTTATTACAGAATTAATCAATAACAGAGATATTTGGCTGCTTCTCAAATGTGTGATTTGGCAGCTTTTTGGCTCTTTTATATGATCTTCAGTTACCAAACATAAAACAAAACTAGCTTGGCTTCTGGGAAATTGTGCGACAGATAATGTAGAACTTTTTACACTTCTGCATTATCTGCTGGGGGTAAGACTTTTTCTGAACTGGAAGCTTTTAAATAAACTTTGATACAGAAAATTGAACACAATGATGAAGTTTGACTTCTTACTTGAGGAAGTATCGTTGGCCAGCAGGTGTTTTGGCCATTTCCCAACCGTGGGGGAGTGGCACGTCGTCAGGTATTATCGGTGGGGCTGTTACATCTGTTGCTTGGGTGGAGAGAGAGTTGACTGGAAGGGAGGCAGGGGAAGAATGGGCGCGGACGTGATGGGGAGTGAGGGAGCCGCACACACCTCCATCCGAACTGGCCTGACAAGAAAAAAGTAGGTTGACAACTATCATGATGAGACACAAATGTCAAGATGTAGTTCGAAAAGGTGGAGGAAGAACTGGAAAACTGGGCATTCCCATGACTGCTCGCTTCATTTCACGCATCTACAAATCTAAGAGATGAACTTGTTTTCAGCTCAAAAAACAAACAAAAAACTGTGGCACAGTGTAAAATATCTATCAAATCTTATCCTAAATCATAATTACATTATGATTATAGAAAGTGGGTTCCAGGAATTGCACAAAATAATAAAAACGATGTAAATTACTTATAAAAAGTCCAGGGTCCATTAAAATGTCTCATCTTGCCTGTTCAGCACCCCAAATATATTAAATTTACAACAGTGTAATAAAGAGAAAAGCAGAAAATTCTCACCAATAAATATTTGGCATCACTTGTCAAATGATTTCAAATATCCAAGTTAATTGACAGAAAACGAATTGACTTCTATTCTGATAATCACATTATTATTAACATTTTTCAAGCAGCAGTGATGAAACAATGTGAGGATCAGCTTTTCGTTGTCATATATGTGAGTCAATTAAGTGTGTTCGGGTTTTGCAGTGTTGATTGGATTAAAAACAAGAAAATACCACGTTGGATTGTGGGGAATTTGTATGGGGCACTGCTTTGTCACTTCATCTCTTTTGTCGTTCCTGATTTCAGCAAATGCATGGGGAAATAAATCTTCCTATGCATTTCCACCAAACTAATAATATGCAACGAAGGAGTTTTGGATAGATTGCTTTGAAGTGCATTCATCTGATCGCTGAGGGCCCCTGAACGCCAGTTTGTCATGTCTGCGGTGGAGCTGCAGTTGTTAGTACTTGTCTGGAGTGGCCTCGGGGATCGGGCTGCCTGAAGAAGGAGTCCGGCAGCTTCCTCATCCTCATGGGCAGGGAGGCCGGCTGTCGGGCCGCCTTGCTGGGGTTCATCACGGCGCTGAACAGGGCCTCCAGCTCCGTCTGCGAGTCCCCGCGGACGTGCACGATCTGCTGCCCGGCCGGAGGCGCGCCGCCGCCGCCGCGGTGCGCGTCCATGTCGCCCAAAAAAAGTTCGAGCGTCGAAACTAAACTTTGATCAGAAGAAACAAAACAAACAAATAAACAATTAAAACAACAGAGAGGAGAAAGGACGGCCCGTTAGAGACTCGCTGCGTGTGAGCGGTGGAGTTACAGCGGGATTTGTTTATACTGTTTACCCTCCAACACCCCCCCCCTCCCCGACACCCACCCACCCATCCGAGCTGCGGGGCGGCTGGATATTTCCACATGAAACAAATCGGAAGGTGATCAGCTGTAAAGAGAAGCAGGTCTGTGTGTGTGTGTGTGTGTGTGTGTGTGTGTGTGTTTGGGGGGGGGGGGCAGACAGAGAAGTGTGGCTGGTTTCATGGCTCCCACATACCTTGGAGCAGCCGGACCGTTCTCCCCCTCAGACTCTCCGTATTCCTGCAGGGGCTGAAATCACAGCCAGCGGCCCCTCCGGTGCGGGCGCTCCGCTACACAAAGACTCCCGAGGCGGAAACAAAACGGAATAAATCCCACATCTGGATGAAACCGTTTGGAGGAAAAGTGATTCCGGCGAGACCTCCAAACTTTTTTCCCATCCACAGTTGAGTCCAGATTCATGTGATAGTGCTGAGGGGCGGGGCTGCAGGCTGCGGGGTTTAAAGCCGCCGCAGCTGCGGGGGAAATGAGGGAGTGCGGCCCGCACCGAGACAACTAGTCCTCAGCTGAAGAGTCACACAGAGCAAAAAGTCATCAGCTCGTCTGGTTTAGTTTGTGGATCACTTCATCCTCTGAGCGGCTTCCACTTTAAAGTGTATGTGTGTGTGTGTGTGTTTTTGTGTGTGTTTGTCTGTTTGTTTGTATGTTTTTTTTTCTCATCTGGACCAGCTGTAGGTCGGAGGTTTGAGAGGAGCTGGTGGTGGTGGTGGTGGGGGGGGGGGGAGCTGGGGGGTGGGAAGTTGCTTTGGGAAAACATCCGCCCCTGATGAGGCCGACCCAACCGGAGCCTGTTTGTCGGTGCAGGCGCAGACACGCTGTCTGCCCTCTGGTGGAAAACACGCAGTCAGTGAACCGGAGCTCAGCTGGCCAACAAATTAAACTGAAAGAAAACGTCTGGCTGGACTGAGGATCTGATCTTTTGTGCATCCAGCTAACCCTTTAATTCAGTTATTTCATTATAATCATTATCTAGAGCGGATATAATGACTCATATATATTTCACTGTAGATATGAATTCAAAAAGTATTTTTAATGTAAACCTGCTGTGATTGTTCATTTCAAAAGGGAAATAGGAATTCACAAAAAAAAAAAACACAACTAAAAATATCAAAACCCTCTCAACAATGAGAAGACTTATCTTTGTTTGCTTCCTTTAGTTTTGTTTAGTGGTATGTAAACTCATCCTGTGTAGGAAAACACCAGCATAATAAGAAGAAAAATCCTTACATTTAAATAAATGATAAAAAACAAACAAGACAAAACATGCAGTCCAGCAGTAAACAGCATGAAGTCTCATATCAGAATTGTAATGAACTGATACAGAAGATATAATATGTATAACCTGTTTTAAATGACCCTGGTGACATATTTCATTCATAAGCTTCTTACTGAGTGAAGCCTCAGACATGAACACAGTCTTTTCTGACAGTTTTCATGATTTCATATGAGAGATTTTTGTGTGTTTTAATTTAAGCGCAATGGAAAAATATGATACCATATAATTAGATATTCAGAAACATGATTGATTCAGACCATCTGATCAAGCTGCACACAAACAGACCATATGAGACACATAAACTCCCACTACTTAACTACTGCTGGTGTCTTCTTTTAAAAGACTGACAAATGCTTCTTTATTTATCTGCGCATATTTAAAGTTAAAGAAAATGTTTAGATTATATGGTTTCATATGAGGGAATATAAAAGGGGAAAGATGGGCGCGCAAAAAGGGATTAGTCATGTTACTTGTTATATTTATATGACTCTCTGGGGTTGTACACTCAAAATTGAATGTCACCATAAAGTTGTTGTTACATAGTTTCCAGTTACAATCAAAATCAAAATCCCTCCTTCTCTTTAACAAGAAAAGGTTACAATACTGTAAAAAATGAGGAAGGTAATTCAACACTGAGGTAGTTTAACTGGACTCAGGTTTCTGTGATGACTCAGTGATCACAGGATTCTCCTTCGCATCTGATTTTTATGCCTCACACCTTTACTCAAGTGTGCATGATAAAAAATGCACTTCCCTTTTGTGTGTGTGAAGACATTGCATAAGTTGAGGGTGAAGGAAGAGACAGCAGAGATTTTGAAACCACAAAATTCCTCTAAAGCTGTACATATTCCTGTTTAATTATTGTTTTGTGGTTTTGTTGTGATGGAGTGGCAACTTCAGTGTGTGTGTGTGTGTGTGTGTGTGTGTGTGTGAGTGATAACTGCAGCTTTTCATTGCTCATAACTTTGTTTTTTGTCTGTATATTTCTACTAGCACTGTGCATTCTGAGTTATTTAATTTCCTTCAAAAACAGAAAATAATGTGATTGCAGAACATGAAACATCTGTTAAGATCTGTGAAACCACAAGTTTCTGAGAAGGGGACAAAAAGGTCAACACACCATAAATGTAATGTAATACACACCAGTAGGCATTAGGTGGCACTGTCTTACCTTACATCTGTAATATGTTTATTTTGGGTTTGACTGTCAAATAAATCCACGAAGTACAGATAGAGATTTCATGGTTTCTGTGCTATTTTGATCATTATCTCTGCAGCACTGTTAAACATACTCATTTGATTTATACAGTGATTTATACAATTGTACAGTTGTCTGAGTGTAAGAGAGGATTTACTCAAAACAGGCAAAAAAAAAAACCAACAAAAAAAACAAAACAAAACAAAACTCAGTGATCAAGGTTATAATAATGTGACTGCTGTTACGATATATCATTTCTCTCAACCTAATTTTCTGAAGTTTATATTGAATCGTGAAAAGCAGCCATGTTGAGGACCAGTGTGTGAGGGAGGCCTTCATATCGACAGAGGGAGTGGGTCTTCTTCGGTGGAGCTCACCATGTTGCACCATCACGTCTCTACAGTTGCCCAGAATGGACAAAATAAGCACGTGCTCTAAATAAGGGCTTTCATATTCTTATTTTGGTCCTCATACTAAATTTCACACACTGGCCTTTTAAAAACAACTGACACGGTTTGGCAGTTTCCATTCAAACAATTGGCACATTTTTTCAATTTAGTCTTGTTATTGTCAACATTAAGTTGGCTCGATCGAGTTAGCGTCCTTTGAGTTACTGTGCTCCTGGTCCACGAAATATTTTCTCTGACCAGCTCACATACACAGTATGTTCACTTAGAGCCCAGTTTAGTTTATATTTCTTTGCCTTTTGTCATTTTTTGGGAAAATAAAGTCTGCCTTTTTTTTTTTTGAAATCCTAACCTCATACCTTTACATGAATCATGAGTATCTGGTGAACAGATATTGCACAGTCTTGGCTGAATTGTCTCAGCATTTGGCCTGGCAGATATAGTGTGTCATATGCATGTATAGGTTTCTTTACTGGAGCATATAACATGGGACAGATGTGGGGGCCCCAAGGCTGTGGCACCAAGCTTTTCACATTCTTCTTGCTGACCACGGCTGTAAACTTGCACAGGTTCAGAACAACAGAAATCTTTCCTTTGGCAATCATAGCAACGTTTTCCAGGGCAGCGACAGGCCTCCAGTTGGACCCTGACTGGAATGTGCTGTTGTTCCCCATTGCTTTTCACTCTCCTCACCACTTAACTGCCCAGTTAACTAGAGTAATTGGTCTGACCCACTGGGAGACTGTTTTCAGATGTATGAGTCAGTGGTCAGAGAGCGAGAAGAGGGGCTGAGGTAAAGAGGCAGCCTACCTTAATCGGCAGCTCCTGCACAAAGACACAAGCAGAGAGCAGAGAGAAAGCGTTCCTACATTAAAACAAGCTGCTCATTTCCCTTTCCACATCTGTTTCTCATGCTGACGGCAGGATATAACCTGTAAAGCAACAATGTCTGGTAATACACGCTTTGGGGGGAGCGCAATCACTTTTTACCACAAATCTGGAATCAGCACTTTTAGCTACTTGTCAGAAACATATGCTGACTTTTATCAACAGCCCATTTACAAATGTGAGCTCACAGGGGATGTTGTCATGGGAATTTACAAGGAAAAGTGGGAGTGACTGATAGAGGTGGAGACAGAGAGGGAAGCGGCGAGGTGAGGTGTGACAAGTGAGAGGAAGGCGGTGTCACAGAGGCTTGGAAGTAAAAGGGAAGGAGCGATGGACATGTGAAGGGAAAAGAGTCTGTGGAAAAATAATCATAAATGAAGGAGTGGCTGCTGGTGACGGAGCAGACGGAGCAGACGGAGCTCAGCCCTCCTCTCTCCCGAAGGAAATGATCACAATCAGACCAGACTGACATGATGTGGACAACAACTGTCCTCCTCCTGCTTTTGCCTCATCTGCTTTCCTCCACAGTATGTACAATATGCATGTCACACATGTTTTCGACATGTGGCTCTATCTGCAATAATAATTGACCTTTTTACAAATTTGACTATAAATTTCCACCAGACATTCTGATGCAATCGCATATGTTAGGGATTAGACTATGGCATCATGGGATGTGCCTTTTACTTTATTGGTAATTGAACATTATAATTGTTGTGGTGTGTGCATGTGTGTGTAGAATTAAACATTTACACAAAAATATTATTGTCAGTTATGTGTTCCTGTGTTAGCACCTTTTTTTTTACTGTTGTTTATCAAGGTGGAACTGATTTTAATAATTCTATATAGTGTTTTTACATTTAAAATGGCTGTGAATAAAAAAAAAAAAAGATCAAATTATTTCTACTATCCCGACAGATTTTTTTATGAGAATATGAATCTTGAAGGATGCAATGAGATGAAAACCTGAAAACATGATCACATTTCAGAAGCTATATTTCCTGATTAAATGTGTATAAATATCATCAAATAGATACAATCAATAGACATTCATTAAATATTAATATTAATTTATATTAATATTTACACCTAAATATTCATTTTTTCAAAAGATTTTGTAGGACTCCATTAGAGAATATTGCTCTTAAAGTTCAAGTGCTCAACTTTAGAGGTAAGATTCAGATCCAGACGCTGGAAAGGGCTGCAACAGCTCATCCGCCTGCTTGCTTGCTCAGTCAGGGGCTTCAGCAACAACCCTGCTCTATTCAAAGAGCTGCTGAATTAGATATCCTCCACACTGTCCACCAGACCGCTCCGCTCTTTTTCGACAATTCAACAAAGCTGAGCAACTTCGGTCCAGACATTTTGGCCTGTCATCAGGAAAATCACATACATACTGACTCTGTATTTATGAGCGCCACTTCCAAGTGCTGGTACTGTGTATGCTGACTCAGCTAGACACTAAATGGAGCATGGTGAGTATTAAGATACTCCACTTATGTATATGACAGCAAATAAGAGTAAAAATACAAATAGCACGCTGTAAACACACCTGATTATTAAATGGATTAGTTCCTTTCCTTTATTATGTCAGTCCCAAAGTGTCCCTTTCATAGAGTTTGAAACAAATAAACAACAGCAAAAAGAAATCTTTTCAGATGCACTTGAATTCATTGTTTGGAGAGGAGGAAAGTTTCACCTTTTCCTGCTGAAAAATCAGTGTCCTGTGACAAAAGGCCTTCAGGTGAACTAGACTTGTTTCCCCACTGTTTCTGAGGTCCTCCCTCAGGCTTGCTGCACATAACACACAATGCATATAAAGACACACAATCACAGACTGTCATTCTTTCTTCCACCCCAGGATACAGCATCCAGTACTAATGTTAACCAATCAGAAAGCGATGGCGAGGATTTCTCTGATGATCCTGGCAAAGTCCAGAAAGCTCTCGGAGGGGTCAAACGTTGGGATACATGCTCTATTCCATGTGACATCACTGTCAAGCTCCTACGAGATGAAAAGCATTCAATCTGCGGTAAAATCTCTCGTCTTTGCTGATGCTGTTACCTCACTGTCCCCATCATCTGTGGTTCAAAATGCTTGTGTGTGTGTGTGTGTGCAGGCCAGTTGCAGCAGTCTTTGCTGACGTTTGGCCGCAGCACACGGAAGTTGATCAGGGATGTGATGGAGGAGCAGCAGAGAGCCCTGGACATCCTCAGCACTCAGGTACACCTTTCCTCACTCTGTGAGAGAGAGTTTCTGAGCGTGTCATTGGCCGGCTGTGTCCACAGTAGTGTCACATTTTCAGGTGGCGGAGCTGATGACTAAAGTGCAGACCCTCAGCTCAGAGGTCCAGAGGAGCAACACTGAGATGTACTCCATGAAACCTGTGCAGTCCCATGGTAACGCACATACAGACACATCTAGCGATGCAACTTTTAGACAGATCTGTGACATATCGTCCTTTTAAAACCAATATCAGTTTACTGGTGGTGGAGAGTTACGCCAACTACTCAGTACAGTACTTGGAGTATTTTTGTTTTTTGAGCAACTCTTTTCAGAAGTTAATATTAATGTATCTGTAACTAGTGACCTAATTACTTGACAGACTTGATAGATTTAGTCACTAGTAATAGATTATCAGTTAGTTTTATTATTGAAATAAAAATATTGAACAATGACTACTTTTATTTTTGGCACTTGGCTCGTCATGTGGAGTAAAATAAGTAATATATGTCATGGTAACCAGATTATCGCAAATGTGGTGGTTAATATTCAGTGACAGGTCAGTTTAGTAAATTGTTTTTACTGCACATGTTGCTGAAATTATCACCTCTGTAACTTAGTACACATTTTTCTTATTAACAAACATTATTTTCTCTCCTTCAATTACTGTTGCAGAGTGATGGATTTTAACTACACAGATACGCAGATGTACTCGTTTGTCATTAGTCATAATGAGACAGCGGGAACTTGAACAAATACACATTTTTCTGTATTAACAAAGAGGATATTTTTGTTCTGATCAGGACGAGACTGCAGTGACATAAAGGACAGCCTTGTGTCTGTCGTTCCCAAGATACCCAGTGGTATTTACATCATCCACCCAGAGAACAGCGACTCCTCCTTTGAGGTACCTGATTCCTTTGGCCACTCTCAGTGTCCAGCCACTCATCAGTCACTGCTCAAAGCAACTTGTCCTGCAGGTTTTCTGTGAGATGGACTATATGGGAGGCGGATGGACAGTGATGCAGAGGAGGAACGATGGATTAACCGACTTCAAACGTCCCTGGGCTGATTATATTGATGGATTTGGAAACCTTGCAGGTTGTGCACTGCAGTACAATGACAGAGGAACATTTTCAGTTTCATGCCAAAAGCAGGGAAAATGATTGATGTACATACTGCATGTGTACAAATATCAGTACTTAACATAAACACAAAAAACGTCACTTTTAATGTATTCAGGACACAAAGTCTGCAGCTTTATACTTAGTATGTGAAGGAAAAAATACTGTGTATATGCGTTATATACTTAAATACTGTGTGGGTTATTAGTTTTTGATGGTGACTATGGGCAATTCTTTTATGTCTGTGTGTAGGAGAGCACTGGTTAGGCCTGAGGAAGGTGTTTCATATAGTAAATCAGAAAGACACTCGCTTTCAAATCCACGTCGCTCTGGTCTCCCAAGATGACATCACTTCCTACGCATCATATGATGATTTCCGTCTGGACAACGAAACCCAGTTTTTTAGTATTCACCTGGGCCGATATGCAGGGAGTGCAGGTATGAACAAGTCTTCACACTCAGACAAAAGAGCCTTTGTTTGCTGTGGCATCTCAAAACTGGGGTAATTGCACTGTGTATGATGTGTCCCTCTGTCTGTTTTTGTGCAGGTGATGCATTTCGTGGCTATGACCAGGAGCAGAACCAGGACACGGCTCCCTTTAGCGCGTCAGATGTTGACAACGATGGCTGCAATCCTTCCTGTTCCATGGACAGCCGCGTGGTGGAGAGCTGCAGCACTCAGCACAACCACACAGGATGGTGGTTCAACCAGTGCGGGCTGGCGAACCTCAACGGCTCTCCTGAAGATGCAGAGCGGCACCAGGGACAGAGGACACGCATCCTGTGGGACACCTGGAGGCAGAACGGCGTCCCTCACACCATCAAATCTGTCACGATGAAGGTCAGGAGGATCGCAACCAATAACTGACAGTTGACAGAGAAATGTGAGTCAGAAATGTAAAAGTTGCACTGCACCTTTGTACAACTTTAGTTTGAATAAAACAATGTAGCTGTTTTGTTGAAGTCTTGTGTTCATTTTAACAAATTACATGTATGTACTTGTCATTATTATGTATTTTTGATAATTCAAAATCATTCTTTGCTGCTCATTCAAGCAGAGGGAAACAAGGAAAAGCAGCATTCTAATTCATATAATATGATCAGAGCTAATGTTTTTAATATTTAATTCACTAATACTTTATTGATTAGAGGATCAGATTGATAGGAACAAATTGTGGGTCACAAAGTTGTATTAAAAGTATTAAATGATTAAGTAATGATAGATAAATAATTTTAAGAGAGAGACATTTCTAAGTAGTTGCATCTACTCTTAAGATGACTTCAGATGAGGCAGCGGGTCACCCAGCTGAGAAGTGAACTCTGAAGCTTCATCTGAAGCAAAGCACAGGTCAGTTTTATCAAAGCAGGGGCAGCAGCTGGTGAATCTGAGCTGTTTGCATTCCTAGAAATAATTACAGTAAATGTTATGTCACTGTCAGGACGACGAGAACAGGTGGTCCACTCCATTAAAGCCAGAGAGGGTCCTGTTTCAGACATTCACACATCAGGATGAACAAACTCCGCCAAGTATGAGAACATCCGATGTTATCTTTATCGAGGGTGTATGTAAGTCTGACATTTTTGAATGCGTAAACTGTAGGTCTCTATTGCTAGTTTCAGTATGAGTGGCAGCAGCAGGTTGACGCTGATGTTCTGACTCAAGCGACCAAACCATTCCAGTAGGCGGTGCTATGAATCTATTTCAACAAGGTCAAGTAGAAAGCAGATAGGATTCTGTGTTGGTGCCAAGATGTGCCAAGTTCTTCCAGTCCCCAAGAAATGAAATTAAACATTGGCCTCTACAAACCTGAGTCACTTCTTGATTATCGTCTGTCACAGATTTAGAAAGGAAAAGGGCTACTGCGGAAAATCTGGCCAACGAGGCCAAATTCAAATAGACAACAGTATTAAGTCACATCAATGAAGCCACTGTTTTCATACATTTGATGTCAAAACACCAACAAAACAACATCAGAATTAAATTGCAAGAATGAGACTTTTTCCAAATTATACTTCTGCTTACCGTCGGCCATATCTACTGACACAGATGTTTTCATTTGCTTTATACAGAGCAGATGCTCAGTTAACTGTTCTCACATAGGATGTAAATATCATTGGAACAATGATGCCCCTTTGAGATGTTTTATGTCTCCAACTGGAGGTAATGTCTTACATCCTCTTACAACCTTTCAAAAGACGTTGCTGAAAAACCAGGGTCAGCTCAACACTAAGCTGGTGCCTGGCAGAGATTTTACTAAAGGCTCCCTCATTACTAAACTCTTTGGACTCAGACTGGGAGGAGGTCCTCACCTCTTCATGGAGCTCAGTAGCCAGGGTCCTTGAGGACTTTGGACAAACTGATGTCAAAGGGGGAAAGAGAGGAGTGTAGTGTCATCTCCTTGTCCATGCTGGCTTGCAACTCCAATATGGTGAAACTCTGGATTTTATGAGGTGTCGTAGAGAATGAAAACAACAGTTGTGTTAACTCTTTTGACCTCAGTGAGGTTCAGTGATAGAGCTGAGTTTCCTCCACAGTGACTCCGTTTCCTTCATGTGGCATCTTTTGGCTCATGTCACTTCCATGCATTGCCTGAAACCTTGTTTGGACTTAATCCTGCTCACGGGGAGGATACCTCACCCTCTAAGAAAGGGTTTCATCGTTGAGAAAAGCAGCTCCTGCCAAACACCTTTCTCCTGGAAGCAGGAAGTGTGGTGCTGCAGGAAATTTTCCACATTTTGGATGTTGTGATTGAAAAGCTTCATCAAATGCTTCGGGGACATGGGGCTCCCAAGGCTGAAGGGAGGAGGGCGACAGATGGATTGAGCGTGAAATAGTTCTAATGACCGGTTGTGAGATTATCTGGGCGCATTGCTGTTATAAACTCCTTCACTTCAGAGATAACATTCACATAGCGGACCACACAAAGAGTTAAAGCTTCTACAGTGTTATCACCAGAATCGGTGGTGCTAACACATACACACACACACGCACAGGAACACACACAGGTGCTTACCCGCTCGGTGCCCACCAATAAGAGTGTGTATGTTTGAGCTGACAGTGTTTACATCAGGACCTTATGTCTGTTCTGTTCTGAGGAGGAAGTCTTAACACAAACTCTTGCCGGTGACATTTGTCAGTGTTTGCCCTCTTTCCCCCAACCATCCTCCCTGTAAGACGTGACGCTGTTACACCATCAAACGTCCAAAGTGACTAGGCTTCAGCAATCAGGCCCTTAAAAGGCAATTTTCACTGCAACAATCAAACATCAGAGACCCTGCTGTATCAGAGTTTTATGCTGAGACGTCTGTGTGCTTATGATGGGATGTTTTCTTTTTATTGCGTATTGAAAGCAGGCAAAATTTTGGGGAGGGCGCACTGCACTTACAGAAAACAACCTAAAAATATCATATGCAGGTGTCTGTGTGTGTGTGTGATGGTGTTTATGTTCCCATTGATACAAGTGATAGGTGCTTTGACTCACCTTTGAACTGTTGGAGTGGAAACACATGTTTCTACTACACACGCTTACATGTGTATGACACACTTTGTGTGTGTCTGTGTGCGTATGCAAAGTGGGAAGTGGTTTTCCCACAGTGGACAAGGATCGGTGGAGAGTGGGAGCACACAGGAAGGAAAGTCTGCTGGGAATTTAGACCCTGAGGAATCTCATCTGCTGTTCATCAGCCATCAGTCACTCCTGCACACATGTACACACATAAACACACACAGATACACAAACTGACAAAACTCAACATGTACTCTAAACACTGCAGTTCAAAATAGCATTTAATAGCCCGAGCATTAAAGCCATTGGCAAAGAACGATATTCTGTGAATATTCTGCTGCTATAGGTTAACCGAAAGTTGCAGTCGGAAAACTTTCACAGAACGTCACTGAAAAATCCAGTCTGTATTTTATTCAGCTGCAACTAAGACAAAAATGGCCTTATACCCCCAGCAGCATTAAGTGTGTTAAGTTAAGTTAAATAACACGGAGCTGCCCTCCACATCTGTTAAGTTCACTTAGTCATGTAAATAAAAGTATAGTGGGACCCAGAAGGATGCATTCTTTCTCAAGGACACAGAATAAACAGAGGGGGAGGGAGAAGAAGAGAGTCCCGCTACAGGCAACTTGACTGTGCTTTCATTTGAAGCAGGAGCAGACCCTATTTTGTTGACCACCTCCAGGATGAACCACAGACCGCTGGCAGTTCATCATAACAGCCGGACCGTGGGTTACACCAACAGCCCGAGGGCCCGGAGCCGCGATAACCTGCTGGTGTATGATGACTTTGGAGAGGAAAACTGCTGCTCTGGACGCTGCCTCGGGTGAGTCTTTCATCACCATTCCTCATTCTGCCAGATGTTCATGTAGGCGGCAGGTGTGTGCTTTTGGGTTTTTTAAGCAGAATAAACAATCATTTGAATTTCTATCAACCCAGCACGGCAGGATATTATGTAGTTCAAATAAAGATCCAGACCATTAAATAATAATAAAGACTAGTACCTCCTGTTTTAAAGATCCAGTCCATTATTATTATTATATCTTTGAATAACTTGCTGGTGGAGATGTAAAAGACATTTTTAAAGTTACACAGCATCCTTTTAAAGTCCCTCATATCCTTCAATGATGGTCTGATAAAGAATATTCACAATGTGGTTCATAGGATGAGACAACAGCCTTCAGTTTGTAAAATTTTAAATAAAAATATCTAACATGATTATATGGAGGAAAAATTGTTATTTAATTCACACTGATACCAGTTAACATGTTTACTCTTCAACTTTACATTCACTTAGAAAAGAAGAATAGTTTCTGTCAATCAATGAATGATTGAGCAATAATTTTTATACTTTATACCTACTGGTATCTAAACCAGGTTCATTATATGGATGTCAAGTTTGTAGTTTCTGTAGAGAAATGTTTATAATCTAAATTCTACAACTATAAAAAGCCCTTGTTTAATTTTGATTAATGATTTGTTTGACTGCAGTGGAACTCTGTTTAGTTTCATATTCATTGTAGTCAAATAGTTCTTAATCTCTTGGTGTCAGAAATCACCTGTATGTTATTTTTATGTCTTATGAGAGAGTTTTCTTGGCAGATAGTGAATATTTCCAACTTTTGATGAGCACTTGTTTGGGTATTAAACATTACTTACAAAACAGTAATAGAATTAATGATCACGTCTTATTCATTTGAAATGTGAAATTTACATGAAACAGGGAACGGGTGCACTAGGTGTAGCTTCAAAGAGTCTGTGTGTTTATGTCCCATGACTCTCTGGCAGCCACACCAGCTCCGAGAGGCAGCTCATGGCTCGTCTCAACGCTGCGAAACGACGCCAGGCTCTACGTGGTCCTGCCTACATGTTCTCTGCTCCTTCAGTCAGCCTGTCAGAGGTTGAGCAGCGTTTCCTAGAGGCGGCTGAGTACGGCAACATACCAGAGGTGCGACGTATGCTGCTCCATGTACCCAACCTGAACGTCAATGCTGTGGACTACATGGGCCAGAATGCCTTACAGCTGGCTGTGGCCAACGAGCATCTGGAGGTGACGGAGCTGCTCCTGGGGAGGGCAGATTTGGCCAGAGTGGGTGATGCCCTCCTGTTAGCCATCAGTAAGATGTGTTCATCTGTGTCTGCTTGTGTACAAGGGTCAAAACGGCATCTAAAGGGTTAAGGAAGTGTATAAACATTCATTTGATTTATAACAGAGCCAGGACCATCAACCAGGCGTTTATGAGCCTTTCCTATCAACATCGACTGTAACAATACTTTAATGCGGAATTCTTTAACTTCATCAAACCTGCACCTGCTGAAAAAAAAAAAGAAGATGTGAACTCATCAGTCAGCAGGTGCAGAGGGGCTTTAGACCTTTTACTGGTGATTTGTTTTACCAAGCGGATGCAAATTTTCTTATACTGTTTTGTTGAGAGGTGAGTCTAACCTGGCTCGTCTCCACTGCTGCCCAAGGTTCAAACTGAACGCCTTGTCTTTTTCTCCCTTTCCACGCTTCACCTGTGCTGGCAACACATGTAACCGTCCTATGGTTTAACTCCATTCTTACACTGGCGGTGCAGAAATCTACTTTCCAATTAAACCCGATAATAAAAGCTGCCTACAAATCCTGCATCATTGTGTGGGAAGCATTGAACAGTGGATAACTGTCAAATTCCTCAGACTCATTGACTGTAAATCTGATGCCATCATATACCAATAACTCCCTTCTGGCCTCACTGATTCACAGATGCATTTCTTCACATCTTCCCTGTACACATGTCTGTTTACTTCAACTACCTTTAAGGCTCTGTTTGGTTTGGTGGCTTCTTATATTTAAGAACTGGATCACCCTTATTGTCAAATGCACTTCCTGAGATCCTCCAGCAAATGTATGCCTCAGCTCAAAAACCTAATCTGAGGTGCATTTACGAATAGAGACTCCCCAACTTTGTGATGGCCTGTCTGAGGAAGTCAGGGGTGCTGAGTCATTGGACACAACAGGTGAGGTTAACGTGGACTGTCCTCTGCGTGGTGCAGTGATTTCTGTGGCTTGCCTGGGGTGGAATCACTCTGGTGCTCATTAAGAAACATTTTGTCAGAGAAAAAAGCTATCATGCTAATAACTAATCATTGAGAGCAGAGAGAGTGTGCCAGAAAGAACCATAATATTGTGAAAAAAATTAGTTGAAAGGTGCTAAAATGATTCAAAGCACAACATGGGCAGATAGGGCAGTCAAATTAGTTCAGAGTCAGGCACTAGTTTTCAGTATCGAAGTTCAATCAATGCAACTGTGCTGAGGTGAGTTTGTCAAAGGGACCACATACCAAAGCGGCCCAACAGCTCTACTCTTCTCTGTGTGTTCCAGGTAAAGGTTATGTTCGTATCACAGAGGCCCTGTTGGGTCACCCTTCATTTAGGGACGCTCATCGTCTGACAGTGAGCCCTGCTCAAATTGACATGTTGGATGACTTCTATGCTTATGATGAAGACGGAACTAGGTGAGATAAATATCAGTAATAACTGCACTCAGACAATGATACGTGGGATCCTGCCTTCCCCTGACCGTTCAAAGGGCTTGTGTTTACCACTCAGGGGCTCACAGTCCATTGACATCCTAATATCTAGGCAGGCACCAAAAAGTACGAAGTGGCCTTGTGTAGGACTCAAATTAGGTGTGATATGTTGTTAATTTTGTTCTCCTGTTTATGATTTAAAAATGTTAGCTAAATGTAAACTTTAGTGGACAAAATATCATGAAAATGTTTTATCAATGGAATGGAATGGAAATTATGGAATTTTTGAATTTTGACCAATTGTTGCACTGTAAAGCACAAAATCGAGATACAAAAGTCACTTTCCATATTGAAACGATCTGTTTGACAAATGCTCAATTCAGCACAAAAAGTGAACGAGCATCTAATTTTGGTCCATATACAGGGCTAGTATATTTTGACCAATTATTCCACTTCGCCGCTTCCAGCTCACGTTGGGCGAGGGCAGGGTACACCCTGGACTGGTCACCATTCCATCGCAGCGCCATTTTGACCAATCATATTTGATATTTTTATTTTCTTTGCATGAAGCTTTGCCATTGAAAGCAAAACAAATACAGAAAATGGTAGGCTGAGTCTTTTGTTGTAAGCTGGTTGTAAGCTGTAACTATATAAACTCTGGACAATACTGACCTGCTCCACCTTGTTAACATCTTTGTGCTGCTAAACATTTCCTGAATAATTATGTAATGTTTACGCCTCTGATGCTTTGTGATGGTTGTATTTTTGTGTGGTTATCCATAGGTTCTCTCATGATATCACTCCAGTGATACTTGCTGCACACTGTCAGGAATACGAGATAGTTCACACCTTGCTGAGTAAAGGGGCTCGCATCGATCCTCCTCATGACTACTTCTGCAGCTGTGACTCCTGCAACTATCAGCAGCAGTTTGATTCCTTCAGCCACTCGCGATCAAGGATAAACGCCTACAGGGGACTTGCCAGTCCTGCTTACCTTTCCCTGTACAATGAGGACCCTGTGCTGGCCGCCCTGGAGCTCAGCAACGAGTTGGCCATGTTGGCCAATATTGAGAAAGAATTTAAGGTAGAATCGCTATCAAAGATTCAACAAATTCCCACAACACAACACAACACAACTCCACTAAGACCAGTGTGCAGAGTTACTGCTTCTGTGTACATGACCCGAAAGCCAGTTCATCATCAACTACACAAAAGTATATCTGCCGGTAAACACAAGAACAGCACATGAACCTTGAGAGTCGAAGCAGAGACAAATGAGCGTTTAGATACTGAAATACACAATGCAGTCATGTAGGTGACATTTTTGTCTCAGTAATGATTACTTTAATAAATTTTGCCTGTACTAGTATATAACTGTCTTCCTAGTTATAACTTTTTGGTATCTACAGGTGAAACAAATATTAGGATAGCCTGAATGTTTCACTAGTGTTGGTGCTATAAAATCTGTGGACTGACTTATAGATTGCTTCTTAGTGGTAGGCTGCTAGTTTTAGCAATCTTTTTAACAAATACATCTACAGACCTTTAGGAAACATGATGCTGATTTTATTAAGGCTAAAGCATTTACCAGTACAGTTTTCTTTAGTAACCCCAGCATTGGATCACATTTACTGTTATACTTCCCCAATATTTCACTCACCAATGCCCAATTTCCTTCACTGGACTCGTAGAACGACTACTGCCGCCTGTCGAACCAGTGTAAGGACTATGTGGTGGGCCTTCTGGATCTGTGTCGCAGCACACAGGAGGTAGAGGCCATACTGAATGGACAAACTGACTCAGAAGAAAGCTATGATCTTCCAGGTCGCCCTTCCCTCACAAGGCTCAAATTAGCCATCAAATACGAATTGAAAAAGGTGAGTGTGCTCACAACAGGTGAAGCACTGAATTTTTTAGCCGAATAACAGGCAGTTTAGGGATACATTTTTTATTCTCTCACCAACCTTTGTTCCCCGCCTTCTCTCCCTACGATTGGGGCCTTTTAGTTTGTGGCTCATCCAAACTGCCAACAGCAGCTGCTCAGTATCTGGTATGAGAATCTGCCCGGCCTGAGACAACAGACCACTGCTATCAAACTGCTGGTAGTGCTGGCGGTGGCCATAGGACTGCCAGGTCTGGCCCTGGCCTACTGGATTTCTCCCTGCAGCAGAGTATGCCACTCACATTAAATCACAAAAACACAGACAGGGTTTCAAATCCCTTCAGTAGTTTCTCTCATTGTCCTTTTGTTCATCCCTCTTACCCAGGTAGGGAAAGTGATGCGGAGCCCCTTCATGAAGTTTGTGGCCCATGCTTCATCCTTCACAATTTTCTTGGGTCTTCTCATCCTGAATGCAGCTGACCGTTTTGCAGGTACCACCTTATTACCAAACATGACTCACCATCAGAACCAAGCTGGGGCCCAACTCAGATGCAACCCGCTGCTGCTCTACCGCATGACCACAACGCCCTTCACATGGATGGAGATCCTCATCATTTCATGGGTCATCGGTGAGCATTCAACAAATGTCTCATCAAAGTATCATTTCATCCTGTGTGTTAAACCAGTCCCCCTATGCTGCTACAGGTATGATTTGGGCTGAGGTGAAGGAGATCTGGAGTCAAGGACCAGGGGAGTACCTGGTCGAACCCTGGAACTTCTTGGACTTTGGGATGCTGGCAATCTTTCTTGCTTCCTTCAGCTGTCGCTTCTCTGCACTGAGACACGCTGACTTAGCCCAGGCCTACGTACATACACACTACACAACACTGATTAATGTCACACTGCCTCCTGAGATACACTACTTTACACTGGGTGAGTATGCTAACACTCCCACACAGACCACATTTTAAAAGCCCCCTTTACTTATTGTATAAACAGTTGCACAGTTAGCACAAGGCAGTACACTGCATATGCATATGGATTGCATTGCTGAGGTGACATGCCTTGGCTTCAGACTTCAGCAGGCAGAGTCATGGCTGAATATTTGTGGCCTCTGTCTGAATTCTCCTGTTCTTTTTGAGAAGTTAAATAAACATAAAAGATAAAACAGACCAACCTTCGATAATCTATATTTAAATGGAAGTATTTTTGGAGGAAAACCTCAGCAACAGTTTATCAGTTTAGCAGTTGAAGGCTATAAAATACACAGTCTACTTTTAACTCTAATCACAGATTGCATGTGTATCTGTTAGGTAAAACAACCGTTGTACAAGCAAGCAAAGATAAAAATAAAGTACTGAAACTGATTTGCTGTACTTTAACAACTTACTCTGTTTTTACAGCACGAATCTACTGGTTGCCATCAGATCCCCAGCTTGTGTCAGAGGGCCTATATGCAGTCGCAGTGGTGCTGAGCTTCTCTCGGATCGCCTACATCCTCCCAGCCAACGAAAGCTTCGGTCCACTGCAGATCTCTTTAGGGAGAACTGTGAAGGACATCTTTAAGTTCATGGTTATCTTCATCTTAGTCTTTTTGGCATTCATGATCGGCATGTTCAACCTTTACTCCTACTACTTGGGGGCCAAGCAGAATGACGCATTCACCACGTAAGAACATGTCTGTACTCTTCTCTGTTCAGATAAGTACATTAAGATTTGATTTTCATGACATTATTTGTAAATTTTTTTGGTCATTGTAACAATCTCCCCAGACCTGAATAGGGGTTATTTGTATTTCCACATCTTAAAGCCTGTTTTGACCAGAAAATTGTCATGTACAGTGACGGCAAGCCAAAACTTGAGTCTTCATCTCTTGATATTTAATGTGATCTTAGTGTGGACAATAGATATTTCAATTAAGAAGTGATTTTTCCTTAATAGATTATTCATTTTTATCATAATTGTTGGAAAAAGCAAAGGTAGCCTGAAAATAAAACAGTATGTATTATATAAATTCTTTTAAAAAGTGGAAATGAAATCAGATATTCTGTCTTATCATATTGTGACCACTCTGCTTTACATTGGCACTCACTGCAGAGGACCTGTAGCTTCACATATGAAGTTGGTAAAAATTGCTGATGAAAACCGATATACGATATCATTTATTCTAAAAATGACATCCTTTGCATTGGAAATGGAGACCATTTAAAAACATTAAGAAATACCTGGGAGTCTGAAAACATGTGTCCTATATCTTTAACCTTTAATGTCGCCTTTCTGAAGACTAATGTTTACCTGAACTCTGTCTCATCTGGCTCCATGTCCCACTCTGTGTATCCATCTAGTCTGGAGGAGAGTTTTAAGACACTGTTCTGGGCTATATTTGGATTGTCTGAGGTCAGATCTGTTGTCATCAACAACGGACACAAATTCATCGAGAATATTGGTTATGTGCTGTACGGGGTCTACAACGTTACCATGGTGATAGTGCTGCTCAACATGCTCATCGCCATGATTAACAGCTCCTTCCAGGAGATTGAGGTTCGTCACTTTCTGCTCTCAGACATGGATTTTGGGCTGAAATACTTTCCCCTATCCATATATATATGTGTGTGTGTGTGTGAAAAAGAAATTATAGGATTTAGAACTGGATGAAAATTTAAGCAAAGTAAAGTAGAATATAAAGTGAGGCTTGGTCAGTATCTAGAATTAAAATCATTAGATTTAGACTTTTGAACGTGTTTTGCAAACAGATGGCTAAAAGGTTTTGTGTCCCCTTACTGTTATCTAAAGAGACCTAAAATAAAACATAAAAAAGATAAATAATGATGTGGAAATTGCAGTAAGCATGTAGTTTAAATGAGGATTAACTAAAAAAAAAAAAATCTATCATTAAACATTTTAAATATATATTTAAATAGCCTTTCCGTGTCAGCTGGCTAGACCTTCCTTCCTTTACAGTCTCTTTTGAACAAGTAGAGGAAACGTTCAGCATCTGGGGAAATTTGGGGTAAACAGCTAGCCTGAGTCTGAAGGCTGAGGAACTCAATGCTCCAGGCCTGTGAACAACAGGCAACATGCCAGTGTTGAGCTACAGAGATACTTTAAGAATTTAACCTTTGGGAAGAGACGGGCTGTCTTCTCATTTAACGTCTGACAAGGAAACTGATAAGATAACTGCTCTTTCAGTAGACCTGACCTGGCCACCGTGGTTAATGTAGTTCGTTCTCCTCTTCCCTCTTTTACTCAGGATGATGCTGATGTTGAATGGAAGTTTGCGCGGGCCAAACTCTGGTTCTCTTACTTTGAGGAGGGAAGGACGCTCCCTGTTCCCTTCAATCTGGTGCCCAGTCCGAAATCTCTGCTGGGATTGGCCACAGGTATCAAGTCTCTGCTCCTGCAAGTAGCAGGACACAGTGAAGAGAAAATGGAGACACAACTCAACCAGGTAACACACAATGTGCATACATCTATACATTTGTATTTGGCATTAATCAGCTTTTGCAGTCATTAGTCTGGGGTAGGCAGCAGCTGTTTAAAGCCAGAGCCTGAGCACCTCCCAGTGGTTTTTCTGCTGCACCACAGCATCATGCTCACAACTCAAGACAAAAATAACCGTCACAGGAATAACCAACAAAATAAACTTCATTTTAATCTTCTAGCTCGGTGTTTGTGCCTCTGCCAATCCGACCAGATATCAGGTATGTCTGCGTTTTCCACTACATTTCAAACATCTTTGAAAACAGCTGTAGTTAAAATTTATTATATAAACATCAGCAACCGCAACTACATTTATTTATTTATTTTTTTTGTGATAGCTCGTAGAACTTTTCAAATCTAAATAAAAAAAGGGATATGAGAATTTTCTTCTTCATGTAGCTTTTTGCCATTATCATGTTGTTAATTGTACCTGTTTAATGAATCTAAGCACTTCTTCCATCACTGGTTGTAGAAGATCATGAAGCGACTGATAAAACGTTACATCATCAAAGCCCAAGCAGACAGAGAGAGCGATGAGATCACTGAAGGTAGAAATCAACAAATGATACTGAAACTTTAGAGAAATACAGGCGCTTTAAATGTTGAAATGGTAACAGCATGTTGTATCTCCACTACAAAAAGAATTCTCAGATCTGTAGTTATTTCTTCATTTTGTCTTAGATCCCTTTGTGTGTGTTGCTCATTCAGGTGAACTGAAAGAGATCAAGCAGGACATCTCCAGCCTCCGATATGAGCTGCTAGAGGAGAAATCACAGAACACAGAGACACTGGATGGACTGCTGAGGAGGCTGGGAGAGATCAGCTCACCTTCATAAGACTGAAAACAAAGCTGTACAGCTCATGGATTCTAGGTGCCTGTTCTACATCACTGAATGTAGAATGTATGACACCATTAATATAATAAAAGAATAATGTATGCCATGGTAATCTAACATTAAAATGGATTGCAGTATCATTTATATATTAATGCTATCCATGGTGCAATCATGGACTCCTGGATAAGTTTACGGACCAATAACATTCAGATACATGGATCACCATGTCAGAACATTAGCTTGTGTAAGTACATGTTTTATTTTTAACAATTTACAGTTAAAAATGAAAAAAGGCATTAAGTAACTGTCCTTTATTTTGACAGCATGAAATCTGACTGTAGACTAAATTGCTCTGACAGGATTAAGTGTTAGACCAACCGTTCATAGGTCATAATGCTCATTACAGAAGTGTGGCCATTTCTTCTCTGGACAATTAATATGATTATTTAAAAACATAAATTACTAAGATTCCTAGAAAAATACTTTCTACATGTACCTTGCAAACATTTCTCATGCTGTATTATCATCATTCCCAGCAAGATGGGTGAGAATGTTGATTACGAGAAGCCAACAAGTCAGATATTAATGTCAAATGTATGATAATCTGCTTAGTAACAGATGCCATAGTTCAGATACAGTAGTCAGATATAAATACCATACACACATTCAGATCCAGCCACAGTAGTCTAGCATACGTACTGTTTGTGATAGCAGTCACAGTTAAAAGATAAATATATTATAGCTTTGATCAGCAGCAGAGTCCGAGTGTTACTGTATGCAATGTAGATCACAAGTCTGAGAAGATCTTTGTGTTACTCAGTGATGTGGCAACGATACAAACAGGTCTGTTAGATGTAAGTGATGTAGTTTTCAGGTATAAGACCTGTCTTGCCCTTGTATGTCGCCTGAAGCCAACCCGGTTCCACAGATGGATACACTGAAAAGATAAAAGGCTCAACTGAACTCAGGAAGTAAGCAGCAACCCTCATATATAAAACAATCAAACAATGTCTTACACAGAGGCCCATCGTTTTCTTAAGACATGGAGGTTTCTCTACTATTCCAGAGCTAAGTGCAACTTCCAAAGACTAGAGATTTGCATTGAGCTGCACATTCCCTAAATGAGCTGCATACTCCATACATAATCACACATGAACAGTGACCAGAGAGATTCATATAAAATTTAAGTCAAGATTATGAAGTTTCCAAACATAAAGTATTTCTCAATGAATATCTGTGCTCATATACTCACTTATACAAAATACATGACTACAATGAAAAATGTCATTGTAATTGTCATTTAGCAGAAACATTGAATTAAAAAGTGTAAAAAGAATGGAAGTTTTTATTACTAGATTTTAATTAAAAATGTTTGATCTAACCTTGTCTGAATTTACTTAACAATTTTAGGGAAATACTATGAACAGTGAGCCTATGATTCAAATTTCAATCTGCTTTAGAATATGGAATAATGCATGCAAACTTTTAGGGTAAAAAAGACCAAAGATTATGCAGAATATGACATATCCAAGTGCTTTTCTTACCATTTGAGAACAGTGCTCCCTTTGGAAAGCTGAGCTCATGGCTGTGCTCTGCCTCACAGGAGTAGAGAGCTTTTGCTTCCCTGAGACAAAAAAATCAGTAAAATTAATGAAGAAGGAAGTGAGACAATAAAAAATGTATGTATGACTAGCTTTTGCTTTGCTTAAGGACACTTCAGGGTTTTTGACAACTTCAGGTATAAAAAGGATTTTACTACCAACAATGTTAAAAACAACATACCTTCCTGAGGAACTTATGTCTAAAGCTGAGGAGAACACTGAACTCTCACGTTGTGGCAGTCTGACTGATAATCTGAAACACACAAACAAAAAACTGCTTTCTACTGTACATACTGCTGAATACATTCCCTGAGATTATTCCCAGGTTTTATTCAAAACGCTGAAAGCAATGTCCGAGTCGAGACTGACACTTACAGTGATCCAGGCCTCTGGTAGCCATTGCTGGCTGAAGCTGCAGAGTGTTTCACAGTCAGATCAGAGTCACATCGGACATGTGAAGTTTTCCGTGTGTGTATTGCATCTTGTGATTCCAGCGACATTAGACTTTGTACTGATCCGTGACAGCTTTTATAATCTGCAATAACACAATAAAAATCAGAGCTGAGTATCACATTTCAACCATAGCTTAATTTTCATAACTTTACAATGACAAAATGAATGGATGCACCTTCAGAGATATGTAGAGAAGTGAGAGAGGAAGATGTGGAAAGTTGGTAGGGAAATAATGATGAGGAGGAGGAAGAAGAGGAGGAGGCAGTCCTGTAAGCAGCCCTGGGCTGTCGAGCAGGAGGGCTAGGGTCCGTGACTCTGGTTTCTGCGACAGTGGAAGAGTTGCTGGACACATTTCTTAGATCCACCGAATGGTTGCTCTTCAGGGAGGAGACAGATGATACTCTCTGAACTGGCTGACCCTCACTGATAAAGGAGGCACTCTCCACTGAAGCTTGCTGGGTGGACGTGGTGGATGTAGAGGCTCTGGAGGGAGATCTTGAGTCCCTAACAGACGACAAGGAGGCAGTCGATTTTCCTTCAACAGAAAAATGCCTCTCTGCAGACAGTAAAGAGGATGTGGAGGAGGACACTGACGAAGGTTGCTGGGCTGGAGGGAGCTGGGAGGAAGTGTTGGAGGACAAGGAAGGCGTGGAGTTAGGGGAGGTGACGCTGTCTATCAGGTGTTTCTGATCCTTCCCATTAGAAGAGTTGTGGGAGAGGGAGCTGGAGGAAGCTGCAGGAGGAGACGGAGCCAATGTGGAGGAAGAACTTGGCTCAGCAGCAGGAGAAGATGGAGGAGAGGTCTGGGACAGTCCATTCTTTTCAGAGGAGTGGGAAGACAAAGACTCCTGACTGCCCATTGGAGTGGTGCTGGGGCTGCTACTGAATGTGTCACCTGGTGAAAAGAGATCATGATACATTGTATCATTAGGAGACTGATTGGTAATTGTGCTCAGAAGATTTTGGAAAAGTCAAATTAATGTAACAGAGTCAGAAGTACAATATTTTATGAAGGAAACACTTAATTAAACTTGAATACAAGCACAATACCTGAGTAAATATATGATTAAATGTCTTCCAGCTACTATGGCACCAGCTCCAAATGGCTATCCAATCAGCCTCAACTGTTGCCGGCTTAAAGAGCTAATTAAAACTGCTCTGTTCTCCACTGTTTCCATTTAACCTTTTATCTTGCCTTTTAATTATATACTTTGTTTATGCTTTTATTCAGTTATCAGATAGCTTTTTCGTCTGTGCTTTTCCCTCTATTTGTATGCTTTTATTTCTGTTAAGAACATAAAATGACCTCTGTGTACGACAATGTGTTATATTTTCCTTGCCTTAACTTGCCTAAATGTTCTCAGTTAATCTCTACCAATGTGTGTAGGATGTACGTTGCACGTCAGGCGATGCAGGTTTCAGAGGAACTCACTGTCGTTGTCTGCCAGGCAGAGAGCAGGAGAGTAGAGACGAGCCTTCCTCTTTCCAGATGACAAACAGATGGCCTTGGTTCTCCGAGGCGTTGATCGAGAGGATGGAGCCTGAGGTAAGGGCACTGACAGGTCTGGAGCTTCACCAAAGATCTGACAGGAACATTCAGCACATTTATCTGTCAAGTGTGTGTGCATGAGAGTGTATGTGTGTGTTTATGTGAAAGCATACCTTGTCGTGGTTTTCAATAATAATCTCCACCACAATGTTCTGAAACTTTATGTTCATCATAGCAGCCACTGTCTCTTCCTGTGACCTCATCAGCGTGGGGCCAAAGATCATTCCCAGGTTGGACACAGTCATCAGGTTCTGGTCACTGTGAGATGACACCCTGCACACACACACAGCTACAGTGTTGGTAATTTAAAGTTTCGGTTCATGCTGCAAATAAATAAACCTACTTTATTTGTGTAGCACGTTTCATAAAAGTTATGTTAAAATTTTGATATTTTCTTATAGTATCAAGTAAAATAAGTAAAGTAAAATTGCAATATGAAATAATGATGTTTTAATTGTTTTTACTGTATTTATGATAAGCCTCTTTTCATAATTGAATTTTACAGATTTTAGCCAAAAAGACGTTTATGGTGTGATTAAATTTTTTCATTTTCTTTTTTTGGACATTTATTTTATTTCTTGTGTACATGATCTATGGCTGTATAGGTGTGATGTATGTAATCCAACGTTTCCATCTTCTTAAACAGTTTCACTCTGTTTTAAGGAAAATAACTAACATTTTTCAGGTTTTGTTACACATACTTGAGTAAGTGGTTGGTTAGGAGATCCAACATTGCTCTGTTTTTTTCTGGTAGTTTGTGAACAAGAGCATGAATGGCCCTCACTCTGTACTTCTGGTCATCATACTCTGTGAAACAGGGAAAATAATCTGGTTCAGCGGTGGTGAGGGGGCATATACGGTTGGGGGTCGCCTATGTCGTGTTTTGAAAGAAGCATCTCTTACTTGCAGCCCTGATGAATTCTTTATGGAGTCTGTAGGTCAGCAGTGGCTCTGCCAGACACCTGTACATGCAAAATGGAAATCATGAGTTCAGGATTCATGAAAGGTGTTCTTCACAAAGACTGATTTACACTGTACAGTAAGTAACCTGAAATAATTCTTTAGGCCACTGGTAATGGTCTTGTTGTCCCAGGCATCTGCATCCAGTTGCATGTTAGAGGGAGCTGTGGCTGCTACAAGAAGGTAGAGAGTTCACGAATCATAGTGAAGTTCAGAATCACTTGTTTAAATTAGTTGCTTTCATTGTGAATTGTGCTTGAGCAAAGCTTCTCCATGTAAGGAAAAAAATTGTACATCTTACCAAATACACTTGTCATCAAACGTTGCACTTTGGAGTTGACTCCTCCCGTCCTGTACAGTCCCAGGGTGGTTAGGCCTAAACAAACATACAGGCTTTTTTAAGCACACCTGGAAAATCAGCACTGTAGTTACAGCATCAGTTTGATCATAATCATCAAAATTTTACCAAGCAGGAATACCTCTTGTTTCCACCAGCTCAATACACTTCTTAACGAAATTGAAACCTGCCTCATTGAGAAATGCTGCAAAACAAACAGCATTAAATGGATAACTGCCCTGAAGTGAAACAAAAGCACCATTTATGAATAAAATAAATCAAGGTACTTACTTTCCTCCTTTTTGCTAAGTAAAGAAGGAAGAGTGTAAATCTGAAGAGGGAAAGATGAAAAGAGTTACATTAAAACAATTGTCATTTTAAGCACAAACAAACTTTTCAACACTAAGTTGCTGGTGTTTAATGTAATAATGTATTATATAAAAGTATTTGCATAACCTTTGAATGGCTTTCCAAAAATCTTTTTTTTTTCTTTTTAAAAAAGTCACTGTCAATGAAAATTATAGCAGCTGATGTCTGTAATGTAAGTCAATGATGCACATATTCATACAGGTTCTTTTCCATCCATTGCCTCCATCCACAGCCGCCTGTTAGCCTCAGATAGTGCTTGTAGGGTGATGACACCGTGTCTGTAGAGGGACATATAGATTCCCTGAACACCATCCATCAGTAGCCAGTCTTATTGATGCATAGCATCAGACACACTTTTCCTCTCACCTCTCCACCACCTCGATGTCAAAGCAGAAGCGTTTGTCGATTGAATCCGTCTTCCGTCTAACACAGGAGCGCAGCCGGAACACCTCTGGTGTCCCATTCACCAAACCGTTCTGGTAACACAGAGAAGTGTTTGTGTTCTCACGATCTGACATTTGTAGAAACTACTTTTTTACAGCTGCTACTGCCTGCTTTTTAATTTGTGTCAAAACATTATAAAGATGAACTCAGGATAGTGCTGAACAATTCATACAAATATTTGTTTTTGGAAGACACTGATACATAACCATACTCATCTGTGCTGCCAGCTCACCTGTCTGCTAGCTGGTCTGGCGTCTGTGTTGCTCATGGCGAACATCTTGGAGCTTTTTTCATAAGTACAATAGTATCTAGTCCACACGCTGCCCAATGGCCCTATAACACATGTAATATGCATTTCCATGCAAACTTACACTTGAGTTTGATGCTTTAGACTACATTTTGATTTCTTAGTGATTTGTGTATATCTCACGTTTCTCTTGTATGTACAGATATCCCTCCATAGTAAAGCAACTGGGGGCTTTAAAGTCTTCCTCTGCAGAGCGGATTCTCTTCATCAGCTTTTCAACCTCAGCACGTGTGCTTTCAAAGTTGTTTCGAGCCTTAACAACAAACATATGTATAAGAAACAGCACAGAAAAAAAGCTTGCATTTGGATTAAAAAAAATAAAAAATACAAATTTTTTTCTTAAAAATATTTTGAGAGACTCCAAAGAGAAACACCACCAGGATGCAACAATGACATTCAAGTTCTTACTAAGATGCAAAAAGTTAGAAATACTATTCACAAGTGATATCAGGTACACATTTGGTCCAGAGGTTTGCAGTTAACGCACACTTACATTCTGCAGGTTGAACTGAAGTTGTTGCTTGTAGGGTTCAAACTCACTGGCCAGCTCATAGCCCTCATGGTAGAATGTAAATAAACCCTGCAGGAAGGCTAATAGCTGTAGAGCAGAGGGAGAAATCCGGAGAAAAAATGTTGGACAGGAGCATGAAATGATTACAAAAGAATGCCTGTCAGTCATCTGTTCAATCAATTATAATAGCCTCAGTTGGGGAAAAATCCCTGAACTCTGCTAGTTGCTTGATTTTCTTTGCTTTACAACAAAGAGTTTCCCTCTCTGCCAGGCGCAAGAGATCTCCATACAGGAAGTGCTTCTACAGCAACAGGAAGTGGCCTCTACTGATATGTATCATTAAAACATTTTCATCACTGACCAAACAGTGTGTGCAATGTTTTTCTCAGATTCTGACCTAGCTGCCTTTCCATGTTAATATCTGCATGCACTCAACTCAACACACAAGACAGGATGCTAATATTAACAAAACCTCTTTTTTTTTTTTTTTTACACAAAAAACCATGCGTATCAGAGTATGAAAAGGTACAGTTGTGACTGAAATAAAAAAAATTATGATGATGCATATATATGAACTCACCGGCTCCACAAATTCAAACTTCTTTCTTTCCTGCACCTCCTGGATCTTGAAGACGTACTGCAGTGACGCATCATAAAAAATTTGCCTGTCTTTACTCATCTGTGAGTCAGCCTGCAACAAAAACAGCCACAATACACTTGAGGTGCTTCATGTTATTTCACATGTTTGGGACGAACTAGCTGTGTATTTGAAAGACAGTTTACCTCATTCAGCTGAGATTCCTTCTTTTTGGAGGACAAGCTGAGGTGTTTCTCAAGAACAGAGTAGTACCTCTCTGTTTCCTTGTCAAACTGCTTCTTTCCCTCCTGGGGTTAGAAAATGGGAGACATGTATACGTGTACATGACTTCAATACTGGAAATATCCTGATGCCCACCCAGAGGGCTACATTTGATACTTCCCTCTTCACTATATTCAAATATTTTTCATTTGTTCACAAAGTTTTTATTGTTATTTTAGCAAATGTAGCCATACAAGATCATAATAATTCATAATGAATGCTGAAATATGTCAAGTAACTGACTATGACTGTGCAGAATCTAAAAAGTAAATATAGACCAAATAATAATCATACTCACAGAATAGTAACATGGTGATGTTTAACTTTGACTGTAAATCTAAGAAATGGTTCCGTTGCAAAAATCAAATTTCTCTCCAAATCACAGACACAGACACATAAGTGGCTCATCAAAGTCAGTAACATTTATTCTGTTGGGACCACAAATATTTGCACCAAACTTCCATGTTAATTCTTCAAATTGCTGTAAAAATGTTCTTGCTACCGACCAAGTGACTGACATAGCATTCCCTACAGCCTTGCTGCTGTGGCTCAAATTTCCACAAATGTGCAGTGAGATGACATTATCGTTGCAAATATATGGACAACTTCCTGTTCATGTTTTTTCTAAAAGTGACAAAAGCTCAGCAGGATTTTGGGAAGAACTAACATTCCAGCTCAGAGGGGGAAAAAGCTGTGATGACGTGTGAGACCATTAATAATCTAAATGAAGAGATGCTGCCAAAATATTTAGGACTACAGCTCTTTTCCAAAACAGCTGCAGTGACAAACCCTACATGTCCAACTCGTCTTTCTATCTGAACAACACCGGTGTGAGGATGTACTGTTCACACACTTCTGCTACATTCTACAGGAGTGTCTCTGATAAGCCCTGAGAAATGAGCTGTGATTTTACTTTCAGGATTAGTTTAAGCTGTGACCATTTTTTTTTACCACAGCTAAAACCTGATGCTGCTATCACTTTCTGTAAAAAAAAAAAAAAAATGAGCGAGCGAGAGAAAGAGAGAGAGAGAGAGAGAGAGAGAGAGTGCAAAAAGATTTGAAAAACTGAATTGCAAGTCCCGAAACAGCTGCTGAAACCAGACACCAGACTCACTTTGTGTTTACACTTCCAAGCTGAGTTCAACTATCTGTCTATGACGCGTTCCCTGTCTTGCCTTCTAGCGTCCGTTCCCATGACCTTGCCACTGACTCTGGACTATGATCTATCGTTTATCTGAACAACTTGAACTTTCTGACTGTTGACTGAGTGACTGACTTGGACCAGACAAGAGCAGAATGATCTGCATGATTACCACCCACAGCCTTAGATAACTGATGGGCACAGCACGCTAAATTAACTGAGGTTCACGTACAGATTTGTTTAAAACTTCAGGCACTATAAGGATATGAAAATCACACTGTGCTTCTTTCGTGTAAAAACATCCAAACACAAGTTAACTTGTTAAGCCACTGTGTCTTAATCATCTGTGCAGAATCCAATTCTTTAATTCCAAAACTGCAGAAATACCTTAACAGCTCCAATTTGCTCCTTACGAAACCTCTCAAGTGGTGAGATCAGCACATCATCAGCATTCTGGATCTAAGAGAAGGAAATAAAGCCTGTGTAAATATTCAATTTAGAAAACAGCTCATGACCAAACAAGAACAGCATTTTTATTTTTTACTTTCATCTTACTTTTTTGCAATTTTTTTACAACATTTTTAAAAGACATTTCCTTCCTTCCTTCCTTCCTACCTTTTGGTTTCAGTTGTAGTTTAAAATACTGAAAATTTCATCAGGAACCTAAAACCAAAACTAAATTAAAAAAGGTGGCGGCTTAATATTTTGAGGTGGAATGCACAGTAGATGAATAAATATGGTTAATGTTCAGGCTCGACTCAGGCAGCAGTTATAAGAGCTCAAGTGTTTATCTTTAGTTGTCAGTCTAGAAATTGGTGAGTCTTGGGAGATGCTTTGCGTTGTTCTGTCCGGTTGATTTAGACATTTAAGCAAGCTCAAAATAACTTCCTAGCTCTGCATCTTTACCTTCCCTCAGTTGAGCTGTTTGCTAGCACCGGTAGAAAGATCTGCTTACTTTGTATGTTCCTGTTTAAAGCATGTTGAAGAAGGATGAAACTGAAAACTGAAGGAGAATGAGGGCATTGTCAAATCTCTATAATAGTCCTTTCATGTTTTTAGGGTGAGCAGGTATTTCTGAGGAGTCTGTTTTCTGGAATTGTCCTTTAACTTAATAATGATGGCATAGTAGAAGTTCAGACCTATTAGCAGTGTTGCAGTGGTGCCACTTCAAGCAGAAAAGCATACAATTAACAGACACACACACACATACAGAGAGCAGACAAAACACACACAGAACCCTTTTATGGACTTTCCCAGGCTGTGCTTAGTCTCACTAGGGAATTGGCAGAATAGGTTCCACATGGTTCCTCTGTAACCAGACCATGCACATGGCCACAAAGGCACACACACAGGACTATACATAAGTTAGCATACTATGTGCATACTGTATGTAGCCCATGCACAGAGGTTTGCTTACACACACAGACTGAACCAGATGCCTGTCACTCCCACACAAAGGAGTCTGGTTGATGGAGGGTCTCTAAGTCAAAGACGTTTTTCAATGTTTCTGGCACAAAGTGTTCACTACAAACATATGAATCAGACTGGTGGGACAGCTATGTTAAGACACAAGTATAAAGACCGGAAAAGAACAGAGAAGAGACTTGAGGACAAAACTTTTGGTATTTTGTTCAGTGATAACAGTTTGATTAAGATGAGTTTATTGCCTAATGGTATACCCTGATCAGCAAACAATTACCTGAGCAATGCATTTCCTTTATAAAGCCCTTCGGAAGTATTAGGTTTTCTAAGAGAATAAAATTCTATGACTTAAAAGTGATAACTGTGTATGCAGATATAGATGGTATACTGAGACTGAGCAAAGAGCAAAGTTTTAGAACTATGCATATCTACTTTATTTAAAATATAGTGCAACTTATACCATTTTAAATTAAAATGGTGCCTTTCCAAAGCCACAACCAATAACATGTCCTTAATTTTGAAACAGTCGTTTTAATATTTAAGAAGCCCTCTCTCTCTCTCACACTCACACACACACACACGCACACACACAAATTTTTTTACCAGTCGTTTCCTCTCCTCTTCCATGGTGCTCAAGAGCTGAGAGAACTCCTTTAAGGACTGAGCTGCAAAAGAAATGATACACCATGTACACAAATATGGAAGCATTAAGCATTCTTATGTACATAATTTGCAGTTTCCCCTTTTAATGCTTTACATAATTTATCTCACCTATATTGACCTCATCATCAGTCTCAGCATCTCCAATACATTCAAATTGGAACTCCTGCAGAGACTGAGAGAAGCGCTGTACAGCAAGAGAAAGACCTGGTAGAAAAACAAAATGTTTTATTCAGTCATTTGGTATAAAAGTGCATACTGCTGTAAATTGTTCAACTCAATGCACTAAAATTTCCCAATAAAGTAACAAGTAGCAGCATCTATTATCTGTTCTGTCCTGTAAAAAACTAATTGCAAAACTCACTTCCATATCATCTACTGGCAAGACAAAGTGTCAAAGTCTGATGTACAAAAACGGCCACACCCTGAAGAAACTCAGGTTAGCCTTACTCTTATAAAACTATTGTTTACATAGCCAAACAGCACTTCAGCGATGATGTAAAGTACCACCTTTTCCTCTCTCACATGCACAAACATTTTGCACTACAAAGAATGGTGCAGTGTATACTGCTTTATACACTGACAACAAATACAATGTTCTCTAGAAACTTACTGCATACTTCACTGTGCATGTTTCTGTGAAGTGATGTTGTGTGTGTTAATGTATTTTGGGGTCAGATGTTTAGAAAACTTGAATATGTTTCTCTTATATTTATTACAGTCTCGTTCACTCAAATACAAAGAAACCATTTGTGATACTAAAACACAAAGATATGAGATGAACATACTCAGATGACACTTACAACAGATGTTGAAAGAAAATAGATTTTAGCATATCACGAATAACAGCAACATTGTATCATGATAATCTCACACAGTTTTCTGGCTCTGTTGATTGATAAGCAGGTGCTCTGTACACTGTGTGACGTATTCAAGCCAACAATGCAGTGATGCTGTTGTTTGTTAGTCACAGCATCTCGTATGTGTATAGCAGGGAGTAACAGTGTTGTCCCTGATGAGTTCAACCAGCAGTGAGTCAAAGAAACCGCAGGCAGCCAAAAAGCGTAGGTGTGTCTGAGCTTCTACCTGAAGTGATCAAAAGAAGCACCAAAACAAATGGGCGGACCCTGCTTTAATGAATTCTTGATCAGCAACCAGTGAAGTCTTGATCAGTGTAAAGTGTATAGTTTAAGTCTATAGTATAGTTTAATTATAAAACAGAAACAAATTAATATCTTTCTTTGTGGTCAGTAAAAGTCATTTAAATAGATATATCTTGTCAACAGTTCAGAAAAATTCCCATTTTCATGTGTCTGTGATTCTTACTTTGTGGGCCTTAATGCATACCTGGGAACACTTAGATATTGCTGAATTACTGGTTAGATTAACATTTACAACTTCAGACTTGATGGATTATTGCACAGCCACTGTAAACCATTTCACACAGATCAACTGCTTGTGAAACGAACTTATAAAATTGTTATGCCATCATAAATCTGCCGATGTAAAAGTTAATTACAAGTGTAAAGGAGTATACTAGTCCGGATGTCCAGAAGCCCAGGAATGAAAAAAAAAAATATAAAAATCGTGGTATTATGCTGCAGGGTTATCTATACAATTAATTGAAATACTCTGTAAAGGGCACAATATCTGTGGCCTATGCATGCAACAGAGATTACTTTATCTAACTGCATTACAAACACCATTAAACACAAGCCACTACATTACATGATCAATAGCTGTAGGCTGCACTCGGCACATTGGGCTGGCTGAATTGATGGCCCTGGTTTGCCCTCTGCAATCGGACAGCTGCAGCTTGTGTAACTTTGTGTAACTCACATTTGTACGGTGAAAAGCGTGTACTTACTTCTGAGGGCAGATATGAGCATGTTTCCATCCTTGATGAGGTCTTTTATAAAGCTGTTGGTGCGCTCCAGCTCTATCTCATGGCACTGCAGTCTCTCCCTGAACTCCGGACTGTCCAGGAAAGAGTCGCTGAACTCCAGCGTCGGCAGACCCATCGATAACTCGGTACACACGGCCGGTTATTGGAGAAATGCGGCGAAGCGCCTCTTCTGGCCCCTTTGGCGGAGCTTACGAGAACAGACAGAAAGGTTCACTGTTCAGGAGCTCCTTCCAGGCTGCTTTTCTTTCATGCCTTTCTCACTTTTCCGCCGCGGAACTTCCGGACACTGGAGCAGCGGAGACAGTTTGACTCGCTTACACGACGAGCTCCCGGCTGTTTCTCTCACCGTTTAACTTCGGTGGCTCCCGCACAACGTGCCTCTGACCTCTCGGTGACTTACTTGTCCCCACGGAAAATGCCGTCTGTAGCAAAAAGAAAGAAATCCGACATTACAACAGTGTCGACACAGACTGCGGTGCTAACTGCGGCTACTTGAGGCTCTAAATGAGGGCTTGTTACTATGGGAACGGGAGACTCCTGCTGGCGCGGGCAAAAATCTGTGCAAACTTTGTTACAATAAAAACAATAATCATATCGTCTGAACTGCACATTATTATTATTATTATTACAACTGTTATTATTATTGTTATTATCAGCGTCTTCATCATCCTCATTATTGTTTCAACATAACAAGCAACGCTCCTGTTCAGTCTTGGCCTCTAAAGCGCCTTAGTTCATAGTAAAAGTGTTCATCTTTAAAATTTGCATGCAGCACACTTTTCAGGCTAGAACAAATTGTATAGTTTGCATTTGAAGTGTCAAATTGTAAAACGGTATTAATGGTAAATACCTAATATTCAGTAGTCTGTTTCCCGAGGTTATGATATTAGTAGAATTAAATGAAAAACCCTTCTTATTTCTATTCATTTCTAAAAATCTGTATCTTTTGTTTCTGATGTGTTCGGCAGAAATGTTTGTATGGGTTAAAATGGAAACGAAGATTTGCTTTTGTGAAAGATATTATCTTACACGTTATCATCTGTAGTCGCTACACATTGGAGTGTATCTCAGATTATCACACGACCTTTTTTGAAAATATCTAAAGACAACAGTAGCAAGTATGTGACACTTGAAATAGCCCACACCAAGTTTACTGGAGCATTCCCACCCCAGTATACCTTATAACACACTGGGGGAAAAGGTTCAGGACGCCCTTTACAGCATTAAATTCCCTAGTGAGAGGTTACAGGCTGAAGCAGAAATATAGTTGGGATGAGTGCCAGCTGAGAACTGGGAGGCACAGTGCATTGCTGAGAGCAGGCCCAATGCTCCAGGGCAACCACTGAAAAGACATGTTTTCATTTGCTTTCTCTTTTGTCAGCAAGGTTTATGTGTGACTAAATAAAACTGCAATCAGATTTATTTCACCACCACTAAACTTGCTGCTGTACAGCTTACGTGAGTCACTGATCCATGACCAGATGCTTTACACGTTACCTTGAAAGAAGGCTCATCTCAGCACTTCAAGCTTGCTGAGAATTGTCAGTGTTTATTTGTGTGTAATCATTTAATCAGCCCTGCTCCAAACCCTTTTAATATGGGAGTAGGTTCCCCTTTAACACTAACTGCATAAGCAGCCACAGCAGAAGTTGCAGTCCTCTGTAGGTGGTCTGGCAGCTTTACTGTCTCAGTTGGTAACTACTGTATCTGCCAGTCACTGCAGAATAATAGGATGCCATGACTACTACTGCAGTAAACAAGCTTTGAGTATCTCTGTATATTGCCTGACACACACAGAAGATACAGAATACAGAGAATTGTAGTCAGCACAGAGTGACTGCAGAAGTGTACCGCATCTTTTGTTTGTTCAACATAAAAGGTAAGCAATCCAGTGAATAAGTGGCCTGTACTAGTTATTATTTGAGGAAAACATTTTAAAGACTTGCTACTTTCTACTACTGTGGATGGTATAGTTTTGTCATTTTAAATTTTTTTTTATTTATTATTTACAGGAGCCGCTTATTGTCCCAGACACCAAAGCTGCTTGAAATGCCAATGAGTCAAGAACACAGTCAGGAGCCAACAGACAAAATGTTCATTGAAAATGCCAACCAGGGACCCCATTGTCGCCATGAATTCTTTCTTCGAAGACGGCCTTATAGAGGGGAGCTGCCAACAGTGGCAGGTAAGTTTTTTGTAAAGTGTTTTGTCCTCGGGGTCAGACAAAGGTTAGTGACATTCTGAGATCAGACCAATCTGAATAATTCTGAAAATGTTGGTGGGCGAATATTTTTTACAACATATTTTATTACCAAAGTCCTCAGTTGTGAAAAAAGAAATATGTAATTATATTATGACTATTTTTTCATTAAACTTATCACTATTTTTGCAATTTTGTTTTGCTGTATTTACAGAAACAAAAATAGTTACATCACATTTATCAGTTTTGCGTTTAGTGTCAGAGTCATTCCAGCGGTCAGAGTAAATAGGCTTAAATGAGCCATTACATACACCACCAGTGCTAGAAGGGTTTCCAAACTCGAACACTAAAATAAAAATTCTGACATGTTGAGTTTGAGTTCGACAGTCAGGACATGTTGGGAAATGTAAGTCATGAAACTAATTTTACAACTAAATAACTTTGAAAAGGACATTAACCACAAGGCCCATTTTGATTTCAGGATATTTGCTCTAAACAGAAAACTTTGTCCTCAGACACGTTTTATACTTCCCTCTAGGATTTCTCCTCTACCCAGACACTCCTGCTAAGATGGCAACCACATCACAAGAGGCATTCTGTTTCAGGCCAATACCACAACAAGACAGAGGCAAAGGTCTGCAGGCTTATCTCAGTCTGGAAAGTGAACTCACCTTATCTGTTTAAAGATAGATTCTGTGATATCAGTTTGCTAATTTGAGTGTTTTCCTGCTGACAGCTGATATGCCAAGCTCTGTGTTGTATTTAGAAGATATTTATGTATGTTTTGGAAAAAGTTTGTACAAGTAATTAATTTTGTCAAATTTTATTTAAAGACCAAATCAGTCATACTGAAATATGAACAACACTGTAATTAGTGGCTAAAGATATCACATAAAACATCCATATAAGGGTAAATAAAAAAAACGTGGTTACTATCGTATCAAGAAGAAAAACAAAGATGGATTTTCCGACCCAGACATTTTTGTATTAAACAATACCGTACATTTTGTGCTAAATAATGAGGGGGTAGCATTTGGGCTTACTGTTATTGTAAATCTAAGTCTAAAATTGCCATTAAACAATCATTAGAGTTACATAGCGGAAAATGAATAACACCAGAAGACGCTAAATAAGATATTTAGGAATTATAAGCCTGTAATTGAGAGAGTATAGACAGATACACAATTAGTTGAGGTATTTTTCCCAGTGTTGCTCTGAATTGTAAAATACTTCAATTAGTGATTTTATTACTGTTTCAAATCTGTACTCATCCTGAAAACAAACAGGAAAAGGAAACAGCAGCAGAAGGGACAGGAAACCAGGGGAGGATGAGCAACAGGCCAACCATGATCCACATGGATTTACATCAGTGAAAAAAGAACAAGATACAATTGAGCTGCAGTCTCAGTATCAGAAGGATTTCCCTCCTCCATCGTCCTTCCACAGGAGGCGAACACCTGCACTCCCACAGCCAGACAACATTGGCATCAATGCTGCCTTCAGGTGAGAGCAAGTTGTATTAGCATCACAGTGGACTACAGCTTAATATATATAAAATCTCATTAGTGCCCCTGTGCGTTTTGGTTCACAGGATCGAGTTTAACACAGTACAAAGAGAGACTTACCCTGGTTGGCCCATCATAAACTCTGCTGGCAGGGTGCGAGGAGCCTCGTCAAAACTTTTGTAGGATATTATCCAACATGCGTAAGAAAGTTTTTCAGTAAATGTACATCAGCCTTTTTCATCAATATCTGTCATCCATCATCAGAGTCATCTCAGACTCTCTAGGGATATAGCTTCATCATAATTCCCAATTAGTTCATGGGATGATGTTACGATCCTTCAATGCACAGTAATAAGCAGGATACTGTAAAACAGTGAAACAAATGCCAGTTTTTGGGTTACAGTTGAGTATATTCCCTGACTATAGCAAGTACAATGTGGGTCTGTCGGAAAATTTATTCATTTACCAAGTTCTCTTTCAGGTGTCATTGTATTCTTCAGTATTTTTGTTCCAGTTGGTTCTTTTCAGCATTAAATCTTATTTCAGATTCAACTGTTCTCAGGTAACAACTGATGAATTTCCCAGACGTCACTGCAGCTCAACCTGGTGATGTGTTCAGGCAAAAGGTGTGCAGTGCGCAGAGCTACTTGATTTAATACACTAATGCTAATGCCAGACTTTTGGTATGTCATGCAACTTGAAAGGAAAAGACTATGTGACTCATAATTACTAGATGATCTTCTTTGGCTACGACTCAGGATTAACAGATGATCACGAAACTTCAGCATGAGTCAGAGTTGGTAATTTTTGGATCACATTATGCATGTCATAATACTGGCATTGTACACATTCAAATTTCTCAGATTGTATCTATTATTTACTTATTGTTTTTTTTTTTCAAATTTTAAAAGGAAATTGATTCATCTTATTGATGGTCTTGACATTTAGTGAATGCTCTATTTTTGCAATACAGTTGCACTGAATTTTGCTTGTAGTAGAACTACATTTAAAAAAGAGGGGCAAAACATTTAATCAAAGGTAAATTTTATTACCTTTTGTTGACTTTGATCAAGTTAACACACCATGGAGAATGGTACCAGTATTGCAAACTGTCATTATTGGTTTCTAGCAAGTACGATGTTTCATGTGACACTGGGGATCTACATAGTTTAACTGCTCAGTGTAAGATGTCAAAAAAAAAAAAAAAGGGCATTTCAGTCTGATTTACAGGCAGGCTACTCTGTGTATGTGTATTTGTATGTGTAACAGCTGTCATTTTGATATTTTCTTCATTTAGTTGTAGGCTCTGTTTAAAACTTGTGTCTTGGCCGAACAACACTAAGATTGCAAAAAAACTTATAGTTGCAATACCGTTTATTGCCTATTGCACATTATTGAAGATCTAGAAACTCTCAGGGCTATCAGAGTCCCCCTGAAATCCTACTTACATACAACAGCACCTATTAAACATCAAGTCATGCTCATATGAAGATGCCATCAGATGCCATAAATCATCTCCACATGGTCAAACCAGCCTCTGCAGAGAAACTTCACCTGGCTGCCCACTTACTTGGCTTGACATTTGTCCACTGGAAGCTGACAGCTAGACTGTGCATCGAAACATGTCCCAGCTTTTAAAAGGAGATCAGTGCTTCATCGTCTGTCCCTGTGTCTGCTCCTGTCTCCGTGTCTGCGGTCATCTCTGTCTCTGCCCCTATCCCGGTCCCGGTCCCCTCTGCCTCTGTCCCGGTCGTCTCTCCTCGGCCTGCTGCCCCATTCACCGTCTCTGTGCCGGCTCCGGTCCTCCCTTTCTCTCGGCCCCGGTCTGTCCCACTCTCTCCCGCAGCCGCCTCCGCCCCGATCCTGAACCAGGCCGACACCGAGGTTGATGGGTTTGCGGAAAGGCCTGTCCCTGCCGCCGAAGCGGAGCTGCCCGGACTCCTTCTTACCTCCCAGCCCGCCGCCCAGCCGCCGGGGCACCCATCCTTTCAGCGTCCTCTCCTGCTCAAAGTCCACCAGCAGTTCGTGTTGGTCCACCACCAGTTTGTTGGCGTCCCTGCGGGCCCGGACGACGGCCCGCTCCTCCTTGTATTCAATGAAAGCGTATCTTTTAGAGAAGCCCGTCACGATGTCTCGAGTCAGCCGGAGCCGCTGGATGTCTCCGTACTTGGAGAAAACTTGATAGAGTTTGTCTTCGGTCGTCTGGGGGTTCAAGCGGGCCACAAACAGAGTGAGCAGCGGGTCTCCCACGACTCCCTTGTTGGGTTTGTAGCGGGCGCCCATCGCCCTCCACACCGCCCGGTCATGGGGCTCCACGTCCGTGCCGTCGATGCTGCCGGCCTTCAGCGGGTCGTACACCTTCGCTATCGGACTCCAGTCGACCATTTTTCCAACTTAAGATACAAGAGCCTCCTTCCTCAAAAGACCCCCAGAGTTTACACTTTCGCCATACAAAGTACCGCGTCCGTCCACAGAAACATTCCGCCCTGAAACCAGCTCCCGTTTTAATGGTTCCTACCTGACCACATGACACTAAGCGGTCGGGACAGGTAGCTGCAGGATCAGGATCATTTATAATTGAACAGAGATTGATATTTTATTATATTTTACTATATGAAATGCGTGAATTGAAAACTAAAACTTGATAAAGAACTAAGTGAATTAAAACATTTAAATGGACACAGAATTTAAGGTGTTGCTCTAAAGGCAGATGGACAGCACTCATCAGTTTGAGTTAATTTGTTAACTGAATAAATAGCACACCTTCATGTGTCTGTGGCCCAAATTTGTTTGCTCAGTTTATTCTTATCATCTTCTTCCTCTGAATGTCTAAATGATTCAGTCTTTCTACAATTACTCATTCCAAAATACAACACAACCTTGTATTCTGCTATGTGTCCATGTAAATACTCAGTCGATTTGATTTTATTTGTAGTGCTACATCCATTCCTGAATCAAAACAATACTTGCCTCAGAGGATTATTGTGGATAATAGACCTTTGAGTGGTTAGGCTAAAATTTGACCTTAATCTGTGGTTAAAATTGCATAATGATCTGACTCAATGGCCAGTTCGATTCTTTTCTGAACTGAAGAAGCCTTTTGGATTAGAAGTGAATGGTCTTCAAGAATATTAAAAAAAGAGTTGCATTTCAAATCTCACGACCTCTTTTCACTTTTTGAATTTGTCTGCATATTGTGAAACCAGGATTTGGATGTTTACTGAAAGGTGTTAAAGATGTCAAAATAATATATCTTTCTTACAGATTAACCTAATTTACAAAACTCAAACAAAATTACTAAATGCAACTGAGATTCCCAAAACTACTATGATGAAGACTTTTGACTAAGACACAACACTTCACAAACCATTATTTAATAAAACATTGAAAAACACATTGCGACATTGAATCAATTATTACAAAATCATAAAGATGCTGTCACTTCACTGCTATGTACAGTTATGTTTAATGGTCTGTATCAACCTGAACAGATGAGTCTACTCTGCAGTTTTTTAGAGAGTAGATACTAGCTTTATGCTTCAGCTCACAAATTCAGCCATTTCTATTTGCTGATCTTGCATCACATGTCCTCCACACTCCATTTATAAGCGGCTTCCTGGACAGCTTTTTTATCAGCAATTCGCATGTAGCGTTTCTGTTCAAAGCCATTTGACCTGCAAGACAAAACAAGAGAAATTTTAATTTATTCACCCAATTACACTTTCAACTCCATTTTGATTTGACATCCCTAAATAAAAGATCCCAAACATATCACATATTTGGTAATTGGAAAATGGAACTGGGTGAAATGTAAAAAAAAAAAAAAAAAAAAAAAAAAAAAAAAAAATCAAAGCCAGGGACCTGTTACATGTGTTCAAATTAATGCTAATACTCATACATCCCATTTAGACACCCTTTCACAAGAACATACATGCATACTGTACCTGTCAACTCCATCCCAGCGATAGCCTGGTGGGATATTGAACCTATTTGGAGGTGGTGCTGGGCCTTTGTACTGAGGCCGCTCTGCAAAACAAAAAAGGTTGGTTTACACCATATCCTTAAATAAACAAGCAGTCAGATTAAGTTCCAGAGTCACATGTAGGGAATGCTTAACACCTTGCGTCTTCGTGCTGCGAGTTTTTTTTCGTCTCAGCATTGCAGCCATGGGATCTCCCTCCCTTTCCTGTTCTCTCAACATACGGTCAAGATCCTCGTCATCGTAGTGACGTGCCAGTGGCTTCTGGGCTTCATGCAGCGCATCTTCAAGCTTTTGCTGATGCATTTGGCTCTGGGCCAACCTACCAATATACAACAAATGTATTCAACGGAAAGAAATAGGCACATAATGTAACTTCTATATTTGGAGATATCACGGAGACCCACCCTTTCCCCCACTGCGCATATTTCTCATCCTTTGCGGCTTTTTCTCCAGCTTTCCTCTTCTGTTCATCTCTCTCTGAATCCAAATCTCTCCTCTTACCACTCTTGTCTCGGAACACCGTCTGGGCATTGCGGGATTCATCTTAAACAAAAATAAATAAATAAATATAATAGTAATAATAATAAAAATTGCATATACCATGTAATTTTGAGATGGGGAGCCGTTTGAGCTACATCACCAACAGCTGTGAAGGGAAAGATATACCTTCTAGTGGCTGATTGTGTCTTTGTCTACGTCGGTTCTCTTCCTGCTCTTTCCTTAAAACATCTACAGAAACCAGACCTGCCTTCCCACCTGAAAGCATCCTCTGACCCTGAAAAGGACAAAAAAAAAAAAGCATTGAAAAAGAAAAACAACAACCAACCCAGCAATATGAACCAAATAAAATTTTACACCAGTGCCCCAACACAGAATTTTCATTACCTGTGACTGGCCAGGTCTACGAGGTGGTGACAAGTCCTGATCTGAGTCCTTTCCACTCTGCGGCCGCTTCCTGGGAGGAGACTGGTCAGAATCAGAGCCCCTTCGTGTTTTTGAGGGTCTCCTTGGAGGAGTTTGGTCAGAGTCTGATGCTTCTCTCTTTGGTGGCTTTTTTCGTGGAGGCGACTGGTCGGAATCTGAATCATGCCTGTTCTGAGATCTGGGCTTCCTCCTGCTGGGGGATGAATCTGATGAATAATTAATTAGTTTAAGTATTTAGAATTTTTTTTTTAAACATAAAATTTTAACCAAAACTTCTTTTCTCATGTTCTCACTAACCTTTACTTTGTACCTTTCCCGATTTCCTTTTCTGTTGTCGCTGAGGTGATGAGTCTGGCGAGTTGTGGCGACCTCTTCTTGGTGGGGAAATGTCCGGCGAATGGTGGCGACCTCTTCTGGGTGGGGATATGTCCGGCGAATCGTGGCGACTTCTTCTAGGTGGGGATATGTCTGGCGAGTCGTGGCGAACTTTTTGAGGTGGGGATGTGTCTGGAGAGTCGTGGCGACCTCTACGGGGAGGGGATATGTCTGGAGAGTCATGCCTCCCTCTTTTGGAAGACAGCTGTGGTGAGTCTTGATGACTGCTGTTTGTCTCTTTATCTTCATCAGCTATTCAGAAAGGACATTCAAAAGAAATTATCATCTACAACACCCAGGTACAGAATCTTTCTAAATCTTTTACAATTAGCAATTACCTCCAACCACTTTCCATCTGTTGCCTGTTCTGAAAGCTTCTAGCTGTTTCACTTCCTCTGGTCGATCATCAATCACCTCAGCAATCTGAGTGGAAAGTGAAGAAGACTCAAGTAAGCACTTAGCAACACGGCAATATACATTTGAAAAACATCAGTGGTTGTACAAGAGCAGCATAGGCAGTCAATTAAAAAGCCTGCCTAATGGCAGCAATGGGTATGATTCCTCCATCCTTCCCTGACAGTTCAGAAAATCATAAAAAAAACATCACAACTAATACCATGACAATCAATCAATCAATTTAATTAGTTGTTTGGCAGAAAAATGATTGTCAGTTACTGGCGTTCACTTTGATCATTTTCAGGAAGCGGCTTTGCTACTTTTTTTGTTTGTTTGTTTGATGATACTCACCTGCATTATTTGGAGTGTTGTGGTTTTGAGAAATTACACAATGTGTTATCTCAAGATAGAGTTTGTCATTCAACAAGCGTATGTAAATTGCTGACATGGTCATCAAAAACCCTATGATAAGACATTGAAACCTGAAGGAATTCGCAGAAATCCGCCAACAAAACTAACCTGAATGGATGAGACCAAACAAAATCACATCATCTAACTTCTTACCACAGGAGCTTCTTCTTCCTCTTCCTCTTCAATCTCTTTCTCCTCTTTGACCATCTGTCTCCAGTCTATGTCATCGTCTACTATTTTTAGTCTTTAAAAAATAGGGAATAAAAGTGAGTTTTATTACTTCACAAACACTTCCTATTCCAAACATGGATTTTCACGCGGTTGTCGACACGACCTCGACTAGCTAAGCGCTCGCTTCCACAGTGGGCCCGGGAGCGGCCGGGTAAAAACTCACCCTCTCTCCGGAACCTTACGCCGCTTCTTCTTCAGCTTCCCTTTTGTTCTGTTGGCATCATCGTCGACGGATAGATATCGTTTTAGGTACTCAGCTTTGGACACCTCTGATCCTTTACCGCCACTAGCAAAGGCGGCCATCATTGTGTTGTCGAAAACTACGGAGAGCGCCGAGGGTCAAAACTCATACTACGCCAAAGTTGAATTCTGCAGCGTTAGTTTACAAGCTCTCGTTTTTAGAGTAAAATATATCCTGCCGAAGCTGCACAGTCATTGAATAATGCTAGTCAACAACAAGAAGCACTGGGGATTAAAATCATGCACTAAATCTAATACTTAAAGAAATCCAATGAAAATAACCATTACATTATTAAATTAACTCTTATAGTTTGTTTCTTTAATAAAAAGTATTATATTTTGTGTATATATTATCACTTACGTTAACATGTGATGCATAAGGGTTTCCTCAATTCTAACATGAATCAATGAAACAAATTATATTTTGTAGAGATATGAACATATTTCTGTTGTTAAGAATTAAATCATTTTTAATAATTACATCACCTCTGTGACTTCCCCCTACTTTGAAATGTTCATGTTTCATTGTTTCACAGCATTAAATCAAAATACACTTTTGTGATGTTTTTGAGAAAGAATCAAGAAAAAAATGGCCCTTTTATGTTAAAGTAAAAATACATGACATGACAAATACAAATGAGAAAATTGCAGCAATTATGACATTAAGTCTGAGTAGATAGGCCTCATTTACATATAGTGTTGTGAGTGAGCAGCCTTTTCCTCGTCAAGTCACAGTTATTTGAATGGATTAAGATCATGGTTCAGCCACGCCAGGACATTTAGCTGTTTTTAAGCCATTTCTTTCTCATTGTTTCCTGTACAACATACACTGAGACTTTTCACAGATCTCTCCCATCCTAAACCTCTTGTGTAGTTGCTTCTCAGGTTTTGCCATGTGCAGAATGTGGTTGAAAGGTGTGGCTTACTGGAACCCTCAAATGGAACAGAGCCATTTCTAATGTAATTAAAATCACTTAATCTCTTTCCTGCTATGACAAGGCAAAATATCAGCTTGCAAGAGAGGTCTGGCCGCATAAGGGACTATTTCGGCATCCCTTATTGAGGATGGATAATACTTCAACATTAGGATATTTTCATTTCTCCTGTACAAAAATGGAAAATAAATTAATTCTTGGCTCAACGATGCATAACAAAAACACAACTTCAGAAGGGTGTGTACATTTGTTTTAAATATTCCGTGGATGTTGAGGATGTTTGGACACTATTCTGTGTTGCAGCTCTGTACCATGACCACAGCATTCACTACAAGACAACATTTGAGCTCAACCAGCATTCCTTTATTGAAAATAAACACTCCAGCTTCCCTAAATAACACTTACATGGTGAAAGTATTGTACACATACAATATAGCGTGTGCCTCAACAGCAAAAAGTCAGTCTCTAAACATATCTGTTGAATAATTTATTAGTTAATTTTATCTTTTCATGTCAAAGAGAGTTAAATAAACATTTTCATTGTATTGAGTGCTCTTGGTTGGTAAACAGCTTGCAGCTGTTCACAGAATTTTTGTTACATATGTTGTTAGTTTTTGTAGATGCAGACAGATGCAGAGGCATGGTTGGATTAAATATGTGAGTTTGTGCCAGCACTCGCCATCTTCTTTCTTTAGCTGTGGGTTTGATGCAGGGTGAGAAGGAGACAAATGATCCAGGAACAGGAACTCTTCAGAAACAAGCTTACAGCTGAACACGGGGCAAGTTGGGCTGCAGAGGAAGTAAAGAGGGATGACAAAATTTAACACAAGTTAAAAAAAAAAAAAAAATCAAATCTCTTTCCCACTCACTTATTCTTGTGCTCACTCCCTGATATCCACGCACACATTCACGCCACCTACCCTTTTCCATCTTGATTCTGGCGATCTCCCCAGTTACTTTGCACATGTAAGTAGTGTTGAGTGGGATTTTTTCTTTGAAGTGACTCAGGGTCATTCTGTAGCCGTGTGGCTGCAGCTCCTCCACAGTACTTTTGAACTGGCTATCTGCTGATGAGCCAGACACATTGGTGTTAATGAGGATCTCTTTGGTTCCAGAGGACCAAGAGAACTCATAAGTGTTGATCTTGTTTGGCTTGGACTTGATGAGACAGTCTACTCTCAGATCATCGTCATCTTCAATGCACACAACGATTGGATTACACTTTGCTGGGATCAGCAACACTGGAACATCACAGAGAAGGACATATGAAAAGCACACAGAAATATTCTGCATATAGAATATAGAATCTGTAGCATATAGATAGAGATTATAAAGGTCTTTAGTTCACACATATTTCTTAAAATTATTCTCACCTCCCAGCAATCCATAGACAAACAAAGACTTGAGCATGATGGAAAAGCACCCATCCAACTATGAAAAACAAGAAAGGAAATATGAGAGAGAAAAGCACATTACACAGCGCATCTGATTGAATTAAAATGCATGAAGTCATTTGCTTTGCAAAAATACAACAAATTGAGTGATGATCAATTTCCACTTCTCAATAGCAGCTCAGGCTCTCCAGGCAGTCAAGAGGTAATTTAAGGCAAGGTCATAACATCATTCATTGCACACTGATGAAGAGAACGACCAAAAATAGGCCGAATGGAAAAAAACTAAGTCATTATTTTAATCCAATTGGCTCGGAAGTCAAAAAGGTGGAGATACTCCCTCCACCCAACCAAGATCTTTAAGAGTCAACAATAAACATCCTTTAGTTGACTCAATAACTTGAAGTCCACCAGTGGCCAAAATACTTTTCATGATTCAAAGTGAAACATGATACTTGTTTTTTCACCCTTCCCTCCCCCTCCCTTTTTCTTTTCCCATCAAATTATATTTAACTACAGCTAATTTTCACTTAAATATCCTAAGCCTAATACCAAATAAAGAGTTGTCAATATGAAGTTGAATCCACGATAATGTTTAAATAACCTCTGACTGTGTCATGCCTTGCATACCAACATGTCCTTGCCCATTCTTCATCTTCCTGAATCAGGTGTGGAGCTCTGATGCCCTAAGCTGCAGCCAAACATCTTTGAAAGGAAACTTACTTTTGTCCGGGGTGGATGATGTAGCAGCTCCTGCCTGTGTGGGTAAGGAACAGCTGTGATTGCCTCAGTGTGCAGCACTGCAGAGCATTCTGGTTCTGAGGCAAGGCAGCAGCAGCACAGATAGGAGGGGAGAGAGTAGGAGGGAGGAGGGTGGATCAGAGGACGCTGATTCGTCTGTCTCTTCTGCAGTGTGTCTGACAGACCACATGGAGCAAACAGGGATGCCGGCGTCATTGTTTTTGCCAGCAGGGTGTGATGACTTTGTCTCTTTCCTCGCTCCATCTCTCCTCACGATTGTCTTCCAGAACTCTCGTGCAGTAATTTGTCCTTCATGTCCCTCTATGTGAAGTTTCACCACTGTTCATCCCATTTTATCTCCACAGATTGGAATGACTCTTCAATGACTACATGGCTGAACAATTACTGAGGTTGAAAGGCCACAGTTATATTATTATTTGAAATATTGGATAGAGAACCCCTCTAGAAATTTCTAGCACTGTCATTCCAAATGACTCATGAACAGCAACTCAGTGTCTCCACCCTGAGGGGAAATGAAGGAAACTTTACATGATGAAATGGATGTCGGTTCACAGGGAGGATCATAAGGTGCCGCTGTTGTGCCATATGAGCTTCAGTGGTTTCTCTATGGTGGGGGGGGGGGGGGGGGGGGGGTTGAGTGCACATAATCACAGTGTCCTGGGTATGCTGGACATTGCTCTTTCTCTTGCCCTGTTTTCTGTCATCCTCTCTGCCAATTATTGTCTGAAATAAAGGCCCAAATGATACATAATAAATCTAGCCCATTGAAATTACTGGGAAAGTTTAGATTCACAACATGGAAGCCGGCTAAATCATGACGTCTGCTGTCTTTTTTAATGATAGTGAATGGGAAATTAAAAAGAGAAATCAACATTTTAAATGAAAAGTTAGCATTGAGTTGGAGTTGTTTTCGACTATATGGCGCAAACAACGATTAAAATCTTGTTGAAATCCCATGCTTGGATTTAACATTTTCTTTAGCCCCGAATTACTCTCCATCATATAATGGCATGTCTATCCATGCATATGGCTTGTGACAGATAAACTTTTTGGTCCTTTGAATTACTGCTACCATACTACCACCATCTCAATCAGCAGACATGCTATGCTGCCTCCTATAGCATATCTTTCTCTTTCATTTCATCTTCAGACACAGTCTCAGAGCCTTTCTTCTCACTGCCAGTGTCTTCTGCATTCTTCCAATTTCACTAATTTCTCACTCGTCAGCACTGCGTTCCTCCCCTGAGCTTCCAACATTTGCAAATCACCCAAAACGAGGCCAACCCTTTTTTACAATCGGAGGGACATACAGGAGAGTGCATGAAGTAGCACAATAAATAAATGCAGCTGTAATGTGAGAGGTTCGCACATAAATTGTGCAGATTATCATCTCTGTATAGACATTTTGCATTAATCTATACACACTTCAAGTTCACTTCTGTGAATGGCTTTAAAACAATTTTAAGAGGATAAATCCAAGTACTCCTTTTTTTTATGAAGATGTCATGATAGAAACACCGGAGTCAAATTCCAAGTATGTTTACACATACCTGGCAAAAACATGCTTGGGCTTCATCTTCTTAGAGTACAAAATTTTCTTCTTCATGTCAATTTATTTATTAATGTATAATTGAAACCGTTAGCCTACAGATCAGGTCAGGGCTTCAAATCCCTTCACCTCTCTCTCATTAGTGTCCTGAGGACAGCAGATGGGGCCTCCGGTCCTTGGGACATAATTCCTCCATCTACTCCTCTGTCTCTGTCTGGACCCCTAATTGGGTCCGTTGAGTCCGTTTGTGTGTGTGTGTGTGTGTGTGTGTGTGTGTGTATGAGTGTGTGTCGCTCAGCTCAGCTCTCACACACTGACAGTCGTCGATCGGGACTCGGGGGGGGGGGGGGGGGGGGGGTATCTCGGAAATAATCTGCCCACGCGTTAAGCTGCTTTAACCCCGCCAAGCCTCAGCCGGACAGAGACTGCCGTAGCCCGGGACCAGGCGGAAAGCCCCGCAGGCTGACGGTGTGTGGAGCCGGACACAGAGAGGGGGAGCCCGGCTTGTCGCAGAGGAACATGTCGCTGAAGGAACCGTGACGGTCCTGAAGCTGAAAACAAAGTGCACGCTGGGAGTTTAACCACAACGGGACGCTGGCAACGCTGGGACGGACATGGAGGGCGCTGGATTTTGGATATTCCTGATAACAACTTGTGTGGCCCCAGGTAGGCTGCTGTCCCCTCTCTTTCCTTCTCAGGGCTCAGGTGAGGTTATACAGGTAAGAGACAGGCTGATATATAAATATACAAAACAAGATCAGCAGTGGCATCATCTACGTTGTCCTTTACATTCAGGGAACAGTAAAAGTGAACCTTCAAAGTAGAAATCAGAGCTCAACTTTTTGTCCACCACTTGCTCAAAATGAAATACTTTATTTTTACTTTTGCCATCAGCCCATTTATTTTAATAAATGATTGAATATTCCCAAAAAAATAGTCTTTTATCAATTTTTTTTATAAATGTTATCCACCACATGTGTTTACTCAATGACCAATGAGTCAATTTTGCTTTTTTCCTCATCTTCATCATTGCCTCCCTCATCATGATCTTTATGACATACAAAACATGATGTGTGTGTATTGGCTTTAATTTGTTAACAGTAGACAAATAACAATGAAAACATGGTTTTGATGATGCAGTTGAGAAAAGTCATCTTCAACAATCATCATGTCTGGTACAAATATTTATTTTTCAACATAAGAGGGCTTGTAGCTCATTTATTTAATATTAATATTAAGTGAAGTGAGAGCAGTAGTGTATATGATTTAATTAAAGATTAGGAAAGTCTGATAATTGTTTTGATGATTTTTTTTTTTTTAAATTGGGCCAGTCTGCTTTATACTGTAGGTTCATTGATTTGTTATTATCATTATTATTTGTTTTGTTTCTGCTCTTTTTACTTGCTGTTTTTTCCGATACTCAATAACCTAGAGCCAGGTCAGTCCCTGTCACTGCCACAGTTAACATTTTTCATATCAAAATCATTTCAGCTCTGAAACTAAACGACTTCACTTCTGATCCGTGCAAAAATCAAATCAGACTATCAGCAAACTGTTTCTGTTTCTCAATCAGTCCAGGGATCACTTTATCCAACTAAACTTGGCTGGTGTCAGCAGGTGCCCTGCTGTAATCACAGTAAGATGTGGCCACTCCTGCAGATGGCATCCCCACATCTTACAGTGTGTGTGTGTGTGCATGTGTTTGAATGAATAGAGTAACTCTTTGTAACAGGTGCAGCTGTGTAATCACGCTAAGCTGGGGCCAAACATAAAGCTGACATCAGAGTTGGGGTGGTGTAATATAGAGGGGGGGCAGTGTTGGGGCAATGTTGGTATACCCAATACGTAATGACAAAAGCGATTGTGGCAGCATACGCATGTGTTGAGCTTGTGTGACATCTGGTGTGATTGGTTTTTTCAGTCAGTCAGTGATAAACCCCCATGTGCCAGTTGAGCAGTAATTTTCTTTTGTGCATACATGTGTGTATGTGTTATTAGCGAGTGCGAGGCTGCACCATGTGTGTAGGATTGTCATGTTGAAGGACAGAGCAGTAGATTAAAGCTGCACAGGGAGCAGGAAGGGTGTATCAACATGATCACTGCCAAGTCCAACCCTGCCGACTGCTGCTGCAGTGTGTCTGTCTCCTCCTGACTGATGCAGAATCAGGGTTCCTCTGCAGGTCTGTCAGCTACCATAAGGGTGTCACCAAGTAGAAGCAACTGGTGTCACAGATGAGCACTGATTTCTTTTCCTCTTTGCATAAAAGTTTGCAACCCTCAGCAGAGAGACACCATAAACATTTGTTCAGGCCAACAGACAGACAGGCATCCTCATGAATTTTAGCATAATCCACTGTCCAGAGTTCGAACACACAAACGCTACCCCACAGAAATAATCCAGCACAAACACAATCCTTCTGTCCTCTGCCTTTTTTGACTTTTTCTCTTGTGCACTTCTCGCTCCATTGCTTGAAGCCTTGTTTTTGCCCCATTCATTGCCTCTCAATCAATTGATCTTCCCCCTCTGACATCTTAGACTTTTCTCTTCACCTCCTCCTCCTTTTGGGTTTATATTCTCTTCTCATGTCCCAAAACACAGATGCAGCAGCAACCGTCATCGTAATCCTGTGAGCTGCCTGCTGAACTCTGGCCAAGCGCACACTCCTCGTTCCTGCAGTGCCACAGAGATTACACACTCATGCAACCACGCACACATGTAGAAGCATGTGTGTGTCCACAGATACTTGACAAAAAGAATGAGAGATTATAATTGATTTTCTGGGAGGCAAGGGAGTCAGAAGAGTTTTTTCCATTTCAATCAGGCAAAAACAAACAGGAATGTGTATAATTTGGTGAAGTGGATGTTCAAAGGTCAGTTACATTGTTAGTAAACCTGTTGTTTGCTGTCAGGCTATGCCATCTGTTGAGAGTTGCTCAGTAAAATCACAGGCAAGTTACAGGTAGTGATATACAGAAGTCATATCACAGCCACGTTTTCAGTTTGAGCATTGTGTACTTGTGTGCTTGTGTGTTTCAGTCGGTCTTCATTCTGCCTAAGGTTTCTCAATATTGTTAGTCACAAGGCCAAAGATACAAAGAGTCTGTAATCCCAGATCAATCACAGATTTCATGGCCTAAAGATTAAACAGTTAATCTGTCCTCTCGTCTTTCTCGCTGTTTTTTATTTTCTCATGTGTTATGAGGTCAGTTTTTCAGTATCTGTGGATGCCTGGTAGCCACATAAGGGCAGCAGAAGTGATTTGTTCTGGCCTGAAATGTTGCTCATTAATCTGATGGTCTGCAACACTACAGACAATGGTCACCATCCTATTCTTAAACTAAAAAAAAAAAAAAAAACAGCTAAAAAAACTAAAAAACTAAAAAACCCACACAACAAATACCTGAAATACTCAAATGGAGCCAGGACAGAACAATACAGGCCATTTATCTTGTGCGTACAACATTTTCAGATTAAAAGTGCACAGTTTAATCTATCAACATTAGATTAAAAATATCCAGAGTATTTATGAAAGTCTTGACAGCTTTCAGATTCACTGTCATTGAATTGATTGCACACATTCACATGGCCTCCAATAGACTGTAATATCTTTAGCTGTTCACTGGCTTTTCATCTGGCACTATCTTCCAGTAGTCTGGTTTACATCCTAACACAGAGTTTTGTTTTTTTTTTTTGGTGTGGATATACACTCGGTGTATTTACTTGAATTTGGTATTTTAAGACGAGTAATATTAGCATTAGTATTGAACGCTGGCAAATATTACTTAACCATGGCATTTAGCATGATGAATATTATAGCTGTGATAGAAAGCATCACAAAGTTTTATTAAGAGACAGGGCAAAATATGTCTAAAATCCAAGATTTACTTTGAATTTTTAAATCTTTTAAAGTGAAATTTTAAATGTGGAAATTTCAAGGTATCCTTAATATTTTAAATGACTTCATTAGGAATTTTATTTCTGATTTAGAAATTTGTTTCTGATTTTGGAGTATGGGTTAGGGTTAGGGTTTATGATATTTGCCATATATTCTGTGGCTGCAACTTCTTGCTATTGTAACATGTCTTAGCAAGAAATGTCAATCTCAGTGAGAACTTGATTATATCAAAGATTATATCTTATCTTACATTTTATTGATGCATGCCAAAAAGCCTTAATCCTTCAACAGTAAACAGAAATATTGAAGACGTTTTTTTGTTTTTTGTAGGAGCCCACAGCACCTGCCACCTTTTAAAAATAGAGTGTCACATAATGAGTTTGGTTAAGAAAGAGGATGTCCATTCAGGATGTAAACAAAAAGAACCAGCATCATGCTGCAATGCTCTTTCTGCTCTTACATGCTGCACATTCAAATTTGAAACAATATTGCCATTGTTTTGTTAAGTTCCCATGGTCGCCTCGTGCTGCTCTTTATGGATGATTGTGAGGACTGGTGAGATCATTTCCTCTACTCTAAACAAAAGAAGAATGCAAATGGCCCAGCAAAGAAGACAGGGGTTGTAGAGATATGGAGTAAACAAGATATAAGTAAGTGTGTGTGGGCTTTCTTTCTGCTTTGCCCTCCCCTAAAGCCACTAATGAGCTCAGCCACAGAGCTCGGCAGGGGGGCTCTCAGTGGGATGTGTATGTGTGTGCCTTTGAAGCGTTTTGTTTAGACTGAGTGAAAGGTACATCATCTCCCTGATATAAGGCAGAACTGAAACCACTAACTGAGTTATAATGGAGGCCTTCTGGTCTTTACGGAGCATGGTTTTTCCACTATTGTCAAATAAACATCTTGTGCATGTAGATGGAAGCTGGCAGAGGGGGTATTCATGCTCCACAGACTTCCTCCCAGAAGATTAATACAAAGAAACTGCTCAATGCTTTGGAAATCTGGCCAAGAGCTAGATGAAAGGATTGATAGCACTATCACATGTGGACGGTAGGTGTGAAATGACCCTGTACAGCCCGTTGGCCTAACACAGAGTGAAGGCTGGGAACAAAGGGAAAAAGGTAGTCCGGCTCTATTTCAGCACATCAAAATCTCATCTAAAATTGACAGTATAAATGTAGTGTTTATTAAAAAAAATTACTCAAAAAGAGTCAGAGTCCGGTGTTGTCAAATACTAACACCCACAGCATAATTTGCCAATCTTTATCCGAATTGAGACAACTGCTCCTTTAATATCTTATATCTTGTTCCTTTAATGTGAAATGTGTTTTCATAACTGAAATATTAATACTGAAGCATAGAGAAAAGGATTATGGGAGTTACATGTGTTCAGATTATTTCTGGAACTAACCCTTCCTTAGAAACAGTGGACAGTCATTAGTTCAAGAAATGGTCCAACACATAATGCCCTTATAAAAACTGGGCTGGTGGTCATATTTATTTAATGCTAGGCAGAGTCGGAGTTCTCCCCCGTCCCCTGTCCCAACTAAACTAACGGCTGTTGCTGTATCTTCATATTTATCATATAGACATGAGTTGTATCGGTCCTCTATTGTTTTCTTGAACAGGTGTAATATAATTCGGAATACAGTAATAGTCTGTAATGTGCACTAAACCTTTTCACAATCAAATTAAATTCAGTATTTTACATGTAATTTGACATTTTACTGCCCAGATAATTAGGATAAATCTATACAGACATAATGTGTTAAATAATGTTTTTTTTTTTTTTTTTTTTTTTTACTTTTTTTTTTAACATTAGATATTTTGGATGTTTTGACAGGATAGTCCAGGTTACGTTAATAAAGTGCTGTACTTAACGAATCTGAGCCTCACGTTCTCACAGAAACATCAACTAAACAGGAAATATTCTGGCAGTGTAACGTGTATCACATTAACAGTTAAACCACTGAACATCGTCTTCATAATGGTAATGGAGACGGAAAACATGCAAACAAATTTGCATGCACTGAATGCAGCACATACCAATAATTGTAATTCAGAAAAAAAACATTTTGTAAATGTAAGCTGCCCATATGCACTGCAGCAAACTGGCCATAAACTCTGTGATGCAGCTGCGATTTAATATCCTAAAAGCAGTAATCTACTCCCACTGCTGGCCTTCCTCCCTCCCAGTGACCCACACAAACGCACACAATGGGTCATAACAATGGGCATGTAAGGCATAGATAACTCCTACTTTAATACGCAATAATCAAATTTATTAATGTCACAACACACATGTAGCTCAGGCTGTACTATTGGTGGTATTTTTATGATTCATGTCAGCAGTGCAGAGCTATAAAACTAGTGAAATTAACTCCCCATCTTGTGCAGGTCTTACTTGGGAGCAAAGCCAATTCGGTGCAGTTTTAATAGCAGGGAGAGACAGAGAAGCGTCAGAGAACTAATAATGCTATCTTTTGTATATCTACTGTACGCAGAAACTAGACTTGTAAGACAGCTTTGGGCAAAACAATAAAAACAGAACTGATGGTTACCAGTCATTTCAACTCTTTCGAACTAAATGAATTAATCTGCTTGATTATTGTTTAGAGACATTTGAGGAGGAGGTTGAAGACATTTTAATTCTTTATTCCTGAGGTTTTTCTTGCGTAGACACCAACCATTGTGGTTGATCTGCATCTGGCTTATTGTTGAGGAATTTTCAAATGCCAAACATATGCTAATCAAATCTTGAAAAATGTAGACTAATGTTGATCTGTTGTGCCATTGCCCACAAACACGTTTGTCTGTTTTGGTTCAAATTCATCTTGATAAAATTACTGTAGGAAGATGTTAATGCAATTGAATATTTTCTTCAGATTCCCATATTTTCATGGCCTGACCTGAACGATAGTATTGTTTATTTAATTAGTCTTTATCTTAATAGGATGGCTGGTTTAAATGAGAGATATGCTGTAGCTGTCTGTCATCAGCATCATGACGATAAAAGACATAAAACAAGCAAAAACAAATCAAAAGGACCAAGAATTGACATCTGCTGCACAGCACACAGCACACTTTGTCCTGGTTTATCAGCAGAATAACTTTAAACTGAACAGACTGCTTTCATGGATAATAATGATGTTAGGGTTTTAACAGGTCACTAAATTAAATGATAAAACACATGATGATCTTTTTCCCCCTTATGAAATGCTTAGACTTGATCTAATTCGTCTTTCTGATTTGATTAGGTCTGATTTTGCTATGCAGAGAAACATTTTTTTTGAGTCAGTGAACAGAAAAGTCTATGTTTATTATTTTATTATTATTAGGTATTATTTAATAAATACCAGCAGGTTTTAGAGACCGTTGTGGTCATGGCCGACATAGACTGTGCGACAGAGAATTGAATGAATTGTCTGCGGTGTTTCACATTTGTGCGATTGTGTGTTATGTTGGGAGTGCAGTCTGCAGACGATTAAATTGGTTGAGGGTCTACATGTCTGCTTAACTATTCAGTACATACCCTGCCCTAATTGTGTGTACCTTTTATAAATTACAAAACAAGAACCTACTGTGTACTTTGTGTGATATTTCCTACAGGAAATATCATGTTTGCACATTTTTGCAGGACGCTCCTACACCGTTCTTACAGCAATATTAGGATGCCAAAGTACTACTTATGGGTCAACACATTATTTCATGGTTAACAAACTTTTCAGAGGGGTGAACAGATGTGATGTCTGCCCTGTCAGCCTCGGGTGATTTTTGATGGACTGTCTCTGATGGAGACCAGACGAGGATACTAATGGAACAATCAATACTCCTCCATTAAAATAATATGGAAAGTTTGGACCACTTGGTGAATATGGCACCTCATATTTCAAACATGGAAATCACCCCTGGTTATGACTTACTGTCATGCTAATACATCAGTAATGTAATACATAAAAGAATTTCCAGCTGTCTGGCTTGCGGCATTAAAAGAGAGAGTTAAGACTAACTGAAGAAAAGAGATGGATGATACCATATTAAATCTAATTTCTGTGACTAGCCATTAAACGTATTTCAGAGTAATATCAGATATAGCTGTTTCCATCATGATTTCACCTAGAAACATTTTAGAAATCAAGTCGCTGACTGTTTTGCTTTATTATTAGATATATTATTCTGCATTTGAAATTCTGACTTTTATTATCTGCTTTGAGACTCATCATGATGTCTCATAACTACCTTTCCCGCTTATGGCTATGCCTAAAACTCTTTTCATTTCATTGCTTTAAGATGAAGTCGAGTAAAGTTGACCATGGAAGAATAAAAGATCTTATTTATAAGGTTAATGTGGTATTGATTTTATGCTGTAAAGCTCTTATTTTTCCACAGAGCATTGACAATTAAAATTTGAAAGGTTGGTGTATAAAATATGAATATTATTAAAAGGTGACATTTTTCCTCACTGATGAAACTTACAATACATTACACAAAACATAGTAAAAGGCAGATATTGCATTAACTGGGTTAACTACAAAACATTAAATATTTGTAATGAAAATGTTAAAGGTAAGCCTGCACATTTTTATCAAATATGTTTGATTATGATGACTGTAGTCCAATGAAGGATATAGAGAATCAAAGGTTCATTAGTTTGCATATGTGTGTGTGCTTGCGTTTATGTGTTTTCATATTGTAAAATATTAACACGTGCGAGAATAGGAGCAGCCATTGGTCCTCCATCCTGTGTATGACTATAACCATTTTGTTTTCGGGAACCTTCCACATTAAATACGATCTTACTCAAAGCTTACCTGACAAACACAAGTTAATACACGTGACTCAAGTGCTCGGGAAGTGGGCGTGGCTCTGATGTGGATTTGTTAAAGGGGATCAGTAAGGCAGTGGGAACAGTAACCAAACAAATCGTGCTTATTTATATCCCATTCTAATCCAAAACCTTTGACCTGAGCTCACCTCTCACGCTGCTAAAGTGTATCACCTTTGACAGCTCAGCTCACTTGAGAAGATCAGCATGCTGTGCTGACTGTGAACCGCTTAGAGCCTGCCAGCATGTGTGTGTTTTGGTGCGTAACCTGTCTAGGTGAGAGTGTTTTCATGTCCTCAATGCTTGTGTTTCTCCTCCAGGTATTAATGGCCAGACAGTGGAAATGGATGATGGGAAATCAGGGTATCTTGGGTCAAAGGTGGATCTCCGTTGTCGGTTCATCAACAGTTCACCACCGGTCAAAATCTCCCAGGTATCCAGCTGTCTGCCTGAACATACAGATTACACGCAAGCATAAAACACAATCACAAAACTTTTCTGTAAAGTTTTTCAGTAATCTGGGTTGTTAATGGAATTTTTATACATACTAAATATAACGCAAAAGATTGGACACACAGACTCTGCAGCAGTAAAAGGGAATGGAAGGAAACATCCAGACATTCACTTTTCCTCACACTTGTTTTCATGTTTTCTCTAAATGTTTCAAAAGCCTCATCAGCTGCTTGCTCGTTCTGAATATTATGAACACTGGTCATATTCACATTACATAAGCTTGTTACAGGAAACACAACACAGATAACTGACAGACATGGACTTTGGCAGTGCTCCACTCTTCCCCATCATTAACTACTCCATGAACCTTCGTGTCTGACCTTCTTTTGTAAGGTAACATGGCAGAAGCTGGTGAACGGCACCAAGCAGAACGTGGCCATCGCCAACCCCTCCCTCGGCGTGTCTGTTGCCCCACCCTACAGGGACCGTGTCACCTTCAAGAATGCAGCAGTGAGGCGACGAACTCCTACCCTCGAAGACACCACCATCACCTTCTCCTCACTCCGCCTCTCTGATGAGTCCACTTACATCTGTGAATACACCACGTTCCCCGCAGGAAACCGGGAGAACACCGTAAACCTCACCGTCTATGGTAAGAGAGAGGCATGAGGATCTGAGGTTAGATGCATACAGCTCAGTGCTGACATGTGAAGGCGGCTCTAAAATGTTTGATTTGTGTATATCTGTATGCACAGTCCATATTTCAGCAGGGCTCAGTGTTGTGTGTCATTACCTCCACACCTCGGTGCATTCACTGTCTTCCTCTTATCTGTCCAAAGAAAATTGACAAAATAACTTCTTCTTCTAAAAAAAAAAAAACATAGAAAAAAGCAGAAGACACAAATGATGACAGAAAAAGGCAGCTGTGATAGAATACAGTTGTTATGAAGGAGATGTAATCTGTGGGCTCAGTGGGTCAGGTAGCATTATGCTACCTGTGTGTCGACCAAAGCCTGCCATCTCCTGGCTCCAGCTTCACTTTGGCTGCATTTAGCAGTGTGTTACCTACTCAGTTTTTCGTTTTTGTTATTTGTGACAAATTACAGTTTTAAAGTTCAGAATGGAACGTGATCACACTGAACATCCTGTACAGAGATAGATAAAATGTATAGATGTATGCCATATATAGAAATATCTAACAATAAGTAGGTGCAATTTTATGATTTCTTTACTTGTAAAAGTAAAATTTTGATTTTGTTATTTCAGCAGTATAGACTCAAAGCTACACCTTTGGCCTGTCAGCACCTTCTGTGGGCTGCCATGCTATATAAAACTATGACTATACATATTATTCTGCTTTAAAAACATTCTCATGCCAAATCAAGTCAATGCTTTTGTTTATTTCAATTCCCACAGTCCGCCCAACAACTCAGATGAGTCTGTCCACGCCAACACTAGTAGCTCGCTCATCCAATCTGAAAACACCGGTGGCAACCTGTGTCTCAGCCAATGGAAAACCACCTGGCACCATCAGGTGTGTGTGTTTATGTGTGATTTTGTGAAATATGAGGAGTGTTTATGAACTCACGAACTCACTTTCTCTTAGTTCACTTTACATTGTAACATTGTTGTTCTCATCCCATTAAACCAGAAAAGATAACCTGAACCATGACTTCCCCTTTCTGATGCTTTGATGTCCAAAAAAAAAAAAAACAACCAAAAACTTTAACCTTTAACCTTCTGTGCCTTCTGTGAGCAGGTGGGAGACGAAAGTGCCGGGAGAGGTGACCACTCGAGAGTACAGAAACTCTGATGGGACATTTACCATTCAGAGTGACTACATTTTGGTGCCCAGCAGAGAGACACATAAGGAGACGCTCACCTGTGTCACAAGCTACAACGAGGAGGTTTTCACAGACAGCGTGACCCTCGATATTCAGTGTAAGTCTCTTTCATTTGTAACAATGATCACACAAATGGCAAGCTTAAGATAAAGGGCTGAATTTTACAGCCTTACATTTTTGTTACCGGTGTGTGTCTGTGTGTACCAGATGAGCCAGATGTTTCGGTGGACGGATTTGATGGGAACTGGTATCTGAACCGAGAAAACGTCCAGCTGAGCTGCCAAGCTGATGCCAACCCAGCCGTCTCTCTGTACCAGTGGAGGCTGTGAGTACAACTGTGTTTCACCCAAATTCACTAAGCCTTTTTTTGAGAACACACACACAGAGACACAATGTCTGATCTTTACTTGATCAGAGTGCCGCCTGAGGGGCTCTGCTGTCTCCTTATGCTGAATAGTGTAGTGAATGTTGATGTTACTGAAACATCATCATAGATTTGCTCTCCTGCAGTCAAAGCATTAGAATAATCACTTTCCTCAAAAATACTGTTTACATAAAATCATTATGCTTAATTGATACAATTTATCCTTCATGAATAAAATTGTTCATCCCATCAGTTAGTGAAACAGCTGAATATCCATTTTCTACTTTCACAAATTGTGAATCAAATCCCCACCATAACTAAACCTCACACAGTCTTAAACTGACAAAGTGATTGACAGAAAATGGATCACCTATAACGTATAACACAAAAACTAGTTTTTCTTCCTTAGTCATGCGGGCGGACCTGTTTTCCCCTCATTAAACAACACAGCTTTTGTCTTTCTTTTTTAGAAGTATCTTTTTGTTGTTTGCTTTTATTGAATTATATGTTCAAATGAAGGGCTTATTGTTTTGTAATAAAATTCTGTCCGTAAATCGCCTGCTTGTCTCTGTGTGCATTCTGCAGGGTTAATGGATCCATGCCTAGCAATGCTGAAATCCGGGACAACATCCTTAGATTTAAAGGACCAGTCACATATGACCTGCAAGGTACCTATGTGTGTGATGCCACCAACAGCATAGGGACCCGATCAGGATCTGCGGAGGTCAGCATCATCGGTACGTTTAACTGAGATCTGGGATCATATGAGTTAACGTTATGAGGAAATTGAATAATGAACAAAAATTCCTGCTAATATTATTGCTATTAATCCGACAACCACTTTGCACTGCACTTTTCAATTCACATTTTTATGAATGTGTACTTACTGTAAACAGTGCATGTGCTTCTTTCCATTTGTGTCTGTGTTTGGGTGTTTTCGCTGCAGAAAAACCATTACCACAGATTGCAACAGGTGATGTCATCAGTGTAATTGCCTTATTACTGGCTGCTGGAGTGCTCATGGGCATTACTATCACAGTTCTGGTGCTTAAAATAAGAAGCAGAAAAGACAACTCTGCGTAAGTAAATGGTCCATTATCCCTCCTGCACTTTGTTGCTTGCGTCCAGCAATTTCATCGTTATCTTTTGTTCTTGTTTACTCCTTGAGCAGAAATAATTCCCCGTCCAGAAAACTATCCCAGCCTATACGGAAAAGACCAGCGGATGATATCCAGGTAAACTGTGTTAGTTTTTGGATTACTTTCTGACATTCTTACATGAAGAAGTATGGTAGGGATTGCTTAATGGGTCAATATTTCCTTTTGATTTCTGAAAATGAACCATAATGATTGAATAGTCATACACTTTAAAATAGAATAAATATTGTAATGTTAAAATGGGCTGACAGAGAATAGTACAGGAATTGTTTGCTGGTGTAAAATAAATGCTAAAATTGCTTCTACAGAAAACAATTTTTTAAAATTTAAGTTATATCTTTTGCCGCAATGCGTAAGTGCTACTTGGACACTGACGATATACCATTCTCAGCACAGCGGAGCTCAGTTCAGTGAGTGCACATTGTAAAAAATGAATAATAAAAAGCATGATTTTATGATCATCACTGGATTATCCAGTAAATTGCTGCTGAATGTAGAATTATTAATCACATTGCGTAATGTCTACTGGATAAATCATCACACACTATGGATTTCTTCTCTTTGGGGTTTTTCTCTTAGATATTCTCTTTATTCCTTCTTTGTGAATAGTTCCAAAAAGACACACTTAGTGGAAAACTTTTCATGGTATCTTTGGCCTTTACATGAGTTCTGCCTGCAGGGTTGACTTGTTGGGCTCTTGCACGATTCTGGCTGATGGCTGATCTACCCTAATCAGTCTAAATAAATGAAAACACATATGTGGATGCAACATGGTTTTGTAGGGCCATTAATATCACCCAAAGATATAGACAGGATTATATTTGCACATTAACACAACTTTACCAGGATAAAATGCACATTTATTACACCATTTGCTTTAGATGGCTACTTTTACAGTGTTCATTATATGAAACCTAAGGTTTGTACTAAGTTATTTACAGAGATGTATGCTTGGAATGGTTTGTCATCACATGACATGACTTTTAGCAGCCTGCAAAATGTTTGTCCAAAATCACTGTTTCTGTGGAATCTCTATAATCAGAGAATTTGACCACCATCATGTGAAATCAAAACAAAAGCTTCATCAGCCACGCTGCAGGCTTTTCAGACAGCAAAGCATTACAAAGCCCAGCGAAAGTGGCTGCTTTGTACTCAACAGCAAGCATAACGGAGTCAAGTTACACAAACGCCAACAAACTACAACGAAGCCAAAACCATGAGTCCATGTGCCGTGAAGTGTTCCAGGGCAACACAGAGTTTCTGCTACACCCAAGGGAGCCAGTACACACAGTGAAGAGTGGGTTTAAACTTTCCAGCCAGCATCCCTGAGGTCCAGTCTGCCTGCACTCCAGGCTCATCTGTCTTTGTCTGAGGTCTCTGTGGATGAAATTCTGGATAGTCACTGCTGCACTGTGACAGCTTGGATGTCAGCATTGCCTTTTGTTTATAAACACAAAGTGAGCCAACATGAGGGACTTACACATGCATGCGCACACACACACACACACGCTTCATTCTCTGTGCGAGATGCCATGTCTCCATCTTATCGTTACATAGAAAATAGCTTGCTGCTTTATTATAGTTTACAGAACTCATAATTTAGTTGGGTGTAGCACAGCTTTTGAATAACACAACCCAGAGTGTTTGTGTTTTTTCTAAATTTCTTATCTGTCCACAGCATTCAGGGCGGTTTTATGAAGAGCTTCCAAACACAGCGGATTATGTGAGCTACAGACTGGCCTGTAACAAGGAGGACTACCCGGAGCCCTACTCCCCTCCCATCAACCCTCCTCTGTCTTTTCTGCCACACCATCCATACCAGTCCTCGCAACCAACCCCAGCAACCAGCAGCAGCAGCACCACCATATCAAAAAACACCTTCTCTCCCCCTTCACACACCATGGCCATATTCAAATACCCCTCAGTACCCGGCCTGTCTTCTCCTCCCCCAGGAGTGGCAGCGTACACTTTTCCCAAAGAGCAGTACGTGTGAACGAACATCTGGGCACAAACTCAAACCTCTCCAGTGAGCTCAACCTGAGTCAAGCCCAAACCTTTCCCATGGGAAGGTTGGAAAGATACATTGAACTCTGGACTATCAGGATGTGTCTGTTCCAGAGGCCAAAGAACAATGAATCTTTTGGTGTTGGACATGGGAGTAAGTCCAATTTTGAAACATTTCCTGTCGCTGATCTTATCTTTTTTTCTGGTATCTACTCTTTCAAAAGGGAAGCTCGTTGAACCACATTTCTAATGTTTGCCACTAAGTTCAAGTTTTAGATTAGAGGAAAGTTCAGATAAGGAGAAGGATTTGACTTTAATTGACATAGATAAATATTGCATGGATGTATTGTATACTACAAACAAAATGGATGAGATTATGTTGTGATGTGGTTGGTCCTTTAATTTATCTTATATGGTATCATTTTGTTTATATAAAAAGAAAAAGAACCAAAAATATTATACTTTCCTACTCTATCTCTTTACCCTGTGTTGTACACACCAACATCCCTTTCTTGAGGAGCAGCGGGCCTCACATTTGGGTTTTATTGTCTTTCCTGATGTAATTCTTTCATGTGCTTGTATTTTGTATTATTTATGTTTTTCTTTGCAAAGAAAAAAGCATTTTTATTCTCTGAACACATTTTGTCGATTTATGAAAGGTTTGGGTTTTTTTTTTTGTGGTATCTGTGGATTTTAGTATTCATTGACACTGGTTGTTGGATGAACCTTACATTTTTAGCATCTTAATAAAAATGATCATGTAACTTTTATCAGTGGTTTATATGAGCCTGAAAACTGCAAGTTCCTCTTCTCTTTCTTTATCCGAATAGAGTCAAACTTCCAGGGCCAGGATTAAGCTCCATCCATCCCTGACTGTCAGGGTTGCTGGAGTGAATCCCAGCTGATGTGTCTGTGAAGGTTCTCATTTATGCAGCTCATAGTTATCCAAAGAGAAGTGACACTGGGGACCCCGTGTACAGGTCATCAGTCTATCACAGGGCCCTCATATAGAGACATAAAACCATTCACATTTGTATTCAGGCCCCAAGAATTTTAGAGTAATCAGTTAGCCTAAACATGTATGTCTTTGAACTGTGTCACCATGCTGCCCCAGGAATAAGACGTTCATTCCAAATGATGCATCAGCAATTAACACTCCATGTTTTTCAACCAGCTTCAGCAGCAGCTCAGCTTTCCCTCTTTCATATTATTTTCTTAGCAGTCTCATGTGTCCACACCACAGCAGGCCTTGAGGAGGTCTCTACTGAACCTGTAATTCTTGTTTGTTGTTGTACTTGCCACAGGAATCTTGAACAAACAGCAGAGAGATGCATGTTTGATAATGAGGCCAGCTAAAATCCTGACACCTGGTGTCATTTTACTTGAGACTGAGTGACTGAAGCACAGTGCTCTATTCACATTGACCTGCTTTCCAGGGAGTCATGCATGATTTACAATGTGCAAGTGCCATAAAGGTCACTGGCAAAACAAAAAGACACTTAAAATATATATGGAAAATAGAGTATATTGTATTATCATAAATATTGTTTCTACACAAAGCATCAGAATAATTCCAGTGTGACAGACCACTAGAAAGACATATTTTTGACCACATCTTCATATTTGACGATGTCAGTAGAATTTTCTTTGTGCTATTTTTATGTGAATATGGACTGACTGTGGCCCTCGGCTCTTATCTCTACCAAGTTAAGAAAACTGATCTCGGTCCTGCATTCATTAATGATAAACTTCTCACATGACATACTCTCGAGTCCACTCCTCCTCCCTTATTCCTCACCATAACCACACAAACAAACTCATCTCTTGCATGAAGATATTTTAAAACACTGTGCAACCACAGTGTAAGTGCAGAATCAGCATCTCATTAACCGGACACTGTGCGGCTTTCCACCTTTAAATAGTGGACTGAGTGTCGAGGTTGCAGCATGTTGTGAGCAAACACAGAGCATTGCTGTGAGATTCCAGATTTCTAAATCTATTTTAATCCTAATCCCATCAGTAGAGTTTACTCCGCTGTCTGGTCCCCACATGACCTCTGAAATTAAAATCTAGAGCCTTTAATTTTGCAACTCACCCAATATGAGTTGAAAACAAGGGAAATTTAGTCTAATCCTACTATAGCCAAATAGAAGAATGTCTCTGCTGAGCTCATCACCTCCCAATTCAGTTTGAAAAGTTTATGGTATCCCCATGACCCGACCCCGGATAAGCGGATGAAGCTGGATGGATAAAAGTATATGGTTTTGTGTGACATGTAAGATTTCTTTTTGTGTGTACGATTGTGGTGAAACAATCCAAAAACACCAAAATCTCAGCAGATTCTACAAGATGCTTATTTTGAAGAGAAATAACGTTGGTCTTTTGTGGGGGATTCTTCTCGTTAAGGAATATTCCCCTAATAGTTAATGAGCATGTGTGTAAAGCTCACCTGTCCACTCATACATCCATCTTGTAAAATAGATGAGTTCAGTATCATCGTGTTATTCTAATCCTGCAGGAGAAGGAAAGAGGGAAAGAGAGAAAGAAAAAACTAATGAATAATTGAGTCCAAATCAGTTTAGTGAGCCCCGTTCTTTCCTGCTGTCAGTCTAATGAAGGCGGTCTCTGCAACTGGATTCTCTAAAATAACGTCTCTGGAGCAGGGAAAGACATGACTTCAGGTATCGGAGAGAAAACTGTTTTTGTGGTCCAGTAAATTTTTGCCTTTCCATTTTTCTATGGGTTATCATCTTTTGGAGTAAAGAGGTTGTTGGACTCAGGATCATCATGATATCATGGTGGCCCAACTGCTAGGGCTGGCCTTTCTGTTTCTACCCATCAGCCCGGTCCCCTTTATAGCTCATGGTAAGTCCTCCGATGTCTTGGGATTCATGTAAACTTTCTGCAAGAAAATGCTTTGAATTGATGATTTCAATGACTGACGATCAAGACAACTTAAGAGGATTACCAGTCGGAGTGAGCAAAATGATTTATGAATTCTCTTTGTAGAAATTAAAATTTTGAATTATAGCTTCACTAATACCTGGATAGCAATATTTGAAGATTAATAGCAATTTATTGATATTCTTTTTTTTGTGTGCATATATCCAAATAAACCAAAAATTATAAAGTTCATGGATTGTCCACACAATATTTTTCTGATTAGGACATTTTACAGCTACAAAAATTTCAAGTATTAGTTATCTTCTGAGGAGCAACACAGCTTCTGAACTTTCAGTATCTCTGCACTGAGCTAAAATGGGGGGATATATGAACAAGGCCTTTTTATCTGCCCGTCTGTTATTCTGAAATCAGAATTAAGAGATAAAATCAAAAGGTTTCACATGAGACAATATACATTGCATCAGAAACAGAAACAGTTCAAAGATAAATTGATAAATGTGAGCTTACATTGCATTTTTTCCTCCGGATATTTATGGATTGCTACATATTTGTTTAATATTGTTCATGACTTATTGAAAAAAATGCCACCAAAGATTTACCTTTGGGTATGTGAGAGAGTTACAGTAAAGAAGAATAGCTGAGGAGGTAAATGAGGGTTGATGAAGTGAATGTATCTGGAAAAATGTTTGTACTAATCCAGCCATGTGTTTTGAAACCCTGTATAAATTATCCATCTGAAAATTAAAGTGAAATGAATCTTGTAATTTTAGACGAGCAGAGCAAATGACACCCCTCATCTCCTTTTCCTTCACACACACACACACACACACACTTCGATGCATGTCTGTTTGTATCCTCTCCCTCCTGCAGCGGTGCAGATCAATCACAGTGGGGAGGTGGTGTACCAGGGCACCAGTGTGTACGGGGTGGTGGACAAAGCAGTGATCCTGGAGTGTGGCACAGCATTGCCTGACATGTACATCTGGAGCTTCACCAAGCCAGGCACCGACGCCATCAAGGCTGTGGTGTATGATTTAGGGAAAGGACCGAGGATCCAGAAGCTGGCTGAGACGTTGGGAGAGCTGACAGTCATCTCAAACAGTGCATCTGTGAACATAGAGAAACTGCCCCTGGCTGCACAGGGCCTATTTACCTGCCAGGCCTTCTATGATATTGAACAGGAGCCCATAGTCTACTTCTACTATGTGAACCTCACTGTCCGGGGTAAGACTTCACTTTTCGGGTGGGGGAGGAAGGGGGGGTTGCTTGTGTAGTTCACTTACACCTTAAGATAAGATATTGGATATTTTTGGCCAACTTCCAGATTCAAAAATCTGACAACAATATGGTGACTGACATTCCTGATGAGAATTCTTCAAGTTGCCAACAAAACAGGATATTTTACAGCTTAATAATAAACGTAGGTGGACAAAACAAATATATCTTTGTGGAACCTGAACTGCACTATCATTTGGCTTACATAAAACAATGAGTATGACAGTGCTGGATCGAGAAACATTTGAAATGCACAACCATTGATGGCATTGGTCAATCCAGAGCTACAGTGTCAACAATGTCCAGAAACACAAAGCTGCATATTATGTGAGAGAATGTCCACAAAGGAGCAGGAGCATTTAGTAGTCTAGGCTGCATATGAGCCAAATCCCTGAACCCTCTACACACACCTCCATGTTGTGTGACTTTGTCTTAAATACAGTTCCAGTCAGTAAGCCTTATCTGCTGATGAGTGACGTATCTCCAGTGGAAGGATCTACAATGTGGATGCGCTGCCATCTGGAGAATGGGACTGGACCGATCCAATATGTGTGGCAGCATGAAACCCGCGGGGGCAACGTCTCAGTCTTTGCACAGGGCAACACCAGCATGATCAACGTGACCAACGTGAACCGCAACCACACCGGCTGGTACCGCTGTGTGGCCAGCAACGCTGTCAACAGTGAGAGCTCCAGCCGCCTATGGCTGGACACCATCTGTGAGTATTTCTGGATGTTTGGGGGTAAGGCTTGGGTTCTTCCAACAAAATTAACACAATCTGTTTTATTCTTCCTTTTATTTTATGAACATTAATTTTTTCTCCTTTGTCTTGAATTTGAAAATCCTGCTTGAATCCGATGTATTTATACCATAACAACAGTGGTTAGACTTTGAGGCACAGTGAGAAGACAAACATATTTTTAAAATTCACACACATCACCTGAATGAATAATTGGAAAAGTACTGGTGATCGCAGTTGGACATTAAGCAGCTAAAGAGTCAATATTTCCCTTAAGAGTAGGTGGAGACCAAAAGCATAGGGAACATTGAAATTTAATTCACAAACTCCAAATGATGGATTGTTGTACTTAGTTCTTAACAGAATGACATGCGGTTGGTTGCCAGTGTTAGGAACATGTCTGTGTTGTAACTTAAGTGTCCTCATATGTGTCCTTGTCCTCAGTTGGTCCGGACATTCCCCAGATAGACGTCACACCGTACAGCATGACAGAGCGGGGATACTCAGCCCTGGAGAGGGAGACTGTTTCTTTACTCTGTCAGGCTCAGTCCAACCCGGCCAGTCAGTACGTCTGGTTCTACAACAACTCCCAAGTCTACACCGGACCACAGTTCACCATCACCAAGATCCTGCGCATGCACACTGGTGACTACGCGTGCTTGGCACAGAATACCTACCTCAACACGCGCTCCAAAAAAACCATCAGCCTGACTGTCTACTGTGAGTGTGACCTTTGACTTCTGATCTCCACTGCTGTCATCAGTCTTACTTCTCTGCTTGCCTCTTTTTCTTCAGCTGTGTTCCTCTGTCTTGGTACTGCAAATAGCAATGAGATGTGAATAAATTAAATCGGTTTTGATTGATTTTGATTCCAGAGCATCTCCTCTTTCTCCTTCCTGTTAAACATTCTCCCTCTGTTGGAAATGCATCGCTTCTCATGTTTCATGCTCGACATTCTCACTAACACTTCAAAACACACTCATAAGTTTACAAATTCACTCATACACCCACACACCAACAACACATGGCAGCGTGTGGAAGTGCTGCAGCCCTATTGTCCTGTTGGGGCCGTCTGGGAAGGTGATGGGACTCTGTGGCAGGTACCCCGCTGTGATGTTACAGCCATGGCAAGTGCTGGTTGGCTAGGAAGCTGGCACTTGCCATTTCTCGCTCTTGTTTGTTTTGTGTTTCTGCTCTTCTGCCAGTCACTCTGATCAAGTATCTCATTTAAAACATCACATCATAGGTGATGTGCCTTTTTATATGCATATTCTGGATTTAAAAAAAAAAAAAAAAAAAAGGCCTTGTTTCCAGCCCAGTATGAGAAAAGCTTGCAAATAAAAGATATCTAATGAAAATTATATTTTGTTTTTGTAATTTAGCTACAATGATATCTTTATCATAATCTTAAATAAAAGCCCCACAGGAAGCTTCCTGGGCTCTGATGACCTCAAGTTACCCCAACTTTGCATGTCACTTCCACGTTAAGCTGCATGTTATTCCCACAGACCCACCTGATGGCTCCCCCTCATGTTCTGTGCAACCAGCACTGAATCACACTTCCCTGAGGCTGCTCTGCTCTTGGCCTGGTGGATTCCCCTCCGCCTCCCTCCAATGGACTGGAGACCTGAAACAAGTGAGACAAGAGGAGGGCGACACAGAGCAGCAATCTCCTCCTCAACGCAACACTGCCATCTTCCTGCCATCTGGAAGCCTGACTTCTAACAACAGCTTGTTCACATGCATGGGCTCCCACCTTGCACTCAAAAAACCAATCGAGTGCAGCACACGTGCATGTGAGAATCACATTTAGGAATAGACATGATTGACTATGTAAGTTTTGCAGACCTCTCACACATTCCTCCAACCTCTTCTCCATCAGATGTTCCCCCTGCACAGCCAGTTTGTTTTGCCTATGTGACTACCAACCGGCAGTATCTGATGTTGTCCTGCTCCTGGGATGGAGGGGCCCCAAAAGCCATGGTGTGGTGGGAGGGTCCAGGGGGCAAGGGCAAAGGTGGTCAAGAAAGCTCCAACCTCTTGATCCTTCAATACGGCACTGCCCGTGGCGGGAAGCCCTACACCTGCCATGCTAAACACCCTCTTCTGGCCCAAACCAGCACTTGTAGGCTCACACTGGGTGAGTCCACACTGTCAAACAGTTAAAAAAAAAAAAAAAAAGGCAGATATGGTTCGTTCATTCATTATCATAATTGCTTGTCACCTGTAGAGGCTCCTGTGTTGCTGACACAGCGCAGAGTTGTGTCTGTATATGAGGGCAGTGACGTCCAGCTCACTTGCAACCTGAGAGCCAACTATCTTCCTGTCAGTGAAATTACCTGGGTCAACAATCAAGGTGTGGACATTCGAGACACCTCCAAATACAGGCTGCTGCGAACATCTGCATGGGCCAATCTGACTGTGAGAAACACGGATGAGGCTCAAGACAGCGGCGAGTACAGGTGCACCACCTCCAACGCAGTAGGAGGAACTGAAATCAATGTCACTTTAGTGGTCAAGAGTAAGACTTTGTATTTATTTTATTTTTTAAGAATAATCCATTTCTACCTGAGTTTCTCAAGAGCACTTTCATAAAGCCATAAAGAGTAGCAGTATCAGGCTTCAGTGAACATCTGCATACTAAAAATGACTAAAAGGTTATCAATTTCACCGTGTTTAACATGCTAAAAAGCGAATTAGCACAGAAATTGGACAGAAGTGCACATTTCCACTCGGCTGTGTTTTTTCTCAGGGCACCCCATGCCCCCCAATGTGACCCTGATCAAAGTGATGTACAACAGTCGACAGCGTAACGAGGTGGAGCTGGAGTGGCAGGTACAGAACGAGGAACAAGGAGGGTGGACAGGTTTCATCCTGGAACACAGATTGGTGTCAGAGAAACCGGGAAGGAGAGGCAGAGGCAATGATTCAAAAGAGGACACAGAGGAAAGGATTGCTCCACCAGTCTGGTACCGTAACATAATCCAGGACCCAGAAGTCAGGATTCACACAGTAGGGAGACTGATACCAACCATAACTTACCAGTTCCGCATCACACCCATCAATCACCGCACCACTGGACACCCTTCTGCGGCAAAGACTCCAGGTATAGTATGTAAACAGAGTGTAAAACTGAATGAACTCATTCTGAATGTGACGTCTTCACAAGGTGTCTAATGTGTTAGATTATCATTAATTATTTGCTTAAATGCTCTTATCTTGCTATTAGTGACTTTGATGACCAACTAACATTTTTGCCTTTCTGTTTGTGTTATCCACTTAGGTGAAAGACTCACACCCAAGCAACTAGAAACACATACAAAAATTACACAATTTCACAGCTCTCAGTCACTTCGCCCTTACCTCCTTCCTAACTTTTTCTTTAACTGGCCCTGTGTGCTTCTTCTTGTAAAGTCTGTTAATCAAACCATGTCTAGTAAGATCTGATCAGACCAGACCGGCTCTTTAGCGTGCAGTACGGTCTGGTAGTCCCCCCATTGTAAGTCAGATGTCACGGTAGAACAGCCAAGTGGTTTTTCAACCCTTGTGTTGTCAACATATCTGTAAACAGTGTCTACTGTGAAGAGACACAATGTAAATTTTGTTGAACCATTAGTTAAACAAATCAGTGAAAAAGCTGACATTAACCACCATAAGCCCGTGATCTCACCAGACCAGGAGGCAGTGCCTGTGAGGGAGTTTTCTCTTGTCCGCCTGACGACTCCTCTTTTATACCGATGAAGCTCAAGCTTCAATGAACCTCCTCAGCATAATAAAAGAAAGGATGAAAAGACGAGATGAAAGAAGTTACCTCTGAAGCATCAACCCCTGAGGATAGTTTTATATCGGTAGGAGAGGGAAGTGTGACTACACACATATGGCTCATAAACCATAAACAAGGAAACATGATTATATCTGCCCAGGTGCTACCCCTTACTGACCTAAGGTCTGCTGCTGTCAGCCCTGGTACTGGTAAGATCAGCTCTATCTGGAGCAGCTGCCTGAGCCACTTACTCATCAGGTGGGCAAGAGAAAAACTCCTTCATAGTATCAAAACCAGATATACAATAAACCTGAACAAGGGTGGATTTACTTGCAAACAACTTCTGTTTGTGTGAGTAAAAATATGGTATTCCTCCTGTTTAAAGTCAATTTTTTGTTAACCACATTTGTTAGAAAAACTTTTTTTTTTATTTTTATTTTTTTACATTTATTGTGTTCTGGCTCACATTGTGATTGAATTTGTGAAATTGGTGCATGTTGTGCCACCAGAACAAGACAAACACGGGTTGACAACCACTTGAGAGTGAGGAAACAAGGTGAAGAAAGACATTTGTTATGTCAGAGGTGTACTATGTTTGCGATGTGTAACTGTGATGTGTTGCAGCGGAGCCACGCTCCAACATGTACCCTGCTGTTGTTGGAGCAGCTATAGGCGGGATGCTCTTTGCAGCCATCATCACAGTGCTGCTGCTTGTGTACCTCATCCGCAACCGTAACAACAATCCTCGTGAGTCCTGCACACAACCACCAATATCCTAGTGACTTCTATTTGTCCCATTATGTGACATCCATCTCTGTTTTCACCCCATAGGACTACATGACTTGCTGTTTGGCTCGTGAGTATCTGCATACCTGCATATGGATACATTGATAACTTTGTGTGTATCAACATGCCATTAATAGTATTTCTCGTTTTGGTGTGTCCAGACGGCATAGCCAGTCGAGGGAAAACATTAACTTTCCAGAGGACGAAGCGGTAGGAGGGCCGGAGGGAAGAATAGAGGAAATCAGTGGATTATCCAGCCTAGGCAAGATAAACCAACACCAAACACACATGCATATAAATGTCAGGGTTTCCACTCATTTCAACGTTTCTGCATTTAAATTGGGTTTCCCATCAAATACTGACATGCACCTCCAGCTGGCTGATGCAGAAACTTGAAACTAGTGAGTCCATAAGCTCACTAGGAAAACCTTTATGGAGGTAATAAATAAGAAGTAAGTAAGAAGTAGAGCCATCTCACACAGGCTGCAGGTCAATCAGACTTCTTTTTACATCTAGTGAAGTCGCCCTCCGATGGTCATTAGATAGAATACATGTCTCTTCTATGAGCAGTCCATGATCCAGACACTACTGCTTTGTCTGTTTAAAAAAAAAAAAAAAAACTTTATCTAAATTAATTCTTGCAGAATCATCCTCACTGGACATTGATATAGTTTTAGCTGAACTCATAAGGAAGAGGATATGAAATACCAACTGTAGATGGCCACAGTCCGAACGAGTTCTAACTTTAGTCTTTGATCCAGATTGTTCAACAGGGCACTTTCAATCTTGTGGAAACTGCTGATTTGTCCATTTTTTCCGGTTTGGATCTTCAGAAGAGCTAAAAGATTTATCCAAGTCATTATACTATACCATACCTGAAGTCTGGTGTCTTTCAGGTCCAGCCATGGCTTTACCCCGGGCGGCTTCACCCCTGAGTGCCACCCCCACGACCACCACCAGCCAAGCCCCCGCTGCTGGGGTCGACAATGAGCCCGTCAACGTCACCATCACTGTCAAGGCAACGGGCTCATAGTCACCAGTCAGTCACTTTTGGTTGTACTTTAACCTGGAATTCACACTGCGTTAGTTTGCATAGTCACTGACATTCCACCATAATAAGATTTGCTTGGTATCATTTCACTGTAAAACCTGCTCATATCATCATCCTAAGCATGGACATGGTTCAACCAGTTTCTACATTAAATGGTATGTTTGAACACTGCTCAGGAAATAGGAGAGGTTTTCTTCTTGGAAACATGGAACACTTTAATTAAACTGCTATTTAATTTAACACAGAGGCTTTTATATGTGCATGAATAATGATTTCTCCTCATTGTGCACATTGAGTGCGATTTATCACGGACCTTCAGGTTGCACTTTTGGTTTGTTAACTTATTTCAAGACTTTGGACTGTATCATGTCAAATACAATCAGAAGGATCAGTCTTCTAAACGGCAAAACATTGACACTTTTTCAGTGTGTTCACTGACCAAAAGGTTCTGATTTTCACAGTACACGACAGGTTATTACTGTTTAAACAAGTGAGTCTCCGGACATCTAACAGTTTAGTCTCAGAACAGACAGCAGTACATAAAACAATAAACTAGAACCCAAATACAGAGAATGGCAGACCGCATTAAAAGCTTCTGGCGAACAGTTCGACATATACAGGTGTTCTCTTTTATCTCCATGGCAATCAGGCGACACCAGAGACAGAGACCGAAGTTGCTCATGTGATGGAGAGTAAAACCTTCTGAGTGCTGATGATATCGACAAGCTTTTGTTTAATCTTCACAAACAGACGTTTAAACTCCAGACCGTCACCCTGGAAGGACACACAGAAATGTTAACATCTGCTCTCATGCAATGGGCTGCATGTCATCGAAGAACAAATTATCAGGTGGGCACTTTTTAGGCACATTTTGTCTTCCTCACTGTCTTTTCCAAAAGTCTTTGGGGCTTGAAAAAACAACAACAGGGATAACCTGAAAGGAACTGGTGCATTAGAGCCAAAGTCTGCGACTCTGAACCAATGTAAGTCATTATTGGGATAACTGCCCCCAGATCAACTGTCCCAGTCACCATTGAGTCTGCGAGCATGCAATACTTAAGCCACTTCTGAGTTACAAAGAGAGTCATCATGTAACTCAGATGGCATATTAATATTTATTTGCAACAGACATCAGCGATAATGATGTCTGAGGAAAGTGTGAGTTATACTAAAGCTAAAAATATTCATTTCATGTCTGTGTTCAAATTTGACGGTTAAGACTGTCGACTGAGATTCTGATGAAAATTGTGAGAATTGGGTGCCACAGATTTCAAACTATTTTGATTACCTCAATGAGCAGTGTCACAGCCAAAATAAGAAACTATATATGATTGAAAGCTGTAATATACCTTTGCATCTAGCTTTTCTCGAGGCTTATAAAGAGCTGCTGCTTGCTGACGTCAGATGAAGAAGAACTTTGAAAAACTAAAACTCACCTTCGACAGTCTGAAGTCCAACAGAACTCTCTGATTCATCTCCAACAAATGTACTTTGAAGATGAGTTTGTTATTGCGCTTGTCCAGTGTACTCACTGTCACCTAAAAGGCGGAGAGGTTTAATATATTAAGGTCTGTTTTAGTCTATAGCAGAGGGCTTGTGTGTAGCTGCCGGTGCTGTCTTTGCTCATGAGTGTCAAAGAGCATATTTAACCTATGCAAATGTACCTGTTTGGCGCAAGTGAGCTTAAAGCCAAGTGCCAGGCCGTCACAAGCATCTTTCAAGGCAGATAATGATGTGTCAGCATTCACGGCGGTGAAGAAACGCGTCATTCTCCGCACTAACCTCTGCCATGGTGACTGTTTGAAACGGAATAACATTTGGTTAAGATGTTATATACCAATCTTTACTTTTCTTTTCAACAACCTAAGTATGTTCACATGACAGGAAAAAATTATTTCTTCATCAGGTTGTCGATAGTATCATAAAACAAAGGATACATTTATGTGGAGTGTGCAACCTACCTGACTGGCTCCCGGTGTGCCCAGTAGCTGACTACCCAGCAACATGTGCTCTGGCTTTGTGGGCTGGGAGAAGCTGACTTGACCATCAGTCTGACTGATTAACAACATGGCTTCCCAATGACCTGCTGCAAGATCAGGCTGAGAGCTGGAAAACTGCATCCTGTCATCACTATGATGGGAGGAATGTGATGTTAAGCTAGGAGGCACGAAAACAGGCAAATCCCCCCCAAACAGTATAGATTGAAAAGTCTGACCTGTTTGTCCGGGATTTAAGTCCCACATCTGATCGAAAGAGTTTGTTTCCCCCTGAGCCCAGAGAACCCTGTGGCTGTTTTACACCTGAAGAGAAACACAGACACAAATCAGCCTAGTGAACATCTGACTGAATGGACTCTGAATGCTGAAACTTGCCGTGAGTAAACCAGCGGTCCTTCTTTATGTCTGTAATGGTGATGCGTGCATCTGGACTGGCCAGCAGTAATTTGGACAACAAACCTGAAGAGAGACGACGTATGAGAATGAAATGAACCCCCCGGACAATTTTTAAAAGAAGGTATTTAAAATATCACCTGAAACTTACTAAGAGGCATTGGCTGTATTTTCTTCCATGGAGATAGATAGGTTTTCTTTTGAATCCAATCTGAATACTCTTGACAGCTCTCACTAGGTTGGTCCCATGGTAACTCTGACCAAGAAGCAGCACAAAGACGAGTTTCCATTTACTTATCTACTGTAGAGTAGACACAGTATGCATCTTGGAGGTGTTCAGTACTGACAGATGCACAACAACCTTGAATTTCAGTCGTGGAATATTAATTTGCTGGATGTGCATTTTGTGTGTATATTCAGATTTGACTGAGTTATGCCTGCAGTAGTGACTTTCAAAGCTAATCACAGGCACCTTAATTGTTTTAACGAGCTCCATTTCCTAGTTTCTACAACACAACTACAATAAAAAGATATTTCTGAACATTTTATACTTTGCAGCACATATACAGGAAGAATAGTACACAGCAAGATGACCTCAAACTGCTGCTCAAAAATGGCGAATGTTCAAACAAAATTTCCTGAATACTCTCTGTAGCAAAAATCTACAACGTTCACAAGGCCAAGGCTATTTATCTCTATTAATAATAATGGACTAGAGATACGTTTTATCATGTGTTTACCTCTGTAAACAGTTATGGACTATGGCCTTACCTCCAGCCAGCATGGCTGTGAGGACTATCCCACAAGCCCAGATGTCTGCAGGCTGAGCTTTGTACTCTGTTTGGCAGAGCAGCTCTGGAGCCACATATGGAAGTGTGCCACAGAGTCGACTCAGAAGGCGTTCTCGTCCTTTGAAACGAAACATTGTGGCCAGGCCAAAATCTGTCAGCTTCAAGTTATCTAAAGACAGTAAGAGCAACAGGTGGAGGTTATAATAAATGGATGAAGTTTACTGAAGGAGAAACCTCTTAAAATGAACCATCTCATTTTGAAGAGTGTCCTCAGCACAAAACATAATACACAAAACATAGAGCAAAGCTCTCCCGGGCCAATCCCTCACATCTTCCCAGAAAAAAAAAAACAAACAAAAAAAAAACAACACAAAAACATATAAATACATGTACACATGCACAGAAAAAGCTACATAAAAGCAACACAACACTTAAACACTTTACAGTCAGTACACAATGTATTTCCTTACCTTTGTCATCTAGCAAAATATTCTCTGGCTTTATGTCTCTGTGTGTGATACCAACACTGTGGAGGTACTCCTATAAATGTGTGACACAAATGTGAGTCAGAAGACTAACAGTGCAGGAGATCACAACAATCATCATGTTTCACTTACCACAGCTGCTATTAGCTGCTGGAAAAATCTATGAGCATCTTTCTCTACCATTCCCACATCGGGCTCTGAAAGGAAAGCAAGAAAAGAGTTAATAAGATAAATAAAGAGCAGCCACGCAGACAGCATTTGTAAATGAAGTCTGATTAGAGCTACACATTTAACAAGATGGAAATAAACATGATTTGTAGACTGTCGAAGCTCTTTCAAAGGCAAAAGATAAAGCCAAAAGAGCTAAAATAATAATGTGTTTGTGATATTTATTCAGGGTGCGAATGCATTTACATGGGTTGAAAATGAAATAAAAAAATTACCTCAAGAATGAGCTGTGAGTGTGAGTAAGGCAAATCGCTGTAATTCACAGTTAATCTTGAGAGTATTTTTTGGATGTTCTGTAACTGAACGCTTGTGATGTGTAGCCAAAGAGTAAATTGGATAATGAATTTTAGTTTTGCAGACTAGGGTCCAACATAACAATCAGACTTTTGGTTGCACCCTCCAAGAAAGGCTTTTGTTTGCCACCTGCAGCTGCGCAGCTCACCAATTCGATCAAACAGCTCTCCACCAGTGCAATACTCCAGGAAGAGGTACATGGTTGGCCCCTCCTTCCGATGGCCAAAAAAACGTACAATGTTGGGGTGACTGAGCATCTAGTAAACAGTCACAAATGTTGCAGTTGAAGCGCACATATCACCATTCACATAAGGACTAGTAAATGCTGTCTGCACTGGATCAGCTGACCAACCTTATGGATGCAGACCTCCTTCTTGACATTTTCTGCACACTCTTTAGCCTGAGAGGTGTCAATCACCTTCACTGCAACTGCCTCCTCCGTCTGCCTGTTCACCAGCAGTCTCACTCTGAGACACGAACACAGAGAGGTGACATGAATTTGATCACAGAGAACAAGACAAAAAGGAAAAGAAGAACGATGGCTGTGACAGATTGATGTTAAAGCTAGTCTTGGACTGACTGAACAACAGATGAGCGTCAGCTCAGATGATTATTATAATAGATGTACTCAGACTGAAAGCCTCAGAAACAAGCTGTTCCAGTGTCAGGTGAGTGACTGACTCCATCACCTGGAGGTTCACAACGAAGTAGATCAATAATGTACATGACAGCGTTATATAAGGACTCATACTCTCCGTAGGCTCCTTCTCCCAGAGTCTGAACCAGGTCCCAGTCCTGCACAAAAGGCACCGCCATGCTGAAAAAACACACACAAACAAACACAAACACACACACACACACACACACACACACACACACACACACACACACACACACACATTAACTCATGTAACTGCTTAACATTGTCTCCTGAAAAATATTTACCAGCTAATCAGTAAAACTGTTCTGCAATGAAGCAACGCCGTTAAATGTCATTAACTTGACATGCAGGGCTCAAACCTAACAAATCCAAAGCGGAAGGTCCAAACCAACGTGTTGTCGGCTCACAGTGCAATCACATAACATCCTACCTGGACAGTTTTCCTCAGCCGGCGGCAAAGAATAAGATCAGATCAACTTTTTCATGTGTCCGAGACAGTGACCGGAGTGGATTTAGCACAAATTTGGCGCGTTGTTGTTGTTTTTTTCTTTTCTTCCTGCTGAAAATTTCCGGCCTTTCCGTCACTTCCGCTTTCAGCTCTTCTTCTTCTTCTTCTTCTTCTTCTTCTTCTTCTTCTTCTTCGGGTTTTTAATTGTGGTTTTGTTTTACCGCCCCCTCTGGGCTCCTGCAGCTCAGTCCAGGGCCGGCCTCTGTTCACAGTATCAGCTTGAACCCATTAAAAACCTTTTCAACACAATTCTATAATTCAAAAACAATGATGAATCCATTATCTTCACCTCTTACCCAAGCTGGAGCCAATCCCAGCTGACACTGGGCGAGGGCAGGGTCCGTCCTGGGCCTGTCACCAGTCTACAACAGGACCAACATTCAGAGACAAACAGCTCATCTCTATAGGCACTTTAGCATCAGCGAGTTAACCTGAATGCATTTCTTTGGACAGTGGGAGGAAGCTACCCACACAGATGGTGGGAGAACTGACAAACTGCAGCCAAACGCAATAATCCACAAATGCGAAAACCATTTTGAACAGATAAGTAATAAATAATATAAAGTGTAAAAAAACAACAACATGAGACATGAGAAATCAATGTTGCAACCCAGTTTGCAAATGTTTATGTCTGTTTTATAATCCTCAAAAATATTAATATCTATAATCTCTCTTTTATAGTGTGACTATAGTGCAGTCATACTTGAAGAGTGCTTCAAGAGTGCTTACAGGCAATGTATTTAATTGTTTAAGTTATTGTTTCAAATAATTATACTAAAGTCTCAGGGAAAACATCCAATTGATCCTCTGGCTCAGTTGTCATGAAAGGAGAAGAAACCCTCTATGTCTGATTCCACAAGAGATCATAGTTCTGGGAATGCAATCAATAATTTAAACAACTTGTATCTTTGAGTAAATCACAGCACCTCCCTATTTTGGGAAATGAGGCAAATGCCTGTACTTTGTCCTGGTTTCATAATGACATTTGTTTGTTGATTGCTATTCATGCAACAAGTGGATAAAAGTTCTTCTGTGTGTGTGTGTGTGTGTGTGTGTGTGCGCATGCGTGGTCTTGTGCATTCATTGACCAGTAATTATTTGTCATGTAGTTAATAAATACTAGGATGCTTCTTATAAGTCCATCCCCTCTCTGTTTGCCATTTCAACGTAAATATTGGGCTCTTGCAAAGCACTCTAATTTTTTACAGTATACCAAGTTTATGCTCAAACATGGGATTTTCTGTCACCTGGAGCTGGTTTGGTGTCCTTTTAGTTGTCCTCTGCATGGGTAAAACTTTTAACTTTTTTACGTTTGTGTGGTTTGTTTTTTTTTTACTTTGGATACACTGTGTAAAATGTATTTATATTTACTTGATAAGTTAGGATTTGGGTTTTGTTTTTTGTTTATATAAATTACAACTTTACGACAGATAATTTCATAACAAAAATATTGAGCTTTTCAGGACAGACCTTTTTAGCCATAATCTTTTACTCAGCTGATTAAAACATTTCTGCTGGGTGACAAATCTTGATGCTCATGCCCGACTTTGTTTTCAGGAGGTGAAGTTTGGTGTGATTGCACCGAGGAGGGTATGGAAATTCAAGGTGGCAACTACTTTTTGACAAAACAACTGCGGAGTGGCAGCGTATTGGTCTACAACTGTTCTGACAACTATTTTCCATACCCACATTTAACCCGCACTTGCCAGCTTGATGGCACCTGGAGACCGCCACCCTTAGTCTATCCACCTCAGAAATGCAAGAGTAAGTTATGGGATGTTTCCCAACATGCCCGATGCTGCCTATTCTACAGAAAAGCTCAGGTGCTTCTGTTTTGCAGTGGTTGAGTGCCCAGACCCAAATGTGCTAGAATATGGAGACGTCAACCCTCCTCAGAGAAAGTACTATGTGGGGAATGTGACCACGTATGAGTGCTACTCTGGATACACACTGCGAGGCTCAGGCAGCCGTGTTTGTTTATCAAGTGGAAAATGGAACGGATCCTTTCCCATCTGTAGCCGTGACTGTAAGTCTCGAACATTATTAACATTTCTTTATTGCTTTCTTTTGTCTTTCAGATTTAGGACACCCTCCTTTGCAACTAACTCCTGTTTGTAAGAATTCTGATTTTGTTCTTTGCTACCACAGCAGGAGATGCATGTCTTGATCCTGGTATTCCACCTGGTGCCTCAAGAAAAGGAAACACATTTGGAATTGGTGATTCAGTGACATACTCTTGTAATGGCAAGTGGCTGTTTCTGGTGGGGTCAAAGGAAAGAGTGTGTCAAGAGAACGGCCAGTGGACTGGCCGTGCACCGGAATGTTACTGTAAGACAAACCTACAGACACTGCTAACATTGTTCTTTCACTTCATCAAAGTCATGTAAAAAGTGTACTGGGAGCCAAAGCCCTGGCCCTGAAAAAGGTCAGTTATGCTGCAACACTCATTGCAACACAAGCAATGAGTTGATATCAACTAGCAAGCACTTGATTATTGGGAGAAAACCCAAATTAACGACACTCCAGCCTATATTTACACACAGACAGACCTAGGCATGGCGCTGCTGATAAAGGGTGACACAGTTTTGGTCGGACTTTGAACTTAAACAAGCAGCTGATGTGCTTTCATGCAGGGGCAAGCAGCGCGTCGTCATATGTTAAATGTGAATGCATTTTCTGACCACTGAATGAGCTAGCAATTTTTGCCCTCCCCTGTTAATTGATCAGGTGCATCAGATTTTAAGCAGAACTGGGCAAATAAAAACTATATTTTTATTTGCAAGGCAAAATCAATATTGAAATTCCTTCCTTCTCCCTTCAGTCTATAGCCTTTCTAAATGTAGCCTAAATACATCCCAGTGTCCCTTTGAACACTAAAGGAATGTTATTGTCTGCCACGGCTATATTTACAATGTTACATAGTAACAACTAGGATTTCTCTCTTTAGTGCATGTTTATTTAACTTTGTGGTAATGAACAACTCTATTACACACATTGTATTTTGCCGTATTTTCATTTTTTCATTTATTTTAATTTTTGCTTGTAAAATATCACCAGACAGCACTTGCTCCTCTGTACCTCATTGCTCATCTGCTTTTTGGTGAAATGGTAGTAAAATACTGAATCTACATTCAATATTTTACTACTAAACTTCTAACTACTAACTAAACTGGAACATAAGAGTTGGTCTCATCAGACTGGTATCAATGGGGTAGTGATACCAACGTTGCTGTGGGTAATACCAATATTAGGACCGATCAGGCACCACGTAGCTGAATAAAGGGTTCTAATGAAGTGAAAAGCACCAATGTGCTTGGATTTTGCTTTTTTCAGACAAACACACCTATGACACGGCAGAGGAAGCTTCAGCAGCATTTGGCAGTGCAATGAAAGATACCCTCTTCACTTTAGAAACCTCCAGTAAGTTCCAGGAATGGCTGAATGGCCATTTTTGCCATCAGGCTGCGGCCTGTTGTTGGGCAACTAGGAATTTATTACATTAAAAACAAATAAGTGATGACTCAGTCATTGGTAACATCATTTATGTTTAGACATAGATCAATGAATTTGAATCTGGTTTATATTATGCCAAGCTAACTAATAGCATTTGTCATGCCTTATTCAGATGTTACACAGGCAGGGAAAACAATCAGGATCTCAAAAGGTGGGATACTTGACATCTATATCGCTGTGGATATTTCTGAGAGCATAGACGAAGAAGAAATCAAAGCAGCAACAGACGCAGTCATAAGCCTTGTTGAAACGGTAAGAAACTGACCACTCTCCTCTTGATTAAACAGTGAGTGAAAACATCAGGGATAGAGTTTAGGAAGTACTGCAAACTACACTGTCCTGGGATTTGAGACCCACATTATTATCATATTGCTGATTGTGAACATAGTGCAAAATATGCAGATAAAATTATATATTGCCGATGATGCTTGTGAGCAATAAATCTGCTGAGTTGTTGAAACAACAACAACTAGGGTGACACATTTAATCAGTCAGAATTTTTTGTGCAATCAAATAAAAATGTGATTTTATTAATGTAAGATTTTGTATTGGGCATGGCAGTGGACACTAACAACCTAGAACAGCAAAAGTCTCCTTTTTCAGTTTTCCCTTTTTGCCCTGTCTTGAATATTCAATTGAATTTTCACAGCTCCCAACATTCTGTTGTATATTTTTACACAAGTAATGAATCTTTGGTTGCATTTGGCACTCTTTGAGTATTCAGATATCAATAACAAAGTCTTTGATTTGATTAGATTTTTTTTTTTTTAATTTTTGCATTTTCCTTATGTAGCTGCATACGTACAAAGACATGCATTTTCTCCCAAAAACGATACCAGTAAAATCAAAAAGCATACTAAAAAAAGAGAACAAGAGAAAAAACATGAAGAGCACAGCGGCCTGTCCATTGCAGCCCCCTATTTATTGTGTGAAAGGCAATTTTGACTATCAGTACTGATCCGTATGTCATAATTTATCATATGTTGTGTGTAAACTGACATATGACGGACTCTACATTATGTGGCACAGATTGAGAAGAACATTTGGCACACCGTACACACAACATGAACAGATCCAATCTCATCCCATTTGGCTGACAGAAAAACAGCCCATTAGAACTGAATTTCACCGTGAATCATACATCATAATTTTGACTGATGCTTTTTGGCAAGAGTCTCTTGGCTTGTTATCAATGCACACTATGCAATACTCTGTCTGCTGATAAATCGATCAATAACTCAACAAAACACCAACCATAAGCAATTGGATACATGGAGAAGTGTTACATTCACAGTCAGCCCCACAAATTTACACATGTTCACTAAGTTTTGTCAAAAATTCAATCGAACATCCTCCACCTTATATTTAACTAATTGGTGTTATACGCCCACAGATTTCCTCCTTTGATGTCTCCCCAAACTATGAAATCTTCCTTTTCTCTTCTGAAATAATTCCAATTGTCAACATTCTTGATTTTCTGAATGGGAGTATTGAGCCAATTGAAATCCAGAGACAACTGGACCAATTCAACCCATCCGGTAAGTCAAATGGATCAGAGATGATGTTGGAAATGTTGTTTGAATACACATCCTGATTCTAAGGTCATGCTTCACTGTGTGTTTGGACTCAACAGACTACAACACTGCTGGAACAAATCTGAAAGCCACCTTTGAGAGATTTTTGGACCAAATGAGTTTCATTCAGGAGCGAACTGGAGCAGAGGCATTTAAGGAACATCGTCACGTTATCATTCTATTTACAGACGGTAACTTCAGCCACAAGAAAGCTGTTTTCTGAATGCATCTTTTAGCCTGTTTTGTCCGTGTTGTATACCATTTTAACACACTTGTTTTTTACCATTGCAGGAGCTTATAATATGGGTGGTTCACCTGACCTCACATTGCAAAAAATAAAGAACTTGGTATATATGAACCATATTGATGGAAGTGGGCCTAATCCAAGAGAAGAATATCTTGGTGAGTTTTATTTCTAATTTGGTGTGCAGATGTCTTTTGCGATATTAATATAAAATATTTAGACATTTGTATTTTGTCATTACTTGGCTTCCTCCTTCCACATGCTACATTATTAGTATCATTATTGAGCTATTGTACAGTAATGACAAGCAGAAGCTTGAGCAGTTGAATGCTGTAATGCAACAGAGATTGAGTTATCACTTTGTTTCAATCTTTTACAGACATTTATGTTTTTGCCATTGGAAATGAGATTTTTGATGATGACCTGCAGGCCCTCACTGTAGGGGTTGGTGGCAAACATTACTTCAGAATGGAAGCCATCGAGGTTTTGCAAAGTACCTTTGATGAAATGATTGGTAAGGCATGTATGAATATGAAGACAAAATGCCAATTGAATCTGGGAACATATTTGCACAAATTCTAGTTTTAGTTCAGTCATTCTGCTAACTTTGACAATTGTTTTTATCTCCACCTTCGAAACTAACACACAGGAGATATAGATCATAACTGGAAAGCAAAACACAGTTCTCTTATTTCCTAAAGTGCTTGAGAGCAGGCGGGATCATCACTCTTGGCCTTATTGTGTATATGATACATAATCCAACACCACTGATGGACAATTAGGCTTCAGAAGTTTCTTATTGGATCACATTCATTATATATATTTACAGGCATCATATGTCAGTCTACATCAAGATACATCAAGGGAATGGGTTATTAAAAAGTACAAACATACACAGTCACGTACACATTGTCAGGGCTGGGATAGTTAAGCCTTCCTTTCAAGGAACCTTTATGATAACAAAGGTTTTTCTTTAAAATGTCATTGCAATAAAAATGTCTGACTGAAATATTTGAAATCTTTTTATCACTCGAAAAAAGCCTTTGCTGAATTAGTTTACGTAGTTTATGTGCCTTTACTCTACACGTGTATAACCATGAATGCTTTTGCATTCATACACATGACCAAGATTCAATTAGTAGATTCTTTTTCTTTCAGATGAAGGAGATCTGAAGGGTCTCTGTGGTCTTCACAAAGCAGATGACTTAGAGGACTCCAAGAGGAAAATGTATCCATGGTGGGCATATGTTGCGGTCAAGGTAAATGAATCAATGTGAATAATTCCTAAAAAAATTTTTAAATAAATCTAAATAATCTAAAATCACAATACTTGACAGGATGATTCTGAAATGAAAATGGCGAACGTCCTCACTCCTTTTCCTTAACCACAAACGTTATTAACATTTTCTTCTGCTTTTAATTCTGAAATATCGCACTTAATGGCAATACAATGGATTCAGAAGGAGGACTAATTTCTGCCACCATGCCACACTCTCCTTGTTATTTGGTTATTTGCTTTACCAGATTTTGTGCTGAGAAACAACAGAAAAACAGTTTTCTGCATCTGTGTGTTACATGACAACTAAACTACATATTTATTTTACCATTTTAAACTCAAGCAAGACACACAAACATTTAAATGCCTCGGCTCTCTGGTGACACCGAGGTACATTTTGACTGCTGCTCACTGCTTCAAAGATAATAGTGTACCTGACGACGTCACAGTAGACCTGGATGATAACACCGGTGACAAAGGTAATGATAACTTGTTACTAAAGGTTTGTAAAGTCTCTTCTGGCATTCTAGACACCCTAATAAGTGTAACAGTATTAATTAGGTTTCTTGCTTTAAAAATGGATATTTATAGGAATCAAAGTCAGAACCTATACTGAATTTTTTTATGGTCAATATAGTCAAGTAACTGATGTACGTATATAAAATGTATATAAAATCCTCGCGATGATGTTACTTATAATACTAACAATTTGTATTGTTGGTTTTACAGGAAAAAAGGTTGTTGATATAATCATACACGACAAATATAATATCAGAGGGAGAGAGGATCAGGGCGTAAAAGAGTTTTATGACTATGATGTCGCACTCGTCCAACTGGAGCGTGACATTGAAATCTCCAAACAAGCTCGGTAAGAACCCACAAGGCCCACAATTTAAGAGTTTTTACTTTCCTGTGTCACAAGTTCTTTATATAGAGTATCATCCTTGTCATGTCATATTGTTTTTGGTATCTCAATCAGACCTATTTGCATTCCGTGCACTGAGGAAACCAACATTGCCTTAAAACTGCCTAGGAAGGCTGCCTGTTCAGAGCAAGGTATGGTAATGCTACCAGCATACTGTAACACAGTTTGGTTCGTTCATTCATTCGTTATCTGCCACTTATCCATTTCCGAGTCGTGGGGGGTGCTGGAGCCAATCCCAGCTCACACTGGGTGAGGACGGGGTCACCCTGGACAGGTCAACCAGTCCATCACAGGGCCAACACACAGAGACAGACAGAGACCAACAACCACTCACACTCACACACACACTCCCCATGCAATCATGGGGAGAACATGCAAACTCCACACAGAAAGGCCCCAGGCTGGGGACCAAACCATTTCATAAGTTGATTATTTATATGACCATAGTACTGATGCAGTTTAGAATCACAGTGATGGGAAAATGACCAGTGGGTCTTTGCAGACAGTATCCTTCACCCTTCTCGCCTCCAGCAGCCCATGAAAGCACAACCTGTCAGTGGAAGACCTATGGCAAATTTTAGCTTAGAAGTTAATTAAGCTTTTAAGCTACCAGTATTTGTTTTAGAACAAAAATGTAATAAAATGTTCATTAGCTCAATGATAGGGTTGCAATATTATTTAAAAAATAATGTTATGAAAGATGAGCCATTTATATATATGGTATTGGTGTTAGTGGTTCAGTTGGTTCACAGTTGCTTTCGACAGGTTTTGCCAATCATCACTTGTCTCATTAGTTGCTCTTTCGGCTTAAATTTAGATTTTTTGATTTTTCCCACATTTTTGTGGGTTAATATGTTGTGAAAGAAATCCTACTTTAAAATTTTAAAGCAATTTACTTGAACTCTCTTGGGTCTACATAAACGTGGATGCATGTTTTATAGCTCATATAGTTCAGAATCAATATTAAATGAGCTTTTGAAATGTATTTTATCATATTGTCACTCCATGAATTAGACATACACATCTAAAATATATTTATTTATCATTAAAAGGAACAATGCCCTTTTAAATTTGTTTTGGCATGTAATTAAGCATTTATTAATTGTTAATCTACTGCTTAGAAATGCTAATTTGGTGGCCGTGTTTTTTGACATAAAATATATCTTTTTTTTGTGTGTGTGTGGGTGTTTTCTAACTACAGAGAAGCTTTTGTTGAAAGATCGTCACGAATTGCTCCATTTCCTGAGCAAGGGAAAACGCGAGCTTGTCGAAAAAGATGCCCACGTGAAGCTTGGTGATGCTGTGAGTTTCAAATGATGTTGTTTTGTCACTGCTTCGTTTACTTGATTTTAAAAACCTGGAAAGTCACTTTGAACCACTCACCAACGCAGAGACAGTCTTGCATCGAGCATGCACTAGAGGCAGAAAATATAATAACAACAAAAGATCCTGAGGTTGCTGTGACTGAGAACTTCCTGTGCAGTGGTGGAGCCAATATTCATCATATAAGTAGTATAGCATGTAAAGGTATGTATTCTGTATTTCATGTATGAAAATAATTTCCCTATCTGAGGATAGTTTTGTCATTTCACTGTCATACAAACAGCAACTTTAAACTGCATTCAGACAGATCACTTTTTGTGTTGTTTCAGGTATGTTAAGAAAAATCCATTTTAATTTACAACATATTTAACTTTTTCAACCTCAGCTTTCTGGTGACATGTATGTTTCTTATTATGGAGGAATTTTCGTCTTAGTATTAACAGAAGAGCATTTATAAAGGATATCTATCTATTTATTGTTGTGTTCATACAAATAATATTAAGAAGTCTACCTGCATAATTTTTTGGAACAGGGGACTCAGGAGGTGCTGTTTTCAAGAACTACAAACGTCGCACTGTACAGGTAAAGTTATTCTTTTCCATGCATCCAGCATCATGTCATAAATCACCACCATCTCTTGGTAAAATATATGAATGAGATCATGTAATTTAACCTTTTGTGTGGTCGGTGATGTTATGATGTCTTTCACAGATTGCTGTGGTCAGCTGGGGATCCAAGTTCATGTGTTCAGGAGGAGGTGCAAAGAACTCCGATGCAAACTCCAGAGATTTTTTTATTAATCTTTTCAAGGTTGTGCCTTTCCTCAAATCCACTATCGGAAATTCCGCAGATGAAGGCATTACATCGCTTACATTTTTGGACTAAAGTTTACAGGTGTTTAATGAATATCAAGACAATGTATTAACATCCTGTAATATATATATATTTGCCATTTCAGTGATATTATGTGATATGATTTATTAATTCATCCAACAGTAATTCAGCTAGTTTTGTAGAGTTGTGAGTAAAAAAGTGATACAAATTAAAATATAATAATACTTTAAGCGTCATTTTCATTGGTTAACTGGCTTGTAAAGAAATTAATGAATCAGTATTAAACTGGGTCTACATTTCTTTTTGAGGAGCCACTGATCCAAAAATGTAAAAAGCTGGGTTCATCCTGGCCTAATCTATCCACTGTTTGTATTGGTAGCTGTGTAGTGAATACTGCTGACTGTCATTACCCAGAGAACAACAAACAGACAATTGTCTTTTGTTTTGTGTAATTTTGTATTTATCGGGTAAAAAAAAAACAAAATTTCTGCCTCCGTGCCCTTTGCTAACCCCTAACCCCAACACTTGGTCATTGTATAATACATGTTAATAACACAATGATGAAACAGATAAAGCAATGTTGCAAATTGCTCATTGTTAACTTTATTTTTAATAGAAGAATTTATGGCCCTTCATGGGATGCTGTTTATCCATGGTTACCAATCTTCTGAAGTCTTTTCCAAACCTGCATAAAACATGAATGCCTAAAAGAATTATCACAGCACTGAAAAGGTTTCATCAAAACTCTTTTATGGATGCTCAGCTCTGCTGGTAGAGCCATCCAGCTCTTTCTGAGGTCAGTGACTTGGGGCTCCTTTCCAGCTCTCTTTGCAGGCTTACGCAATGCGGACCCTCAGTTTGGCAGAATGCCACCTCAGATCATTTAAACTGAATTTAATGTAAAGTTAAGCTCTTTTTTTGGATACATAATTACATTTTTTCTTTTTTTTTCTGGCCTTGAAATGGAAATGAACTGAGTTTGTCATTCAATTCTTTGGTTTTACAGCCCACAAACAAACCAGGCCATTGCATTACAAATGATTTGTTGTGGTCGAAGCCAGTTTATGGCTTCCAAATCATGTTATTTCACTGTCTAACTATGATCTGTTGACCATTATGTTGTCAGGCTTTGCCGCAGTGAAAATTTACATTGAACAATTCTCTTTACTAATGCATATTGGCTAAATGTCCAACATCGGAGTGCAGAGGGGGATTTTCTTCCTCAAAGTTTGGTTTCTCTGACATGGAGACTCTGTGTATGTGTGTTTGTTGGGTTTGTGATGTACTGACTTCCAATGGGAACATCCATCTGCTTTCCCTTTAACAAAAGGAGATAGAGGGAGGGGATCATTGGGAAAAGGAAGGGGGGCTGTGACAATAGCAGACAGACTGCGAGAGGAGGGCCAAATGGGAGAGGCTTAATTGAATGAAACTCTTTCCTGGTATCAGATACTGTAAACAAGGAGGAAATTTAAAACAAGGTTCATTCCTTATTGAATCTCCCCGGCGAGCTCGAGAACCTCTCTGTCTTATATCATTCAGACTTTTACCTGCTAAAACTAACTTCTCGTATTCTATCCTCAATTTAAACAAAACTGATTGAAATCAATGACCGTTAGCAGTCTCTCTTATGGCAGCATGTATTAGGACAGTATATTCATGGCAGCTCGACTCCCCTCCCTCCCTCCCTATCCAATGCTCGCACACACAGCATATTCCTGATGAAGCATCCTATAGTTTAAACTGTCTCTCTGTAAGTCTTAAATCAACCTTATGGGCCATTTTAGAAATTACTACCATTAGGAAATGCACACATACGCTTTTCCCCCATTTGTGCTCAGAAAAGCAGGTCACACTCAGAGGCAGCTACAATTTCTGCTGATCTCAAAGCTTGAATATAAGATTATAGATGGCCAGTTTAGTGATCCCTCATCACTAAACTGTAATGTCAGATATTCATCTGGATAATTTGACATGTGTCCAAGCTGAGTTTGAGAAATGAATGACGAGTCTATCTTTTCCTGTTTATTTCTTACCAAAGCTGGGTTAGAGGAATAATATCACACATCTGTATAGTAAATATGAAGCTGTCATGAGCAAACTTAAAATGTTTGGAATGCGGAACAGGATAAACTTCAACATGTTTACCGGCAGCTTTAGATGTGTGTCTAACAGCTGTTCTGTTTTACTGCCTCGTAACTCCATGTTAAACTGGCCTGCATGCTGCAGCTAAAACTAATGAAACTGGCACAGACAAAAACAGAGAAATGATGACAAACCTAGACAGTTACCAAATGATCTGTAAATGTTCCGATTCTTTTGTTAATATAGGCATCTGTTACCCGCAATGTTGGGCTGGAGTTAAATACTCACATAAAAATGTAACATTAAAAATATTAACAGAGTGATGTCAGGCTCCAATTTTGGGGAGATGCTCATGTGTTCACACCAAAAAATATATACTGGAATGTTTTTTCAATCATAGTATCATAGTATCATGGCAAGCATCCGTGTCAATTTGTATTGTATCTAAATCTGTTTTCGTTTTTTTTATCTTTCCAGTTTATTGCAACTACATTCCTGACCTATAAACCTTTAACAGTCATGAATTACACTTTTTAATCGCAGCATATTATAGAGGATAATTGTAACATAGAAAATCCCCTGAAAACAATTTGATTGCTGGTTAGATTTCTTGCACTTCTTCGCTCTTGGCCACGTTCTTGTCATTAGTTTGAGCAGGTGACGCCCTGGTTGGTAAAGGGTGATGTCTTGACCAAATGAAGGATATTAGCTGAGCTTTTAAGACTATCCATTTGTGAACTTTGTATTTAATTTGTTTAAGATTTTAGAAAAATACACCGTATACACATAAGTATACATTGTCAGATGCGTCAGCACCCTTTCTTGCTTTGCACTGAAACCCAATAAGCTAAAATTTCAGCAAGACTGACTGAAGGGAAATATTGTAACACATACCTGGTCTTATTAGAGGAGATCATTTTCATGTAACACTTTTGTAATGATAATAACCAAACCCAAAGTAATAAAGGAAGGAGTGAAATCTGCCTCTTGTCAGCGTTTACAATGAGAAGCACTTGCATGATTAGATGTCTCGTGATCGATGCGGCCCCTTCTACCAATCATTAAGACTGCTCTTAACAGATTACAGCCCCCTCCTAAACACGCAGCCTTTTCTCCTCCTCCTCTTCCTGCTCCTCCTTCTGTTTCACATACTCTCTTTTTCAGAGCAGAAGACTTGCTTCTTGACCACTTCTTTAGCTTTCTGACTGATTTTGAGCATTTTCAGCACCTGAAAACACAGCTGGCCTCATGCAGTTGAGTTTATCTGGTTTCTAATGACCAGATGAACAGCCAGCGGCATGAAAAAGAACAAAGAATGATGGTGAATTGGTGACTACAGCTGACAAAGATGAATCTGCTAGCAATCTTCTGCCACTTGCTGCTATTATTTTTTGATCCATCTACAGCAACAAGCCTCATCACAGGTAAGTCTGCAAAAACACAAATGGAGAAAACAAAGCTCAACACAGTATTACTCTCTTCACTCACTTGTGGATCTGCCTTTGGTTTCTGATGTGCTGCCATCCTCATTCTGTACTGGATGTTTGGCTCTTGAAGCGGATATATTTGAAGCCAGAGGTAGGCAACAAACTATTCCCAAAATACAGTTTTACTAAGAGTTCTGCAAAAGTGTATAGTAAAACTTAAACGGTCAATGATAGACATATAATTGACATCTCATAGCCAGCACTCTAACAGACTATTTGTGAAAAAAAACAAAAAACCTCTCCCTGCACATGTGCAACGTGTAATGAGGTGAATATGTGTGTGCAGGTCAACGTGTGTGCAAAACAGGAAAAGGGAGGCCGTGTTACAAGCTGGCCTATTTCTCTGAGTTCCGGCGGAAGCTGAACTTTGTGGAGGCAGAGCTGGCCTGCAGACGGGACGGAGGGCAGCTGCTCAGCGTGGAATCTGCGTCCGAGCAGAAGATTATAGAGCAGCTCATCAAAGAGCTCCGCCCCACTGATGGAGACTTCTGGATCGGTCTCCGCCGTAGCCATGGTGATGAGGACATCAGCTCAGACTGCCCCTCACAGTATTACTGGGTGGACGGCAGCAAGTCTACATTTAGGTTGGCCAAAAGTTGCTTTTTTGTTTGTTTGTTTTAAAAAAATCAGGTTTGGCCACTCTTGTTGTCAGGAATCTGAATAATGATTTTAATTTCCTGTTCTGGTTGTGTTTCTCTCATGATTGTATTAATAATAGGTTGAGAGAAATGACACTGGTTACCAACATACTTTCTTACTTACAACATTTTTAATGAAACAGAAGTTTTTAATATTGTTGGCCTCTACCAATATTCGTTTGGAGAGCTTTGAAAAAAATCTGATATTGTAGACCATATTAAATACATAATCATAGTACTTTTTTTTTTAATTAGCATCCTTTGACCAAACCTCCAACATATTTTGGCAATTCTGGCCTACAGGTTTCATTACTTTTCAGTCATTATGCAGATACAGATATTTCCATCATAAAACGAAATTTCCCAAAAACATTACGATGACGAAGCCAAATTCCAAAAACTGACAGGCCTACTGAAACCAGCTCTCAGTTCGCGACAGTCTCTGATTCATGTAATTTTTTGGTCTAACGCAGTATTCTTATTTATCCATTTACTGGTTTATTTAGTCATTTTGTAATGTGAAGTACATTTGTTTTTTTGGGGGGGTTTTTTTTGTTTTGTTTTGTTTTGTTTTTGTTGTTTTCTTTTTACATTTGAGAGTAAAAATTTTGGAAAAAATATCCGTTAAGAAAGCATCAAAAACAGTTGATTGTGTGCTTTTGTGTGTCTGATTTTTGTGTTGAAGGAACTGGCACTGGGATGAGCCATCATGCGGCTATGAGGTGTGTGTTGTGATGTATCACCAGCCATCTGCACCCCCAGGTCTTGGGGGGCTCTACATGTTCCAGTGGAATGATGACAACTGCGAAACCAAGAACAACTTCATCTGCAAATACTCGGCAGGTACTGCTGCTAATTCAACTTTCTTTTAGCTCAACACTACTCGAAGACTGTTGACTGTGATTTATATTATCCTCAGAAAATCTGCTGGAACCTTCCCCTTCTCCCAACTCTTCTCAAACAGGTAAAAATGTGCTCATGATGACTGATCAAAAATAAAGAAAGTGAGACAGTCAGATGGATTATGGACGTCTTTCTTTGCAGATGTCCCATCTGTGGTGCCGTGGAACACAAATGACAAGAAGGACAAGAATACAGGTTGACTGAAGCAAAAAATAATACAGAACTTTTCACCTTTTTCTGCAGAGAGGAATATATTCTCCCTCTGAAGCTTTTATATGCAACTGTTGACACAAAATCACTAAATCTGGATTTCTGTTGCAGCTCTGAATTTGATTTACATCATCCTTCCCACTATCCCCCTGATACTGCTGCTGCTGACAGTGACTGGAGTCTGCTGCTTCAAACTGCTTGTCAGACGGTGAGGATGAAAAGCAATAGCAAATGCTAATGATAATAAAGACCCTTTAACCTTAAAAATAAAAGTTTCAGACATGGCCTGCAGTGAGCCTTACTCCATTATAATGTCCATAAGGTGCCATTTAGTTCAGTTTAGTTCATTACTAGGCATTTCAGCTCTGAGCCTATACATTTACTTTGTTTCATATTAGTGGTATTATAAGTACTATCTCGCCATTTAGGACTGTCTATTAGCTACATCATATCACTGATTCGAACATTTCCATTTTATTTTTATTAAATACAAAAAAGGATGTGTTAGATCGGCTGTCACAATTGGTCTGGTTTTATTCTATGATTACTTTCTGACTTCCCTTTTTTATTGATTTATTGACTTTTTTTTTTTTTTTTTTGTAAGTCAATAAAGTAAAGTAAGTAAGTAAATAGTAAGTAAATAGTAAATTTTTTGAGAACAACTGAAGCTATTGATGTAATGATGCAAATTAATGTTTGAGGCAGTAAAACTAAAGAAACATAGGATGTGTTTGAAAAAAAAAACACATGAGCAAGTGTTGAGTGCATTGAAGGACAGCAAGTAAACCTGTGGTAAGTGGTGCAAGTGATGTTTTGAACTTTTTGGATAATAAGGGAGGTAAATGCCACCAAGGAATGATCTTATACATCTTTATCTACTATCTAAATTTAGGATGTACTCCCTAAGACAAAGATATGTTTGTTGATATGTTGTATGTTTAGGTATTACACTTTGTTAATGACTGACGTGATTTCTTATTTCTGATTTTCTGTGAATAACACAGGAAGAGAAAACAGCACAAATCTGAAGTTTGCGAAACAGACGCGGGTATCTGCCACAGCCCGTCCCCAAATGAAGTCTACAATGTCATTCGCTCCCAGAAGGATGATGACCTGGTTGCAGCTCGTCCACATACCAAAAACACCTCCTTCCTATGTTCCTCCCCTGACACACCGACAGGTGACTATGACAACTTGGGGGGTCGGGACACAGAAAGTGGCTTTGTGACACTTGCCAGCACAGAGAGCTGCTTCCTGAACTTTGAACTGAATGACCTGAGCCTTGGTCGCCGTGGTACCCGTGACTTCTACGACGCCAGCTTGGGCTGCTCGGGAAAGAGGGAGTTGAACGACAGCAGTCTGAGACGCACCGAGTTTTACGACACAAGTTTAGGTCGTCGCACAACGAAGAGTGAGCACTTTGGCACGGGTATGTATGGGGACCATGGACTGTATGATGGAAGTATCAGAGGAGGGAGTGACGTTTATGATCCCAAACCGAGGCCTGGAGGTCACGCAGTGAAGGCCGACCTTTATCAGACCTACATCACCAATGGTAAAGAAGACACTTACCAAACAAACCTTGGGACCTACGGAAACCGAAAATCCTACCAGTTTAATCTGGATTCTTACAGAAATGGCATGAATTTTGATGGTGGAAGGCGATATTTTAATGAACAAGAGTGGATCAACAGAGAAAATTACTGACCGCTGGTTGCTCTTGTGTGTAGCATGGACAATGGCTAAAACAAAACTGTGCATGTATGAGGTTGTAATATTTGTTCAGTATGTTTCTGAAACATCAGTGAAAGTCAGGGCATGCACAAATATATTCTGTCACGATGTCTACAATCCACTATGAGACAGTTTGTTTGTGGTACTATTTAGTATTTTAGTTGAAGTTGTGTTATTTATTTATTTTTTTCTAAAGAACCACAAAGAAATCACACAGGAAACCTGGAGGTCCTCAGAAGTAGTTCAGGCTTTGGGAGGTAAAAAAAGGTCACCATCACTACTCAGGTCAAGATAAAACAAACACTGTCAGCATCCTGTTTGCATGGCCTTGTCATGCCTCCCCTGGCTGGTAGGGCAACTATGAACATGCTGAACTGTTATGCTTGCAATGCTGTGAAAATACTGGGTTATTTACACCCTGGTGTACCTGATAGTTACAGGCTAACTCCAAATAATTCAGAGTTTATTACTGCTTCAGGGAAATGACGTGCACATCCCCAATCAGTAGAAACAGCTTATCTGTGTCTATGTTGTGACATTAATGTCAAGAAAATGTCAAGAACTTGAACTGAATTTCGATAATACACTTGTTGCCTCATTTATTTTTCCTCCTTCTAAGTAAAGACTATTAAAAACAAAGCTTGTGAGACGAAAAGTTTCTCATGTAGTGAATTCAGCTTGAGTGCCTGCAGCCTGTCTACAGCAACGGCATGATATCAAAAACAATGAGAAAATATTGCATCATTATTATTTATTCAGAATGTATAATGCCTTGGCATCTCTTCTGTGAGAGCAGTTTGTATGTTTGTTACATAAAGAAACTCAAATAAAAAGAGATCACAATTAAATCAACCAGTCCGTGATGCAGTGATTTTACCTTTCTAATAAAAAAAGAATGATTGTATCTAGAGTCAAGACTTTATTAACCTTCCAACATAAATTAATAACATTCATCTCCACCACTCACATCCAACAGAACAGAAAGTTACAGTTCAAGTGCAGATGAGCAAACACTACAAGGTTTCTTAGGTTCATTATTTAGAAAATCCTTCAGGCCACATTTTCAAGTGAAAAAAAAAACAGAAAACAAAAAAACATTATTTGTATGAAACAGCCTGGCTAAATACATGTAAAATCTTGTAGTGTGCCTCCACTATAATACATTCAGTTACACTCAGTTACACACACGCACACTCGCGCGCGCACACACACACGCACACACACACACACACACACACACAAAGCAGTCCTTAAAGGGTCTGATATCTTTAAATGTTTCAAGGGAAAAATATGCATGCATACATGTCAAACAAACACACACAAATACCAGTTGTATTGAGGGGAGGTGATTGATTTCGGCCAGAATTTTGGGGCCAGATTCAAAGGTCAGCCATGGCTGCGCTTACGAGGCTGCTTTTGCCGGCGCGGTTTCAAGATGACGTACCGTCTGTAGGCGGTATGATGGTCTGAGATGAACGGTATGTAGAATGCTCTGAAGAGAGGAGATGATCTGAGAGAAAAAAGGTTCATTAAAAACTTTGACATCACATATCAAAAAGATACAGTTTATATTTTTTTATTTAAAGATTTGGAAGCCATGTCTGTTCTCTTTTTCTGTCAAAAACTTGTATACCTTGATGCTTGAAGGAAAGGTTTGTAGGCGATTACGTTCCATTCTTCTTTGTTGGCTGAATATCGTGGCTCAAGTGGCGCCTCTTCTTCTGTGTCCAGGTCTACTAAGTAGTGGCACTGCCTTAAGTCCACCTGTGCAAATTGGGAGATTTATACAGTAATACAAATGCTCTTAAGCCCATTCATGTGTAAATAAATGTGAAATCTAAATGTAAATCTTACTAAAGACTTACATATCTGGTTGGTTCCTCGAGGTTCTGATCATTCATATTGGATGGGATCATCTGCGTGGCCAAAGGCCCAGAAGCAAATGGCTGAGGCAGCTGCCCCTTAAACTCAGACTGAATGAAATGCAGTTGCCAGCTGGACATTAGAAATAACAATTGTCAGGAAGGTATGCAGTCTGACTCATTCTGATTTAAGTATACATTTGTATCTGGCATGACAAATTTAATATTGGCTTGGATACGTTTCAAAATCATGTCTGTCCATAAATAAGGAGAAGCACTGATACTTCAGACACAATATCCTGGATACTCACTTGTGAGGAAGTAGGAAGCTGCTGGGGAAGCGGTACCACTCTTTACCCACACACACACTGACAGGTCTGCCTTCAGGGACTGAGTGAAGAGTCGGATCCTTGGCAATGCGGTGAAATTCTGGGTAAAGGTCCAGGGGAGCATGGTAGCCTGTTGGCGGTTAAAGAAAATGTAACCTGATTCATCTTAAACTACTGTTTCTGTTGACAATGATTCTTGGGAGAACATGTGTCCACACACCTTTAAAAAGGGCCACAGAGCGTGACAGGGACAACACTGTGAAGACCACAACTGCGCTTAGAGCTAACCAGTTGGAGGAAACTGTGTAGTGCTCCAGTCGGTACCGTTGGAACAGGAAGTGGTAGCATTTCTGCAAGAAATAAAATCAAACTGTAAAAACTAATTTTGTATGACTAATTTTATCTGACTAAAATATACCTAAAACTAACAAAATCAACCTGGACTAATGTTTTACAATCAATGCCAAATTTTGAAAATGACAACCACACCTGTAGAGAGGAGAGGGCTACTGCCCCGCTGAGGCAGATAAGAGGGTAAATAGGAAAGAGAAAACGTTCTTCTTTATGTGCTCTGGTGAAGAAAACCAGCATCCACAGATACATGGGAGATAAAGTCAGCCAGTATGGACGGCCCAGGTTCTGCACTACAGACAACACACGTGCATAAGGACACATACTCACAAGAATGGCCACTTATTTTGATTAGCCCTCGTTTTTACAGCATTTTACTGTATATGCCAATAGTGAGTATGAGATAGCACCAGTGTGGCTGGGTACAGTTTTGAGTTTGGCATGAATAGGCAGTGAAAGAAACATTTCAATTCTCCCCCCCCGCGCACACACACACACAATTAATTAAAAAAATACAAATAATGATATGATAAATAATGTATGAAATTCTATAAAAGCACACACGGTCCTCACCATTGAACCTGTGTAGCAATGTCTCCATGAGAGCAGTGAGTGGCAAGGAAAGCAATGCTAAAGCAAACAGCAGATTGAAGTTTAGGATCCCATTTACAAAGTAGAAATGCCACGGCTCTGTACCTGAAAATGACACCGCAGAAAAGAGGGAGCATATTACAGCTCATGTCACTATAAAAACAGCCTAACTGTGTGGTTATTACACATTTAGTTTAAGGGAAAATCCACAGATTGTAATTTTAAAAATGGTTGTTTGCTACAGTTCATCTGAGATGAATGGGCACCATTGGGTCAGAATTCTGTTTTATGACTATTCTTTTGCCAATGTAATATAAAATTATAAATTTGTGTATTGTATATTACCATATAGATCAGGTCCATGTGGTGTGAAAACATTATACAACAGAATATTGAGTGGAGCAATGACCAATTTGCCATAAAAGAAAGAGTCCACTGCAACCAAGGGAACCTGAGAGAGACAGAGTGAATAGCATAAGAGGTGAATAGGCCAATTGTTTGTGAACATGTTCATTATTGTCTTGTATTATGTTTAGCTTGGTGAAGCTAAATGTAAATATCTCTTATATGATTGTATGCATCACACATAATGTAATATCCCATTATATTGTTATTAATGATTCGTTCTTCCACTAAGCCGAGTGCACATATTGCAGTTGTGACACCAAAGAAACTCATCTACATGCACATTTTCCCTGTAAAATGCAAATTTGAAACATAAATTATATATATATTTTAATAAAATAATCTCACCAGCAGTAGAAGCAGAGCAATGACTGACCAGGTGATAAAACCTTTCCACTGCCTCTTTAATACTAGCAGGTCGAAGGCGATCGGAACCCTGCAGAGAAAAACAACTAATGTAAAAATGGAAATTCATCTTAACAAGTCTGTCTGGGAAAAAGTATTACGTGACACCTGATATTTGATTTTGCAAGCCTACCCAATCAGGCCAGAGAATGGCCACCCGACGATGGCACCGGCAGCCACACCCAAAATGGCCAAAGGGGTTGAGTCCTGAAACCACCCTGTCATGGCAACCAGCGTTGTGTACATACAGAAAGATGAAGGCAAGAAAGCTAAGGCAGAAGGGGAAAAAAACAGAAGGATGATGCACAACTTCACAAAAGGGTTTGCTCAAAATTTTAGTTAGAATGATCAATCACTGATATTAAGGTGGATGTATGGTGGATGGTACAGTAGTCAATAAAAGAGATTAAATAAATACGTCTGACAAACCTGCAGATGAGCAGAACATTCCTGTGCTCAGGACAAGAAACGCCAACATCAGACGGCCAACATGTAAGCCAAACTTCTTACAAACTGCCCTGTGTCACCCACAAACACAAACAAACCAAATAATTCATCTCCATACCATACACTCTATATAATTGGTTCTTACAATGCCCACTTGCATTTAAGAGGAGTGTAAACTCACTTGTAGAAATATAGTTCACAGACACAGCAGGAGAATGCTAAGACACATCGCACAAAGTAGAACACCAAAACCTGCAACACAATCATACCACAAGTCTGAAACTGAAGTTATTGAACTAATTGAAAAACATATAATTCTTAAAAAGGAGTAGTTCTAATTCTATTCATCCTCTCAACAGAAGACACTGAACACAAAAGTGCACCTAAATGAGGCTTAAATGGTATGGTTACCTTGTTTGTTTGCAGAACATGGGCATGCAAACATGCTGGAAGAGCATGTAACCATAGGTAAGCATAAGATCTGATGGCGTACAATGGGGAATATTCCCATGTTTGCATTCCTGTGCCGTACAGCAGGTAGTGCATCTGTCAAAACAAACAGACAAGAGCGGTTTAAGAAAATGAGGCAGTAAATTGCTTGAGAATCAAATATACAGACATAGATGTTGGAAAATCCATTTACGGACCATTAATGACAGCAAATGGCACTGTAGGATTAGAGACAGAAGTGAGTTGTACTCACAGGCTCCCAGTAGTTGAAGGTCTCATCACAGTCAGAGATGTTGCTGAGTAAAGCTGCACAGAAACGTGCAGAGAGCAGGCATTTGAATGCAGTAGAACCTTCTGGAGCCCAGACTTGCCCCCCACGACTTATTGCCCTTTTACAAAAACACATACAATGGACAAATGCTGCTTTAATTGTTGTACATGATGTTGATGCTGCCTGAAGCAGATCTACTATGCACGGGTGTACCTGACTGATATTTTCTGTATTGATTCTTTTAATAAAACACTAACAAAGAAGTTTATATATTCCATATTAAAAGGAGTAAGCCTGTGGCTAGAACACAACATGACTAAGCTCATAACGAAAAAAAAAAAAAAAGTTGTAGTTAAAGGAGGTTGGAAAGGCCAATGAACCTCAATTGATTATTACTCTCGGGCATAGTTCATTATGCTCTCTTTCTCCCTCTACAAGTTTTAACCGAGTTAAATAGCTTTGATTTCATAGTTGTCGTTAGTGATTGTCCTTTTTTAAAATCAACTCATGAACCTCATTATTTGTAAATTACACAATCATCATGCAATACATATTATTGTTATTGTCATTACATAATTACTAATAGTAATAACATTTGCATGTATTACTTACTGAACAATAGTAAAATGATCTTTTCACGTTGTTTGTTTTCTTTGACACTATTGATGTGACTGACTTGATGTGTACTTCTTTTAGGAATTTAGAGTAAACACAAAAACTTGTGCACCAAAAAATGGACCAGACTCAGTGTTTAACTCCCTTACAAAAACTTTGCCCTGCCTAGGTGCCCTACAGATAATATCTAACTCAGCCAGTGAGCAATGATAGATAACATGTCATTGGGGTCATCAGGTGGGAACCTCCTTTCACCGCTGTTTTGTCTAGTTAGCCCCACAACACCTCCAGGAGGCTAGACAGTGATCACTGCTCCTCACACAAAGACAACTATCTCAAACAGCACTACTGTCAACTATTCTGACTGCACCAGTGAGAGTGTGGTGGGGATACAGACCCTGGTGCGGGTAGGGGACATGAAAGTATAGAGGGTGCAGGAGGTCGAGGACAAGCTACAATTTATATGAAAACATTGGTTTGCTGAGTTGAACTCGTCCATTCTTTCACCAGGAAATGATAAGATCCTCCACCAGAGTTGGTGCAGATGTGGACTTGTTCCGTCAGTAAATAGACTCTTAAGATTTCTGGTATATTCATATGGATATATGTGACCTCCTGTTCACTCCCATCAGCAGCTTAGTTAGATTAGTTTTAGATTAGACAGCGCTGACATGTTTTTATGACACGTCACCTTCCAACTGTCAACATTTCTCACCAAGGACTTTCAGCAACAACTCAAATACACCATATAATAATGATGTAAAATGAAGCCCCCCCCCACCGGCGCTGAGAAGGAGTTGCCCCGGTGGGGGCAGATAAAGTGAGTCCAGTGTTTTGACAGGAGGGAGAATGAATGAAGCTGACCAGCTCAGCTGCGCTGCCATGTTTATCCACACAAACGATGCAACACATGACCGGGATAAATACACAACCGCGAAGTCAATTTGTGTCTATTCGATGTAAAGTCCCGGGTCTGGAGCTTGTGAGGAGGACGTTTTCATTGAATGTTATCGGGTTGTTGGAGCCAAAACTTGCTGATCGTATCACAGCAGCTAGCCAGCTAGCTGCCCTGCTCTGACTGTCAAACCGGGGGATGGAGTATGTTGCACCGGCGAGTCTGCGCCTCTCCAGCGGGCTTGTACTCACTCTTGCCTCGACTCTGCGGTTTTACTATCATCGCAGCCTTTCTCCTCTCTCGGTGGCCGAGAGTCGCTGGGTACGTTCACGTTGTTTGCATCTTGTCTGCTGCCTCGTCTGGCTCGTTGCCGAAGCGCCTTGGCCGCCATGTTGGACAACGCAGCTGCTCCCGAGACAGACTTCGGTCATTTCCGTCACTTCCCGGCGAATGATAGTTATAATCAAACATGACGACAGTTTAAGAAATTCATGGGGTAAAGTTATCAGTGGGAACAGAAATGCAGAAATAAGCTTGTCACTTAATTTTTTTTGCATGAAAAAACAAACATGTACAAACATGTAATATGCGAAGGCCTAAAGCACCCACCCCACAAACAAAAAAACTAAACAAAACAAAACCAAACACTAAATATATTTTGACTGAATATTTTATGTTTGATAAGCAAGTGACTTGCTGCTGTTAAGTAACTCAAATGAAGTACTGACCTAACATCGAATATCTTAGTTTACCTGGACATATAAAACTAGGGTCATAATGCAAAATCATTCATCCCTACATATATTGTTTATTCTCAATTAATGTAAATGGTTAAAATTCCTTTGGAAAAAAGCTCTTTAGAAATGAATACAACTATATCCAGTCTCTCTCTGAACTCTGTATTTCTTCCCCTATAAGGAAACTTATCAAAATGCTTTGAATATATAACATCAAATGAATAAACCAGCTTTGGTTGCTATGACACTATTATAACTACTTCCATCCTTTGTCACATCATGGACTGCATACGAATATTACTGTTTACAATAATTCTTGACAGAGCACACATTCATATTAACTTGTTTATTGTGCGATAAACACAGACAGAAACACTGAATTCCAATCACATTTCAAAGACATACTACTTACAGTACCTCTACTATGTATAAACTGTTCAACTTAAGTTTTTTACATTATATGCTTTAAAACTTGGATCATTAAATTGTTCACCTGAGAGGTTGATAAATAGCTACCTGATGGTGACTTGTAACCGAGAGGAAAGCAAAGCCTCCAGGTGCTTGTGAAACTGGAGGGCTTGTGTGTGTGACAGAGCGTGTGTGTGTGAGTGGTATACAAGTCTGTAGCAGTAACTGGTCTGACTCAGGTCAGGATGTGAGAATGTGTCGATGAGTTTAACTTGCTCCACAGTCCCACGACTGGCCTCTCGGACCACAGCGTGGAACTTTTTCTCCTCCCATGTTGGCCCTGTCCAGAAGCTGATGTCAAAGCTGAAGTGCTCAGGGAACAAGGAAAATGGGCGGAAAGGGGTCCCAGGTGACGGTCGGTGTGCAAACTGTTTCAAAAAGCGTGGGTCATGTGACCATAGCAGCCGCCAGTCAGGGAGGGAGAAGAGGAGCACAGCCAAAAGGTCCAAATTTAGAGACACAGTGATGCTGATATGGCTGATATTGTCACTTGCATTACTTGCAAACACCTTACCGACCAAGCCCATTGGCTGTGCCATCAGATGCAGGCCTTCCTGTTCTGTAATCAAAGACACCCCATATGATGTGAGCAATGTTTCCAGCCTTTGTCCAATCAATCTGATTGGCTCACATCCTGAAGGAAAAACCGCTCTCAGGAGAAGCTCGTGAAAGACAGGCAGGGACCAGAGGCTGATGGGTACATTCTTGAAAACCAGGCCACTAATACCAGATAATAAGCTGGTTATACCATTACTGCTCCCACAGGTTTTCTCGTTTTCATCCTCTTCAGTTTCAACACTTTTATTATTATGCTCCATCTCCTTATGATCCCCTGTACTGTTGCACAATTCCTTTTTTATTAAAAGCTCTTCCATCTGAGGGAGCAATGATGGACGTAGCACATAAAGACCGCATTCTCCTTCTGGATCAATATCAAGAGAGCAAGCAGACCTTAAGCTCTCTGCTTTTTTGCTCCTTACCCTGTCCACTCTGTCTGTGGCAACAGATGTGGCTATTGGAGTCTCTTGTGTGTCTGTTCTTCCATTGTTGTCCAAACACATCAATTTATCTTTTCCTTTGCCTGCAGAGGTAGCAGTGTCACAGCTAAGGTCTTTTGGTAGTAGGTTAATCCAATACCAATGTGTACTGTCAACATCATGGCAGCACATCTGCAATTGTTTGACCGTGAGGAGGAAAGGAACAGTTTCTGTTGCCATGGTGACAGGCCACTTTTCTGCCAGTCCTTCGAGAAGGAAATCTTGCACCAATCTGACAGGGTGGACAGAACCTGAGCAGAGAAATCCCCTGATGATAAAGAGGAGATAATAACCATATGGTTATATAACTTTACTTGCATGGTAGCTTAGTACTGAAACATAAGTGCCTCTGTGTTACAGTACCTGAATATATAATCACTAAGCTCTGCTGGCATATTATATTGGACTCTCTCCGCTTCAATATCCTCCTCTACCTTGTGCATCCTACTAGAAGTGTAGGGGAGGCTCTGAGTAAACACGTGGACCAAAGCTTTCTCAACATGGAAGCCCTTATCCTGGCTCCTGCACAACAGCAGCATAATTGTTACACTCAATTTGCAAACACACACAAAGGAGGGGGGGTTAATTATAGTTGTACGCTGCAACACTCACCTTTGTTCCTTACCTGTATCCAGTGCACTTGTAGCTTTGGTATTTTTCACTTGCAAAAGGACGGATGTCACTGAGAATTAAATGTGCCTCTGCCGCCATGGCAGCAACCTGCCAGCTGTTGTGCCATTCTCGCCTCGGCTGGTCCGCTGGTGTCCCGCCCTGGCCATTGCATAAGGAAACATGAACCTCTCCATCCTCAGCCAACACTTTAATGCAACTGGAGGAACAGAAAAATGAAGGAGCACAATATTTATATGTCAAAGAAAATTGAGGATGGAAACATTTATAGTGGTACTAAGTGGATGTTTGTCTCAGTATAGCTAATGGATAGATGACCTTCCTATATATATGAAATATTATTATGTGATGAATTATAAAAATTTGACAAATGCTAAATACTGTCCAACCACAACCAACCAAAGATGAACCGTTCTCTCCTGAAAATAATACAGAATCCCTTTAAGTGCTCAATATTTGTAAAAATAGGTGTAATGGACACATTTCAATTGGGCAAAGGAAAACAAACTTGCTGTTGCTGAGCTAAACATTGATATAAAGTGTCAGAAATGAGAGGTTCACATAATATAGGACAAGAATAAGTATCCAACCTTGCAACAGCGTGAATTTTTAATAAACGTCACGTGCAGTTATACCTGTGGAAGAAGTTTTTGAGAAGTTCCCTGTTCTTTTTCACCCCACTCTTTCTGCCGCAGTGAGGAAAGTTGAAAAGCACACGGTCAAACAGGCGGCCCTGCAGAGACGCACATTCCGCCAGCTTTGTGCAGTCCACCCCGAAAAGCACACTTCCACCTAAATCCCCCCCGAAATGGATAAATAAATACAAGGGGGGAAAAGTGCAGTTGGGAGCAATGACTAATAAAAACACACATGTACCTGAGTCTCTGATGGCCTGCACGTTACCGGCTGCGCCCTCATGCCGCAGTGCCTCGTCCTCCGACTGCAGACAAGTGGCCGTGATGCTGGTGTCGCTTTGAGCGTATGACTTGCCGATGGATGCAGAAAAAGAGAAGTTTCCTTCTCCGACCAACAATACGGACCGTGAAGGAGGCATATTCAGCCAGAGGAGAAACTCGGTGTTATCCCAAAAAAGAAATCTGAATCCTCTTTTGAAGGGAATGGGAGAGAAAGGACGCGTCGGAGAGTGGTAACCTTCAAGCCTCTTCACGAACTTATTTATTCCTAGCAAACACCGGCCGGGTGCCGCGGCTCAGGCAGCTGTCGGCTGAATGTAACCGGTGAAGATATGGACTTTGCAGCCAGGTGAAGCCGTAGACCTTCTCCTGCTCTGAGGCGATGCGGCACTTGAAAGCCGATTAATATCATCTCACCTGGAGCTGCCTGCGTTGGGGGCTGTGCCACGCATACAGTGGTCCGACCTGAAACAAGACTTGTGGAACTTCGGCTCAACGTACCAGTGATGGTATAATCAGAAAAATAGGAACGGGCACACGGTTGGGTTTGGCGGATAGGAATTTATAGTTTATTTTTTAAAATAATAATTCAAATTAGTTGCATATCCGAATCATACAGATAAACAGAAGAGCGTGAGACCACAGACTTTAATTCATGTTTTCACACGAACACATTTTCCGGGCGGAAGTTCACATCTGGAGCGAGGAGTGATTTGCAGCATCAGTTCAACCAGAGCATCCGCTGCCTTTTTGCTTACTTGTCGTTTATTGGAGAATAATACCCGGTGACAGTCTCTCAGATGTGCACCTCTCAGCTCCACTCTGGATTTTAAAGTCTCCTGATCGCATCGGACTCAGGTAGTAAATCAACTACCTGCTACGATGAGCATCTTTTTCAGCTGATGCTAAGGTCATGCTAGCTAACGGAACTGCTGCACCTGCACAGGAAAACACCACCTTTTGTGTTGCACATAGTTGGAGTCGACCCCTTTAAATTCTACTTTCGAGACCAATATAATCCAAATTGCAGAGGCAGCTCTAGTACTGATATAGAATTTCATTTTGAATTTTGACAGCTCTTAGATGTCATTAACTAGTTAGTTGTGAATGAGTGCAAGTGTTTGTAGAAAAACAGACCTTTTATTTCATTTTATATTATCTTTATGCAGTGAAATTTTCATATTGCTTATAGTACATATACATACATACAGAGTTTGAGTTTGTTGTACATGTCCAACCTCAAGTGTGACCCTGGCATCAGCCTTCTGTCTCTTCGTGTCTGGTAGGAAGTGTCGCGCCCACATGGGCAGTGTCCTGGCTTTGTCTTCTGGCCCTGGCCATCAGAACTGGCCTTTCTCCACGGACCCCTCTCCATCCCGCTGGGACGCACACCCTGCTCACTGGGACAGTCCGCCCCGTTGGGAGAGGAGAGATGGCCGCTTACCCAATCCAGGCAGCTTTCACTCTCTTCACAGGAGCTGTAAAGGTGGGTGTCATTGGCCAAACAGGACCTGTGATGTGACCATAGTTAAAGAAAAGCTGACCATGCAGCACGGAATTAAAAAAAAAAAAAAAATCTTCCACCTGTGTCAACGGGAATGCTATTGTGTTCATGGAACATTGAATATGTTAAGTTAAGGTGCAGTGTATCACTATTGTGTGTTGCAGTGTCATATAATCCTTATATCCTTATCTTATAATCCTTTAATGCATAAGTGCAGTATATTTTATTTTATTTTTGTCTTTTTTAAACCAGAAATTGAAAATAATCAGATGATCTCAAAGCCTGCAAATGTACAAACTGAGATATTAATACTGTTCTCCTCAGATGTTTTTCCTCAACAGATTGAGGGAATTAAGATGATCATCAATAAAACTCTGAGCAGTTTCTTCAAGGTAAATTGTCCTCAAACATAAATTTACTGCCAAACTGTTTGTTGCATGTAAAAACAGTAAGATGAAAACCTCGTGTATCTGAGTATAGGTATATGTTTTCTTTTCAGGCCAGTCATACTCTCCATCTGAGTGCTGTTTGTCCTTCATACTACAGATTCCACGTGGAGCATCTGCAGTCTGACCATTGCAGTAAAGACAAGGTCTTCAGCTGATAAACATGTTACCACTGCTTTGTCATTCAGGTTTTGTACAGTCATAATGTAAATAAGGTAGAGCCTTTTTGAGTGATCAGATTTGACGTTGATCCTGCCTCATGTTTCAGGATGCTCCGGCACTGATCGGTGAAATGGACTCATCTGGCAGTCTGAATGCTCACGCCCTGCTCCATCTTACTGAGCGCATACGAGCCAGAACGGTGTTTCAGGTGTGTTAATGAAATCTGCCATTCCATGTGTTCATCTATCCAATGTACCATTACGTCAGTTATCTTGTGAAAGTCACCTAAGATCAGCATTCTTTCATGCAAACAACTCAACATTCAAATTGGTTGTGTTTTAGACCCAGCAGTCCCAGTTTGTAACATGGCAGTTTGAGACTGAGTACAGAGGGAGCGACTTCACTGCAGCTGTCACAGTAGCTAATCCAGATGTCCTCAGAGAGTCAGGTGATAAACGATTAGTGGAATGATTAAAGCCTCACCCAAGTACCATATTAAGTGTTAAATTATTTTACACAATTTGTACAAAGACACAAACATGCATGCCAATAGTTTCCCCGGCTATTATATACTAGTTAGTAGCTAACCATGTCTATCTATCCCTCAACTAAAACATTCTCCCTCCTTGGATATAGTCATCTGATTTGTATGTACTATGTATGGTGTTTCTCTGGGACAGTTATCCTTGTGGCACACTTCCTGCAGAGTGTGTCTTCTGGACTGGTCTTAGGAGGGGAGTTGGTGTACCATCGGGGAAGAGCAGAGGAAGGAGGAATTCTTACTTTGGCTGGACAGTACTCTCGTAAGATTTTGTTTTTATTTCTGAATTTTCTTTCAACTATGTGATTTGATTTAGATGGCCAATGTTGCCATCTATTTTGGTTCATCTAGCAACATTTTACTATCTCTTCATGCAGGACCAAACTGGGTGGCAACACTCAATGCTGGTAAAGGTGGCGCTCATGCTAGCTACTATCACAGAGCCAACAAACAGGTACAGCAAATAGCATCATTCTCCATTTACACAGCATATACACACACACACACACACAAAATATTGTGTGTGTGTGTGTGTTTACTAGATCCAAGTTGGCGTGGAATTTGAGGCCAGTACCCGTACGCAGGAGACCACAACCTCATTTGGCTATCAAATGGAACTTCCAGAGGCTAACATGGTATTTCGAGGTAAATTTCTTTCTTCATCAAGGTCACGTTTAATGCAAACTGTTCAGGAACAGACAGAGACCATTTTCTGTTCATACAGGTATGATAAACAGTCGGTGTATAATAGGAGGGGTGTTGGAGAAGCGCCTTACCCCACTCCCTGCCACCCTGATCATGGGTGCCTTTGTAAATCACAGAGGTGACAAGCTACAAGTTGGCCTAGGTGTCCACGTGGGATAATCATCCAATAACTCCTGCTGACACTGCAACTCACTGTCAGGACAACTGTGCAGAGACCTGTTTCAGAGGCTACATAATGATCTGACCCGCCAAGGTTCTTCAGCCTCAATAAAACGCCTGGAACCATCCTTTCTTCCATCCTTAAATTGATCCTCTCTTTTTATCTCAAAGCCTACCTCTCAAAATGGAGGTGATGTTTCCTGATTGGGTGACAGCAGGTTTGCACAGTGGGTTTGGATTAATATATTTTAAGAGTCAACATATGCGATTTGCAGAATTGCCTATCTCCCTAAAATCAGACTCCATGTTACTTTCTGAACAATGGACAAAGAAGTGACAAGTAGTATCCTGTAAATTGCAAATAATTCCAAACATTTTTACAGTATGTAGACAGAAAAAAATGTTTTATAGACTGCATTAAAAGATAGTAAACCTTTTTTTTTGTTTTAGCCCATTACCTAGAGTCCATCCATACCTGAGATATTTACCATCCATTTTCTGCAGTACGTTGTTTTTTAACAAATAGATTACTTCCCCCCCCCCCATTTTATACACATCATTGGTTTATATATGAGTCAGAATAACTCTAAAATCAACTTGTACAGATAGGGGAGCTCATCAATGATACACATTTTCATATATGTCACCTAAATTTTGGAACTTCCAAATGCTTAAATGCACTAACTTGATTTAAACCGATGCTGTCCTCAACATTACCACATTATACTGACAGAGAAAAAAAATAAAGCTGATTCAGTGTTTTAATTATCTCAAGCCATTTGCTGCATGCTGATTTCCACTACTGCCTAGAGGATAACGCTTGGAGTAAAGTGGTCAGCAGTGATGGCAGCTCTGTGTGAGTTTAAGCTGGTGAAATAATACTATCAATGTCAGTATGATCCATAAAGCTGTGTTTGCACGGATGTATGTTTCATCATGTTTTTTTTTTTTGCCAACATAGAAGTGTATGAGGGCTCCACACACAGCAAATTGACTCATAAGACAAAAGGTGCTCCGCCATATTTACTACCACAGATAAGGGATGTGTGAGAGGCTATGCACTAACTCTTCTGAGCCAGCACTGTACTGTATGTATGTATGTATGATGAAGGCATGTGGAAACACTGACCTGTATGCGACATGCACTACTCAATCTGCATCTAGACATTTCCACTCCTGTTGAGTATATGACATGGTTATATTATTTATATGTTATGTAATAGCATGGAAATAAGTAAAGTTCGGTTACTGTCTTTTTGGACTTAATTTAATAAAGATGTTATTTATTTTATAGATAAATCTTTTTTTTTCTTCTCCAATTGACATTGCAGTTTCTTCTGTTTCCAACACTGTACTGATTGTGTTAAAGGTCCTCTCTCATTTAGTATGATGTAATGAATCAAAGGACTACATGTAATATGAAAAGGGTCACTTATAATAGCACGCCAAAAGAAAATCACATCATTCAGTAAGCTAAAAGGACAGTGGAAACTGAACCTACTGTAGGTTGCCAGAAACGCAAAATAAACAAAATAAATGTGCTATCATATGTAAATTAGTTCAAGGTGTGTTCAGGTGTGAAACACATCTTTTCCAAGCCATTCAAATTTTGGAATACTGACTGAGGAAACATTCACTGACAAATTGCCAATGGACTCAGTTGCCAGTTCTGTAGGAAAACACTAGTGTATTTATACGCTCCACAAATTATGGCACCATGATTTGTGTGAATTTGCACAAACATTTTTAAACTGGCATCTTTGTTTTAGTCCATTCTGCTTTACATTACCTTTCTGTGCAGCTTTACTGCCTGTAATACATGTTTCACTCTGTCTGAACACACAGAGTCACCAAAAACATTTGGTAAATCCACTTTTAACGAAAACCAAAGCTAGATTGTGAAAGATTATCTTTTTAATAAAAAATCTTATAATTTTACTTTACATCCATATATTGTATATACAAATACATTAAATATGAGGTCTGTAAATGGTCAACTTAATGATTTTGATAAGAGCACATTATCCAACAAAATCAGCTCTCAGTCAAAGAGATAAAGCGAAGTGTCAGTCTGTGTATATTGCTGCCAATTCTCTGCTATTTGTCTCTGAAAAAAGAGAAGAATCCTTTCGCCCCGTCTCCCTTAAGTTTTAAAGACTTGCTTCTGTAAAGCCCTGCTGTGCTGGCGTTCTCCTGCTGTTTTTCCTTCTGCTCTCCCCTTTGGTTCACCTGCTGATCGATCACCAACCGCATATCCTCCTACAACATAATAAAAGGTTCAGATAGGGGGAAAAAATAGCCTTTACACCTAAAATTGTATACCCCTCTACTCAGACTGACCTGCCATGCATCCAGCTCCTGGGACAGTGCAACCTTGTGTTTGATCGTGTTGAGAAGCTGTTGAGTCAGTGTTTCTTTCTCTTGCCGCACAGTGATCAACTCACTCTCTAAGGAACTGCACAGGGATATAATCGTTGGTAAGACATTGTTGTGTTTTCATGAAGTTCAGTCAAGCAATTGTTTTGTTGTGTAGCTTCACCTATAGCTTGGCTTCTCTGGGCTATCTCGAAATGGCTTGATTTCTTCCCGCAGCGTTTCCAGCTCTTCTTGTTGAGATTTTAGCTGCCAGACATGAAAAATTATCTTGCATTTTTCCTTTCCTTTCCTTTCACCCATGTAAAATATATCAGGCACTAAAATGGAAACAAACACCCACTCTACTTCTTTACTGAGTTCAGTAACCATGTGAAAATGTGTTAGTGCATACATAGTTATGAGTTGTAAAGTTTGACTGACCTCCTCTTTCAGTTTTTGTATTTCTTCATCTCTTGCTTGCAGAACTGTGGAGTGAGCTAGAAGAGCATCCTTAGCCTAGTTAACAGGAGACAAGACAGCAGATGCAAACATAAGTAAGGTCAAACAGTCCTCAGTGGGCATTTGTGCTTTTAATGAAAATGTGGTTAGAGACCAGTTAGTATCATGCCATAAAGGGAAGCATGGGTATAGGCTGAGGACACACTAGTGCTCTCCAGAAAACGCTAGACTTTCAAGTTGTTGTGCATCTGCCAGTGCAGTTGCCAGTGCTTTGTGGGTGTCTCTGTGTGTACCTGTGACTGTTGAATTTCACTAAGCAGAGACAAAGGTTGTGTGTGAGCACTGTCCAGGATGCTCTCTTCTCCCAGGCTCAGAGCTTTTTGTTGCAGTGAGCGATTCAAGGTACGCAACTCAAACACCACTCCCTGCTGCTGCTCTATCTATATACATACACATAAACACACATGCTGTGAGATGTAGACACGAGCTCGCTCCCAAATCAAAAGCTTCAAACTAGTTCTGTTAGTGACTTCTGTTAGTGATGGGTGATATCTGTTGCAGCTCCTGAGCCTCCTCCTGTTCATCTTAAAATGCTACAGTTAGATTAATGGATCCTTACCTCTGATTCTTTCTCTCTCAGTTTCATCTGGAGTTCTGTTAGTCTCTCACGCAGTCCCTCTCTGTCCATTCGCAGTCCATCACTGTCCTCCTGTGAAGCCTTAAGCTGCACCTCCATGTGTGACAGCCGCTCCAACAAAACTCTGTTCTGCAAAAGAAGAACAGACAGATGGATGAACATAAAACACTCGTATATAAATGGCACGATCAAGAAGAAAAGAAGGTCTAAATGATGATGACTAAAATGATCGTCATGTTTAGATCATGAAACACTGACTTTTGGATTGAGCTTCTGATCAAGAAGTAATTCAATCTAGAAAAATAATGCTTTTGAGATGTCAAAACTTGTTAGACAGTCAGTGAGACCTTGCTGGATTCATTTAATATTCTGCTCAAATTTCCATTTCAGCAGCATTGCTGTACACTTGGCAGTTGGACGTCAGAATCAAACCACCCAAACAGGACTTTGCATGATTACAGACTATCGTAAATGAAGCTCCCTAAAGACGTGACCTAATTTGAGGCTTTAAAGCAGACACCTTAAAATTAATATTAGTATTGGTAACATACATCTTCTGATAGGTCTTGTTTTAATGTACGAAAACACAATTAAATTGGCCTCCTTACATTGAAGATGTATACATTCATACAGTTTGTCCATGTTTGAATAATCAATTAATGCCTCTTGTTTTAATCTATGATCCTGTGTCATGCCACATTGTGTTCCTTCCAGTCACATGAAACCCGTGTCATTTACCTCTGCTTGAATGTTCTCTATCTGTGTGAAGCTGATATTTCGGCTTAAAGATGACTCATCCATCTCTTCTCTGAGGGAGCGAATCTCAGTCCTCAAGGAGTGTTCCAGAGTTACAGCCTAGATGGGAGGGGCAGTGAGAAACAGAGAAAGGCTTTTGCTCACTGTGTGACAAAGATTGGACTTCCCAAACCTGCTGGTCTGCATTGCTCCTGTCTGAGTGACATGTGACGTGAAATAGGTTAAAATGCAGACAGTTCCTATTTCCCACTCACCATTAGGCACATTTATTGTATATACTTGCATTTAACCATGTTATGTTTTTGTTCGTTCAACCTATCAGGCCAGGGTTAAACTAACCTCTGCTAGCTGCTCCACCAGTCGCTGGTTATGATTGGCTAATTGAGTCAGCTGTTCGCTCTCATCCCGTCTCTGGGCTCTGCCTTGGCTGTGATGACGCTCCAGCTCAGCCCTCAAAGTTGCTAAATCTGCAGTTAGCTCCGCTTCTCTCTGACCAGATGCCAGTTCATCCATATCCAGCTTCCTCTGGAGAACATATTTCTCCTGCTGTAAAGCCTGAAATGTTGAACATAGTATTTATTGACTTTGAAACATTACCTTCAGTGTGATGTGAAATTTCAGTGTGTTGGTTTCTAGCCAGCTTATTTGTAGCAAACAACACTCACAAGCTTTATGTTGTGTCTAAATGTCCCAGTAGGCCATGACAGTGTGCCAGCAAGACAGCACAACAGGAGCCTGAAGCCGAAAGGAATTCAGCCATCATTCATTTTTATTTTTAAACTCTGTGATTTTCCTACTGCCATGTGTCAGAGTGGCTTCATATTTACTTTATACATCAGGGACATTTTATACTCATATACATAATGCTGGACTTAATGTAAAGATTTCTATTAGCAATACAATACGAGTGTATTGCTTATGTTTTACTGTTGTCATTAGTGCAGGTCAAGACTAACACAGGATAAAATACTTTAAGCTATAATAGAAAAAACTGAATCTTAATAGGGCATGGTGGATATGGTGGTTAGCGCTGTTGCCACACAACAACAAGGTCGCAGGTTCGGTTCCTGGCCTGGGGCCTTTATGTGTGGAGTTTGTATGTTCTCCCCGAGCCTAGGTGGGTTTCCTCCCACCGTCCAAAGACATCATGCTTGGGTTAACTGGTGACTCTAAAGTGTCCTGAGGTCTGAGTGTGAGTGTGAGTGGTTGTTGGTCTTTGTCTGTCTCTGTGTGTTGGCTCCAGTAACCGTGCGACCCCGAAATGGATAAATGGTAGAAGATGAATGGATGAGTGAATTAAATAATTAATCTCGATAGTTACACATTTTCTATTCTTCCCAAATTCATAATGAAACAGTACTGCAGGCTAGAATTAATCAAATGTACTTTGCTTGTTTGTAGTAAAAATGTTTTGAGTGTCCCCTAAGATTCCATCTCACTATAGCTTTTCATAATTTGAGCATCATAATTACCTCAATTTCCCTCTCCCTCAGCTCCAGAGTAGCTGCCAGCTCTTCACTCTTTTCCAGTAACGCCTGCCCCAGCTCTGCAGCTAGTATCAAATCTGTCTCTATCCCTCCTCCACTGTCAATGCTACCTGGAGAGCATGAAGATGTCGAGAGAGCAAAGGACAGCGACATTGACGGAGATGAGGACAATGGAAAGAAAGAATCTTCCAGGCTGGGGGTGGGAAGACTGCTTTTCCTTTGGGTGAACATTGTTGCAGGTTTGCAGGACTCAAATGGAAAGCATCATCCAAAGTGTTGTCATCCACTCTCACACGGTGGGCAAGAGGACAGTTGGACCTGTTTCTCTTTTCTGCTTATTGCTCTGGTCTGGAGAGAGTTAATGTGTCAGTTGTGTTGGCCAGTCTATCTCCACTAAACTTGATTTTTGCTGTGGTGCTTTAGTCCCGATGCTGGTATCATTCAAACTGTCTTCACCCTTCTTCACAAATGATTCTGTGGGCAAAATAAGACCTTCAGTGCCACAAAAACACAACACATTTTTTATTAAATGTAACTGTGGAATTCAGGGCACTCGTGTATATGTAAAAATCAGAACAGTTTTTGGTAATATAACCTCATATTGGTTTCAAGGATATCTTTTGTCTGAAAGACGCTTTTGTTACTCTGACCGAAATACCATCGCCACTGATATCTTTGTGCTGCTCCCCTCCCTAAATTCCAAAGGAACTGTGCTCCATTAGTTCTAACAAAGAAAACAAACTCTTGACTCATCCAAAAACAGTCTGTAAAGTGATCAAGAGAAGCTAAGTCTAAAGAAAAACCCATTGCCCACCTGTCCTTAAAGAAGCCCATAATTAGGCTTGATGTTGGAAGGCGCATATCAATTCTAGTCACTCCAGGATTATTTCTACATTAATGGTTTCTACGTAAACAAAATGTTATTCTAATGCAATCTCTGTCCTCACTGTCTTTCCTGTCATTTCTTTCTTTTAGCCTGGTGTCGTGCCACCTGTTACAGTAATACCTCCTACATACGTACAGCTATGCTGCCATTTCATTAAAACTTTATTAAAAGAAATATAATGAACTCATTCTCACTCTCACTAATTACTTGCTCCCTACAGTAACTGACAGCATTTGTTACATTCTTGAGCTACCTCATTTTGAACAGAAAAAAGTAATTTGTCCTACCTGACAGATCCCAGCCAACTCTCACCTAACAGTTGAAGTCTTTCTGCTTGGTGAGTGTGTGTGTGTGCATGTGTGTGTGTTTGGGTGTGTTTGCATAAGAGGCTTGGCTGGTTTCCCTGGCAGTGGAAACATACAGTAAGTCAATGGAGTCAGCAGCTCCACCTACACAGTTAAAAAGGTGAAGGAAGCAAAAAAGAGGGCGATATGAATAAGGAAGAACAACAACAGTGTTTTTTCTCTGACATCTAGTGGTTGATTAAATAAGGAAAACATAAACTATATTAACTGGAATTTGTCTGAGCGGGGGCTGAAACAGGGTAACAGACAAACAGGGGAGGGGAGGGGAATGCTAAGAGACAAACAAGAGCCTGTCTAATCTGACCCTCCTCCTCCTCATTCCCTGTCCTGTTTACCTGCATGAATGTTTTCAAAGGACCTCTGTCTCTGTGTGTGTGTGTGTGTGTGTGTGTGTGTGTGTGTGTGTGTGTGTGTGTGTGTGTCTGTGTGTGTGTGTGTGTGTCTGTGTCTGTGTGTGAGGTAGGGGGTAGGGAGAGTAGAAAAGGGGACTGCTTTTAGTACCCTTCTTCCTCAGAGACAGCAAACAGTGGGACTTTGAATCAGAGTGTGCATTCATTGCAGAGATGTCATACAAATTCTGGCTTGCTCTCTCAGTGTGGCTTCTGCTGCCATCCTCTGAAGCTGGAAGGCCGATGCCAAAACTTGCTGACAAGAAACTCTGTGCTGACTCCGAATGCAGCCGTAAGTAGCACACCCCCTAACTCAGGTTTACAGTTACAGCTAACGGTTGACTGTTTTGTAATCATTTTGGATGTTTGAAAAGATAATATTCATACTTTTTCCAGTTCACATGCCTCACTTAAATCATCTCTTTCTCTTTCAGACCCTATCTTGATTGCTCGTGCGCTACAGGACTATTATCCTGGAGACTGCAGATTCATCCCCATCAGACAGGGGCAGATTGTCTATGTGTACGCAATGCTAAAAGACAGAGGGAACCTCTTCTGGGCTGGCAGTGTGAGTAAAATATTGTCTACAGGATAATACGAATTGCTTTGACTGAATGTGGTCTTAAAATGGAATGAATAAGTGACATAAATGTAGCACTAATATTCACCCTTTAAGAATAATGCTGTAAATGACTTTTGTTTGCATCATCCGCTTTCAGGTGCAAGACTCATACTACGGACAACAGGAGGCGCGTATTGGCCACTTCCCCAGCAGTGTAGTGGAGGAGACACATCCTCTCATGCCAGCCAGCACTGAAGTCAAAACTACTGTAGGTGAAGACTGCATCTACACACCTGTTTGCCTGATACACTGTTTTCCTAATTCTATGTCTCCTATTTTTTCCCCAGAAATGGGACTTTTACTGTTACTGATGACGCCTTTACCAATAAGAACAAGAAGAGAACAACCTTGTGACCCACAGTACATGAAAGCGTTTTTATTTGGTATTTTATCTTGCTCGCATCCTTGACAGTATGTATGTAGATCTGAACTGCTGATTATCCGCAATTTATTGCAATACAGGTCTAATGACTCCACTTAGCAAAAATGTTATCAGAATTTATAATCAGAGTTCTCACTGCTGAAACAAAAACCTTTGCTGTTCAACATCATGTATTTTACTCCCTCTGTCTTACTATTTGAAACTGATACATTATTTTTAACACTCCTTCATGCTGTTTACATCTGTTTTTTATCTGTTATGCACTATTAGGAAATGGTGCAGAATTCAATCAAGGGGAATTAGCCATTCTAAGTGCAAAGGCGGGCTATATTAGTATTGATGTTAAAAGATACTGTATCAACATGCTACCTGCTAGAATAAATAAAGAAACCACATTTCTACAACTGACAATTAAAACTAATAAAAACCTGTTTGCTTAACATGTGGCAGTTATTATTTTAAGTCACATAAAACTGTTTTATTCTATGTTGTTATGTAACATTCTTTCAAAACAGAGGGCAAAACAGACGAGTACATTATAGACATGAGTTTCACCATTTATTCTGTTTGATGTTTTCCCTGTTAATATGCCAAAGAGTTTTGTAAAGGGATGACAGAGCTGTATTTTTTTATCCTCAAGCACATGGGCCACACACACATTATCCTTAGCAGCACAAAGGCCATGCATCACAGTGATAAATGCTGTCAGTCGTCAAACATCAGTTCTTCCCTTGTCATTTAATTTCCCTTCAACTCACTTACCCTTTTATTCCTTTCATCAGAGAACACACCTGGTCCCTGGTCCTATGGTGGCTACTTTTGGTAAACAAATTAAAAGACTGCATGTGCCTCCAGAGAACTCCTTCCTCCTCACACATACAGAAATCAAGACTATACTCAAAGAGCAACCATAGTTTGCATGTTAATTGTATCCACTCTGACAGTACCATGAAATGTAGAAACAAATAAAATGAAATGCATCTCAGTGCAGGTCTTGATTTTTCCACTCCTTCACCTTGACTTTTTAGCACTTCCATGTAAAATAGGTGTTGACAACAGTTCATAATTTAGAACAAATGTACAGGGCCAGCATACAGACCATAACCATTATACCAAATCAGGACAGGAAATACCTCTCAATCTATGATTACATGCTGTTGATGTGCAATTGAGATGGTGGTGTGAATATTTTTAGCACAGAGGCATTGTGAGTGATTCTGTTGGCTTTTGATAGAAAGTTTAATGCACAATGGTCTCACTGAGATATTAGGATACTGGAGTTAAGAGTTAGGAGTTAGATGCTAACCTTGTAGAGGACACTTGCTCTCATAGACATCTAGACATGTATCCAACTAAATGTGCGCTCTAATCCCAACAATACTGGGACAGGTTAGATACAAAAACAGGCAGCATTTGGGGTCAGTAGTGAGTGTCAAGACCATCAGCCAATACTCTACATTTTCTGTTTAGGTCCCTCTTCAAATGAAATGGGAATACTGCGCTCCGGCCCAGGAGATGATCGAGGTGCTGTGATTGTCAGCACACCATCTGAAGACAGGGAGGATGTGACATCACCACCTGACACACCATCAGGAAGCCTGTATTTCCTCAGAAACTCTCTTGACACAAAGCCATGGTCATCCTGGAAACAGAGTTTGGTAGTGTATCAGTGAAGTATGACCAAATCAATTTAGTGGGACTATTTCTGCAGATATCTGAAGTCTCTCTAACCTGTCTGTCTTCATGTTTGGCGTGTATTGTGATGAACTTGTCACTGACATTGACAGACAACTCGTCAGGGGAAAAGTGCTTCACATCCAGATAAATGACAAAGCGATCCTTTTCCATGCGCATCTAAATACAGACAATGCACAGAGGTTCTTAGAAATGAATTAGCTAGGCATTAAACTTACACTTGCTCATTATTGTCAATTCATACAGCGGAAGTGGATATTCTACAGTGTTCAGTTTAAACATAGAAAAGTAAAATCATCAAAAGATCTCAAAGGGTATAGATTTTTGTTCAGTGATCATTAACATCCCATTCAACACACCGCAATATATGATTCATTATTATTCTCTCTGGTGGTATTGGGAATAAAGTTAGTAGTTATTTTACACATAGAAGAGATACAGAACAGAACAGAATTACATAGGAAACAAATAAGTTTTTACTTTACCTCACCGTGCCCATTGTCAGGCCAGTTGAACCAGCGTGTGAATGAAGGGCGTATCCAGGGGAAAGACGAGGTGAAGGGCCAGATCAGGGGCCAGTCAGTGAGAGGTTCTGCCAAAGAGGGGTCAGTGAGCCGATGTGGGAATGCCCGACGGTACCAGGGATACTGGATGGGAATATCCATGATGAGATTCGAAATGATGAGTATGAGGGAGATTGAGTCTTTGTTTGGCCTGGTTGGAGATGGGTGCTGCTTTGCTCTCCTCCTGTGCATTTATAGGCCAGGCACTGTCTCTGCTCACCTCCACTCCACCCCCTCCTCTGCCCCATAACATCTCATCCACACTTGCATAGTAACTCTGCCAGCAGGCTGATTTTTCTAGAACAATGATGTCAACTGTTTATCACTGCATTGTTCTCATTGTTTCATCTGTCTGACTGTGACTGGTTGTCTCTCTCTCTTCCTTTCCCTCTGTAACTCTGTCTCTGTCTCCCCCTTCTCCCAGTCATGAGGTGACACTGGCTCAGCGTTCTGCTGATGCCCCCATACCCATTCCCCAGGAAATACCCTCTCTGGTGTGTTTGTGATTCTGTGCGTGTTTGTTTGAGGAATAGCTGCCAGAGCATTAGCCTGCTCTGCTTCTACTGCCAGAAGCTTTAGGGCTGTGAGCATAGTGGAAGTGTGTTTCAATGAGAATTGATGAGTTTGTACGGGAGAGTATTAGGTGACACTCTAAGCATGTGTCATTTTGCTATGAGCTCAGTTGAAAAGTCCTTTCCAACTGGGCAAAAGTTGTGCCAAACTAATTTGATTCGGTCTCTGCTTTATCCTCCCTGCTGCATTGTTTCCAGAATAGGATACAGCAAAAATGGAATTTGTGTTATAGATTCAAGGGAAAAAATAAACCATCATGAATCACGGAGTGTTACTGTGCCCACCTTAATGTGCACTTTGATTGAAACACGTCACATTTCTTTTTTTAGTAGTGAGCCAGAAAAGCAGTCAAGTGCAACTGAATTTAAATGCAAGAATAAAGAGCTGCCATTTAGCTAGCTAAAGAAGACTGGTCAAAGCAGAGCCACAGTAAGGTATAAAAGCTACACAGAAAACAAGTAAGTGCGTGACAACAATTACCAGAAGTCGGTGAACCAACCGATATTAATCAACAGTTTGCCCCCATTAACAATTAACCTTTATTACAGTTGACCTTTGACCTGTGGAGCAACGCCCTGTAATTTCACTCGCGTTAGCGTCGTTACCATGGTGACAGGCCTGCCCTCGGTCACCATGGAGCCGTTAGTGGTTATAAGGATAAGGATCCAACAGCAACAGAATGGAAATATATGCTAATCCGTAAAAAGAAAAGTAAAACTGAGGCCACGCAGATGGATTTACCGGCTACATATTACGGAAAACTTGATCAAAAAAACCCGGTTATTTCCGCTTTTGAACGGGACATCAACTCGTTCATGGCACTGATGAGACGAGTCGTTTCTTCGACAAACCAAGACAGCAACAGCTCTTATGCTAGAGGGTAAGACATTAAAAGCTACAGTAACCCCGTCTAATTCAAGGTAATAACATCATAAATAGAAATGAGGGCCAGGTTGAAAGCATTGTGTAGGCCTGTGTGTGACTAGATACAGTCACTAAGTAATGCTAGCTAAATTCAGGCCCCATATGTCATTAACACCGACATTACCAACACATGAAAGGTATGTTTGCTCCGGTTCACTGTAACTACAAATATGGGGAAGCATAGCCTGTACTTTATTATATTCATAGGGAAACTTTTTAGTCCTTCGGAGTTGTTTGGCATCATTGCAATTTAAAAGCTTGCATATGAAAAATATGATGGTGATTAGCACCAACTGTCATAAAAATATTTCTTAATGATTCCAGCTTCTCAAATTTGAGAATTTGCTAATTTTATGACTTTTGATCTTGCATTATCTATTTAAGATAATTTCTGTTATATTTTTTTCAAATACTATGAAGGTCCAGAGAGAGCCAAACATCAGGATGATCAATAAATTGTGATATGAGATGCGAACAATTGCCATATAAAATTCCTTTCAAGAGTGTTTCACCGAGGTGCTCTGCCATATACAAAACTGTGGAATAGATTTTAAATCACAGAGATAGTCAATCAGCCATATTTTTGTTTGCTTTTGCCAATCTTTTTAGGTGTCGATTGCAACATTAACCTGTTTTGTTGGCTTTCCATTTTGAAGGATTAAACTTCTGGTAGAAATATGGAGAAAGTACAAACATCGACTGCCCTCGTTGTTGTACCAGCAGCATATGTTGCAGATTGCAGATTTTCTCTTTGGAATAAAGGTAATTCACTGTTTTTTCTACAATAAAATAATTGTAGATAGAGTTCATAGCATTTCCAAATCCATTTTATCAGAAACTAATTCAGTCCTTCATTCAGCATTTTATCATGCAAACTTAGTCAAGGTGATGAAATGAAAACTGGTCAGTATTAGCGGTGAGGTATGGTATGCTTACTGGCATGTGGATGACAAACACTTCTGGCTGATAGTAATTGTAATTTTCTGTATTTCATTTTACAGTATATTCATCATTTATTCATTTATTCTATATGTATAGTCTTATATGTTCTACAACTATCTCTTTTATGATTTTTTCTCTATCTGGCCACTTTGTAGTAGCAACTGAGTGCTCATTCTCATAATTAGTCAGTTAGGTTTTTACTCCTGCATAGCGTAGCTTAACTGCCATTGTCATTCTTCCCTCTCCTCTTTGTAGTTGCACCAACTTGCTCTTTGGCAAGGCTACAGTCTCCACCTACTACAGTTCAGTTCAGTAGAAATAACTGACATCACAGATGTGGACCACTTCATGGCCTGCTTCTTCCCTGAAGGTTTTGATACAGACAAAGATGTCTTTGCCATGAAGGTACATGGTACTATTGGTGTTGGTGTGTAGTATGTCTCTGTACTTGACTGCAAAAAATGCTGTTGTAATTGTATGTTATTTTATGTAAACAGGAAATGTTGTCACATGGCAAAAAGCCAATGATGTTTTGAGATGTTTTTGCCTGAACCCTGTATTATCTATTGTATACCTGGGTTTGTGGATATTTCTTTGTGCCTTTATTTGTGTGTGTATAGATCCGTGCAATCCAGGGGTGTGTCCTGTGTATATTTGAGCTGGAAAAAAGGAGCACAGTTCTCAGCCAGAAAGGACTCTGTAAACTGCTATGTGTGCTTAACTTCACCAGGATCATGATGCAGGCTTTTCAGCAACATGAACACCTCTGCTGGCTATTATACAATGGTATATTTCTACAACTTAAACATTGTAGAGCATTTGAACGTGTCCTCAAATGACAGGATGTATGAGGTTTCAGATGCAGACTGTATCTACTAAGTTAACTTTGACAACAAAGCTGACCTTTGATGGTTAGCTTAACGTTTATGGAAGTATCTTAACACTTATTGATAATTCATGTTTGTAAGTATTCAATTATAAATTTCTGTCTTTTTTCATCTTTTGCAGGTTCCTTACACATCTACAACATCTGTCGTTATCTGATGAGCATGAATTATAGTGCACAGGTACATAGAGATAGATGATATATGGAAGATATATGAAGAACAAGTGCGAGTATGTGATGCGAAATTTGTGGTACTTGTAACTGAAACTTTTTTTAAGGGAGTTTACATTGATTCACTCTCATCGACAAAATAAAACTCCTAAAATCATGGAGTATTTTGCCTTTTTAAAGAAACAATTGATTCGTAATAAACATGTAATTGAACGCCACCCATTATAATGCCACGATTTGTGATCTTAATTCAGGCACTGGAGTACCTTTTGTGGGCAAGCATCAGTTTAGAGCTGTCAATCCCGATAAGGTCTGGGAAGTATCTGCCATGGCTCGTCACACTCTATTGTGCTGTCTGTCAATGTTACTATGACAACCAGGCTGCAGTGCAGGCTGAGGTGAAAAACACACATCATATGCATCAAAATACCCACTCACACACAAAATCATCAGAATATCAAGCGACTATTCACTGACTGACATATTAAATTAAAGTGGATGCCTGTTCTCAATCTGTCTGCAATGTGTCCACTGGTGTTTATTTTGTAGTAGAACTATAAGATTAAATTATTCTTTGATGATATATTTTCTGTATCAAGGTATTACTATTTCAAACATATGTTGCTCCATATATGCTCCATGTTAAAATAATGGGAACTTGTTGGATGGAAAAGTTATACTGATGTCATATGAAAAAAGCTTAATTTCAGGATTTTTCTGAAATTCTTATTTCACATTTGCTCAGTTTTTTATGTGTCTCAAAATCCTTAAAGGAGTTTTCTAGGAGAGCTCTCGGAAAGATCAATGAGGTAGCAAATCTGGAGAGGCAGAGTGAAGTTCCGGCCACCAGAGAGACTCGGCGAGCTTATAAAGAAGCCTCTATCAAGGCAGGAGTCTCTTCTAATGAATTCATAAATTCCTGTGGAACATAATTCACTGTACAAATTAATGCGGATACAGATTTTATGTGCAAGGTTACATTTCATTTATGGTATTGCTGTGTGCTCTTCTTTGCTTTGGTTTGATGAAAATATTTCTTTTTTTTTCCAGCTGGGTGCCATGATGTTCAAGCGGGCAGTATATGAGTCCAGAAGGAGACACAGACCTGTGTTCAGAGTTAAAACCAAAAGCTCACTTAAAGACATACCTAATGTAAATTATTTCTTTAATGCTGTACCATCCTATTCAATGCTAAATACCATACTTGCAGATTTTGCCACTGCAAAGGAAACATTTAGCTCCTTTTAGGATGTAAAATAAAGAGTTCACTTAGCAGTATTTGCTACTTACTTACTTTCATTTTACGACATTAATTTTAATGGATTCAGGCCAAGCGTTAAAATTTTATGCCATCCTGTATCTACTGTAGGTACCTTGGCCCCGTACTCCCACAGAGTGTATGCTAATGGGACTGTTTGACAACAGTGCAGCACAATTCTTGGCCATTTTGGAAGCACTATGGGACAGCACCAGACACCCACTGCAAACAAAGATGCCAGATGAACCAGAAGTGCAGGAAGTGATTCTGGAGCTCCTGTCTGCTGGCATTGGTATATTATCTGGTTAGTAATAAAAACAAAAAATACTAATATTTAGTGACAACAGTGAGAGAGCAAACATATGGGTAAAGCAAACATGTCAGAAGGTTTTAAGTCTAACGTATTTATTATGAGGAATGCTTAGTTTATATATTGAAGTTTATTGAGTTTATTTGATTCTTGTCTTTTAAGGACTCACAATTGCCAGTGAGCAAAGATGTGATGTGCACTCATGTCTTAGTGCACTTACACCAACATCCACTCTATTGGAGTTAGCTATTACAGGTTAGTCTTCTTTGCCCATTACCATTAACATGTTATAGACCATTTTATGATGCAGTGCAAAGTGTTTCATTTGTGCAATTGCTGACAACAACGTGATCTGTTGTATTACTAGGTGAAAACAAAGTACCCTTCATGTCCGCAGTGAGGTTCATTAAGCTGTTATTTCAGTACAAGCAGTCAGATGCATTCACTGAACTTGCCAGAGAGATGCGACAGGTTTTGTCTGTGAGTTGCAGAATTTCACACAAGCAATCTCCTGCAATTTTCATTATTGAGAAAAAAGGAAAATACTCTATCTTTATCAGTTACCACTATTGCTTCTTGAGTGTCTCTTTGTGTCTCTCTGTGCCAGGGCGAGGAACAGCAGTCATTCAGGAAGGCAGAGATGGAACTTGCTTTACTTGATAGTTTCAACGCTCTGCTGTCTTCAGAGAGGAGCCTGCATAAAGATGACAGTATTATTGATGGTATCACAATAGTGAAATTTAGATCAATTAAGTGATTAATAGAAATCAAGAAATGAATATTTCCAATTCTAGTCAAAAATGTATTGCTGACAATTATATTTCAACCATGGCACTTGACCAATAAGGTGTCCTGGGCCTGGAACCTTTCTGTGCAGTTTGGATGTTCTCCCCATCCAAAAATATATATGTTTAGGTTAATTAATTGGTGACTGGTAAATTGCCTGTAGGTATGGCGACCTGTCCAGGTGTACCCTGCCCTTGCCAAATGTGAGCTGGGATTGCATCCCTTGCAACCCTTAAATGGATAAGCAGTTGAAGATGAATGAATTCATTAATTTATACTCCATCAATCTTGATAAGCCCTTTAATTTTTATAGTGTGTTGTCAAGCTGAGGTTGAATTATGGTTACTACCTCCTGAATATCAACTAACATGCATTAAGAGGTTTTTTGCTCTCATAATCTAGCATTACTACTGCTAAGATGCTAAATACTTGATTACAAAATATCCAACACTGATTTCAGCTGTTTCTGAATTTTAATCTGGATTTATTTTTTGGTGTCTGGTGTCTCCAACAGTCTCATTTAGTGATGAGTTCATTTGTGTGGTAGAGACCCTGCACAAGTTCGTCTGTGGCTGTGCTGCTGTAAGTTGATATCTCGTCTGCGTGTTTGTGTTGGGGTTAATTGCTGGGACTTTTTAGTTTGTGTTTATATACTCTATGTGTCTGTTTGTGTAGGAAGTGCATCCAGACGCTGAAATGGTTTTTGATGTTGTATTATTTGTCTGGGGTAGAGTGAAATTAGTGATGCAGTTGGATAATCTGCAAAACCCACAGTTTCAACACTACCTTCAGCAGGTAGATAATTATGACAAGGTATGTATATTTAAATGGCAGTGGATTGGATAACAAAACACATCAAGTAAATTGTATTTACTATTAAAAATAATTTTTCTTCATTTGAAAGTCTTGGTTATTTTTTTTTATATTTGCAGTGTCTGTGGTCACTGTCTAGAGTATGTGATGTGGCCTTTGCCTCTAATCTCGCAACTGTGGACTGCATAATGATGACAGAGATGGTCCATACACTGGTCATACTACTGGAGAATGCAGCTGAAGGCAGTAATCAAACACAATGTCCAGGTGAGAAATGAGATTGCATCACTGGACTGTACCACTATGTCTTTTCTGCTTAATTTTCATAGGATATCATTCTCGCATTTGGTAAACTTCCACCACAGTCACACAACACATTACAATCTGAATATAAAGTATCACAAATTTCTCTCACACCATGGTTGTAGCAGTAACATTATTCTCATTCCTTATTTCTAGCAGCTCCTGAAGCAGACAGTAATTGTGTTAAACCACACTCTTTCTCTCTTGAGGTATGTGAGTGGTTGAAATGTATAGCATTAACTGACTTCCATGTATCTTCAAGTAAAAAAAATAAAAAAAAAGACAAATAAAATCAATTTCAGGTTTTTCAAAAACATTGCAAAATAAAATACATTGTACAGTATTTGTGTCTGTGTGTGTTTGCAGATGTCAAGAACAGAGTTGCTTCAGAAGGTGTGTGAAGTTGTGGGGAGAGGTCTTCAAGCTCTGGCAAATGGTGTAGATACACTGCCACCCCAGGACTGTTCAACAATCAATGACTCTACCTTCAAGAAGGTAGGCTGCCTTTTCAAGTTAAAAATGTTTGTTATGATATTTACTCTGTCCACACAAGTCTAAGCCAGGCGTAGCCTTTATCTCAGTGCTGTATTCTAAGAATGGAACATATAGAACAAGAAAATTGTAAATAAAGCAATATATATATTGAAAACATAAAGTGATTAAGTGCTGCTAAAACCTGTTTTGTTCTTGTTTTATAGAAATTTTGTTGCATCTATCCATCAAGTCCCTCCTTATCTTCTCCAACACTATCAAAAGAGAAGGAAGAAGATAGTATAAATAAGAGGGAAAAAGAAGCAGAGGAAACGAAAGCAAACTCAGATATGAAAATGTCTCAAGACACTCCACAGTCCACATCTGTAGCACTACTAGCCAGAGACCTTCATCTAGAGCTGGACATCATCTACCACAGAGCTTCCCTCAAGTTACTGCAGCTAAATGCAGGTCAGATTTGCTACTGCAGCAAAATTATCTATGACTTATTCTCAGGTTTACATGAAGTTTGTATTCCACTCAAAGTAATGAAATCTTCTATTTCTGCATGTAATGATTTAGAAGAAAGAAGTTACCATCATGGTTAGTTTGTGAAATGTGAATGTGAATGTGAAATATTGTTTTTGAATTAAATATCTCCAGATAAACCATGTCTAGTTGCAGACACAAATAATGGGTCTGAATATCTTTGTCTTACCTATACTGTTGTGTCTAGTGTCAGAGTCTGAACTGCTGGATCGCATCAAGAAGAACAAGGTCTCCAAAGCGCTTTTCCTGGTTCAGAAAGCCAGGCTGCTGTACAACAGCACTGAACAGAAGAAGAGCAGCAAAACCAAGAGGCTGTTAGAGGTTATAGATTCAAACATGAAACCTTATTAGACACACCAGAAAAACACATGTAATATATTGACTGATATATTTCCATATTACGTAATCAAAAATAGTAACAAACGTTTAACACAGAGTCATTATCTTATTAGGGACACTAAACTATAACATTTGTGCTCTTGGGGGGGTTCCTACAGTAAGATATCCGACTAAAGGCATATATATACACATACATATAAAAACTCTTATTTTATACTCTTATTTTGACCAGTTTTTGGTCAATAAACTTTTCACTTCAGACCTCAGGGGTACATTTAATTTCAGTAAATTCTATGAAGTAGGAATAAAAATGGGTCACTTTATTGAGGCAAGCTTTAGTGAAATGTAAAGAGTACTCAACTGGTTTGTCTATGCCCTTGTAAGGAAGCCTCCATCCTGATAGAGAAAGCAGGAGTAGAGGAGAGAAGACTGCATATTTCGCCCACCTCTAAGACTCCAACTGAAATTAAAGAAAAAGGAATGAAGGATAAAGAAGAAAACCCTCCCCCTGCACCCATCCTACTCTCCTCCACTGACCACTCCATAACCTTTGTCCCAGCTCCTTATAATTTGGAAGGACAAGTGAGATTTGCTTATAATTATGTTGATTTAATTGTAACATAAATAGTAAATAATCCAACAATATTATTAGGCTATTATCTTTCTCTTAACATTATTTTCTTTACAGGTGTGCTGGTACCAGCTCTGCGGCTGTCCAGCTGAGGGCACTAACCTGAAAGTCCGCCTTGGAGACACCAGCCTGCCAGGAACTGGAAATATGGTACAACAAATTTTTTTGAAGTGGGACATATTTTTGCCATCTCAAATGACCTGTCCATAATATATAAGGCCTGAATTTGTGTGTTTTCAGATACCATCAACATCTGGACAGTGTGTACTGAGAGTTGAGGGACTGGTGACCAACCAGAAATATATATTTGCCGTTGCAGCCTACAACAGCCAGGGAAGGCTGCTGGGCAACACCATAGGTTCAACAACATTCCCACTTCTGGCATCCATGCCTGTATCACTGCTTTCTGCATGGGCTCACTTAGCTCAGGTATACTAGCTACTAGTTTAAAGCAGTGACAGTGACATAATGGCAGATGACAAAATTGTATGGTAGTATGTACTATGACTATTGCTTTTCACTCCATTTTCAGGTAGCATTTCAAACAGAACACTATGCATTAGCAGAGAGAGCCAGCAGAGAACTGTGGAACTGCTACACCTATGCTGACCCTGGGTCCCACAATATACAGGATAGACTTGCTACTACCAGGTAAGAAGGTAAACATGTCCACACAGTTCACACAGGTTACTTGAATGAGCTCTTGATAAATTTCTTTATCCTCTGTCCCCCATCCCCCATTCACCACACTAAAGGCTGAATAAACAGGCCTTGCAGCACTCCTCTTCTCACCTGTGTCAGTTGTTCCTCACTTCCATCTTCATTGAGACAGAGATCAACATTCAGCAGGGATCACTCTTTTGTGACTCATTCATTGACAATGGACCCTTTATCTGGGTACAGGTAATAATTAAACAAGTATGTATATATTTGTATATATTTGCTTAATGACTACCGGAAGGTATAAGTCAATGTCATAATTGTTGATAGTGGCTTCAAACTGTGAAAGTAGTTTCATGTCTCTTTTTGAATTTTAATGTTTTGTAATCATGCAGACCAAAGGTGAACATAAATAAAATAATAATAACCTGAGTCATTAATGCGCCTTGTGTGAATGCAGGATGCAAGACTTGCAGAATGTGACCGGATGCTGGTGGCAATGGATCTGGCCATGTGCTTAAATGATGGTATGGCTGCTGTGCAAGGTGCAGTAAGCTGTTATGGCCTCTTGGCACCTCTAATCTTTCATCAGATCCCTTGCAATTCTGTGATAGAGGTACAATCACACATGCAAGTCTTAATATTCTGACATGCAAAGGCAACTTTATTTTTAATGCAATGCTATCTAAAATGAAAATGATTTGGTAACAGTGACTTCGTGCCTGTGCTCTGATTTTCAGGTGCTAAAAAAATGCTTGATGGTTTTGGAGGTGAATGCAGGTCTTCTCAAACAAAAATGGACTGGAAACATCTCAGAATCATTAATGCACATGATAGCCTGCATCAGTTACTACCTGTCAAAGGTGTGTCTGCATATGTATATTTAGAGTTTATTTTGTTTATGTTTGTGCACAATAAAAGTTCCAGGGTTTCCAGCTGCAATTTAATAAAAATTTTTGCATTTAGCCTTCTCATCCATAGTTATAATTCTAAGATATCCCAAGTGATCATTTTTGGAGGCTTTGCACAAGGTAATTGCATTTTTTTCATCCTTCCTGACAGACATTACGTGTGCTTGGGAAACAGGAGATGGCTTTTGAAGTCATGGACTGTAGTCGCAGGCTGCTTCAGGAGGTCTATGATGCCCAGCTACAAAACAGAAGACTTGCTAATGAAGCTGTGGGTGTAAGGAATAGTAAAAAAGGGATTTTATTTCATGTTCAAGTCTCTTAGAATTATGGTAGATGAATACATGTATACCCAAAAATATTTTTTGATTTCGTCTTATTTATTTGAAAGTATCCCAATCAACGGGTTGACTATTTCCATGTGTTTGTGTTTGTATGTAGTCTAAGAGGGATCGTGCTGCAAACAAGGATGAAAAGAAGATAAATCTTCACCTAAAGGCACTGTATGTGAAGGACAAGAACAGAATCACATCTGAAACATCTCTCACCAAAGACAATGGTAACTCGCCAGCATACACAAGATAATCTCATTATTTTTGGGGTTCAAGACTCTGAATTAAAGAATAGCAGATTATATTTCAGTTGCTAAAAATATTTTTTCTCCATAGTGGATTGAACTGTCTTTATTTCTGTAGAGATTTTGCACCCACAGACTGGCTGTGAGGGCCCAAACATATTACATGAGTTGATTTCAGGCAGCCCATTAAATGATGCCTATCATGAAGGTAAATAAAGCACACATATTTCTTTTAATGAGTAATGTGCATGTTGCTCATTAATTCACATTATTTTTTTGTGTGTGATCTTCATAGTAATGAAGATTAGACGCAAGTCATATTTTATTGAGTATGCAGCTCTACTACTCCAGAGAACCATGACAGAAGGCCACCCAGACCTTGTATTAAAGTGGGGCCAAAGCATACTCCAATTCCTTTCCAGGTAAAATTTCACTGGATTTGAAGAAAATTTCAAAAACTCTAATGAGTAAAAATGTCAGTCAGTACTTGACTGTCCATTCTTCTATGTTATATAGTTTATTGTGGATATTTTTGACCTTCTCCTTTTGTCAGGCGTGATGAGGGGATGGGCCTGTCCATAAAATGTTTGGAGGGAAATGATCACAGAAAAAGAAAAAATAGTGTTCAAACTCCAAAAGGAAATGAACCACCCCAGGTGAAAATACAGATATGTATATATACATGCTAATGCTTATAAATGAAAATACAATATCCATCATCTCTCCTCTTTGCGAATAGTGGTGTCATTGGGAGTCTGACAGCCATCTTATATTTATTTCATTACGTATGTAAAAGAAAGGAGATGAATACTGCATAAATTGAGAGCAGTAATTAATTATTATAGTTGATTAACTTGCAGTGCTTTTTGCTATGTTTTAATAAACAATACATACATGGTTACATTTTGATTTTATTTTTGCTGCCAGAACAAGAACACACCTCATGATGATACAAGAAAGAAACTAAAACAACAAATGCTTCAAAAAATAAAAACGAACAGGTACAAAACATGTGTGTTTGTTTGTGTGTTGGGTATGTGTGTGTATGTGTTTGTGTACATTAGTGTTGTAGAATTGTAGTATTTCATCAGTCTGTATTATGCATTTTCTTGTAACTTCTTGGACAAAGACCTTCTATCTCTGTGTATAGGGAGAGGCAGATTGTGGAGCATCTGCTAACCATGATGTCGTCCATGGTGCAACGCCACAAGAGGAATGTTCAACTGAGGAACATGTGCTGTGAGGAGAGAGTTTGGAGGTCACAGCTTAACTACATCATGGCTCAGGCACATATAGCTCTTCTTTACCAAGGGCTGGACCTGATGAATGGAGGAGCTCTGCAGCACAGGTTCACTCACAGGATACCAGCTAGTTTACTTGACCTTTTCTGTGTTTTTCTGGGAGCTACTAATTAGTCTCATTAGTTTCATTTAGTGGCCAAAGGCTTTTTGCAACTGCATATCAACACATGAATAAATTTTCTAACATTATTGCGATGTATAACCTACTTTATGAATATGATCTAATCTCCCTATACTGGTTATGACTGTGTTTATGTTCATGTATTTATGATTTTTTTTATAGTGTACTCTATGTGCTTTAATCAGGTACAGCTTTTTGAATCCGTTGAGGTTTTCTCTGGCCTATTCTGGTCTCCTGGTATGGAGGAACCCACAAAAGCCTTCTAAAGTCGGCATTGTCTCAGAGACAGACCCCTCTAACTCTGGTTTTGGGGATTATGTGGCTACACATAAAGACAGGCACAAAAAGGAGGGTGAGGAAAATGTCAGCAAATATATATATGTTTACCACCTCCACTAAGTTAATAAATTATCCTTTCTTTTCTCCCAGATGACTCTGTTTCAGAGGAAAGTTCTCAGGAGGGAGAGGACTCCCCTGAGTTTGAACAGATTGAGATGCACAGGCGCATTGGCACTATGTTGCTGGACTCACTAAACAAAGCTGCTTTACATCTCAGAAGGGCCATGGTACTGTTCATACATACATGCATAATCAAAAACAAGTAAACTAATTCTGACATTGCACAAGATCCCAAATCTTATAGGTCTTGTGTGTTTTTACTATACATTCTGTACAGTAATTTTTACTTTTTGTTTTATTTGTGTGCTGTTTTTCATCTAGTTTTGATTTTTTTCAGGTGTTGGCCCATCGTGGCAAACATTGGACTACTCTGCAGCAAATATGCCAGACTGTGTGGAACCAAAGCTTTACCTTTCAGGTGCAGGCATCTGCTCATTTTGCACCTCAATCCCCCGTTATAGTAGAGCAGCTGCACACCATCTTCACCCAGCTGCTGGTGCTAGCTACTGATCTAATGATGGACATGCTGAACAGACTAGGAGTAAGTATTGCAGCTATGGGCAAAAACCTTACTATTCATCAAAGAACTCAAAAACATAATGATTCATTCCTAATAGTTATAACAAGAAAACAAAACAGATTGCAAACACTGTAGGAATCCATGTAGTGCCATTGATTGCTATGGAAGTTACAGTCTGCATCCTGTCAAGATAATGAATCCTGTTTATGACTTTTTCCTCCATCTTGGTCCCTACTAGTTGTGGAGTTTGTATGACAGTGACCAGACTGAAGAAGAATTAGAATCCAGTCTTCACTTCTCAACCCCACTGGATGACAGCAAACAAGTGGACTTGCGTTGGGTGCGCAGCTTGGTGTTGCGTACTCTGGAGCTGCTCCATGATAGTGGCAAATGGGAAAACTTGGCCCACTTTGCCTTACTATTTAACTCATACACACGGTAAATATTATAATGATTCCATTACACTACACATGCAGAAAATTATTACTGAGTTAATGATGCAGAAAAATATTTTAAAGACACAAGTTTTTCCATCTTTCAACTTCATTAGACGCAAAGAGCAAACTTTCATCCAGTGAAGGAAGGCAAAGCAGTTCATAGTGTGAATGAAATGAACATCATGAAATAAACACAGCAAGTGAAATTTGGCTTTGGGTAACAGGAATGTAATTGATGGAAACACAATTCCCACAAAATATGTGTGTGTCTGTGTATGTGTACATCTGTATGCCTATCTCAGGGAACGTTACGCCTTGATCACAGCTCCTCTACTCATCCATGCTCAAAGAAGGCTGCTTGAAAGGATTAGTCATTTTGGAGGGCCTGCTTTTCCACAGCCACACCATGTCAAGACACAAAATTTGACTGGCAAGGAGGTATTGTTGACATGCACACACACGTATGATGTTGCAGTGACAATAAAAGTATCAAGGAAATTCAATCATTGTTCATTGTTCTCCCACAAAAATATAATTTCTTGTACAGTTAATGAAAGTGCAATAACTAATTTATTGATGTTTTTTGTATCCATTTGTGTGTTATATTTTTTACTCTATGTGTATATATGGCTTCTTTTCTACATTTCAGGTGTCTTACAGGAACTATGCAGGCTGTCAGCTACTAAGTGGGAGGACTCCTCCCCATGCACAGCAGCCACCCATTCACAAAAAAGCACTGCTCACAAACTACCCTCCTCAACATGCAGTTGAACTTAAAGGTTTGAAAACTCACCTTTGGCCCCTGTAGTTTGTAGTAAATGGTGATAGCCACCCTTTAACTGGAATGCTCCAGTGTTACAAGGTAACATGAATTCTAAAATGGTGAGATACCTATGTGTTCTGTGTCTAAGGTGCAGAAATACAGCACTCCATGTCCCTTGTGTGTGTTCCTCTGGATGTAAAAGACACACTGAACTGTTACCGTCAAGCACTTGAGAAAAGGCCGTATTGTCTTCAAGTCTTCCAGCATAGTCGCACCTTACTTTTGCAGCTTCTGGCATACACACAGCCCTGTGAGTTCAATTTTGATGAAGTGCCACACAAACTCACACATCAACTGTTTGATACTCCAGTAACTTACAGTGTTTCTTCTTCTTTCTAGACTTTGCAGCACAGTTAATAAATTGTCAGAGCAGAAGTCTCAGCCATTCTCCAAGTGTGGTGAATTTCAGTCCCGCAGTTTTGCCCACTCCAAACATACAGCACTGTGACCTGACAGAGGAAGACTTCAGTACTCCAAATGTTCTCTACAGCTACCCTATCAGCACTAACCACATACCAACCGTCATTGCTGCATACTCCAACTCAATTAGTAAGAGGACGAAAGCAAGTCAAGTCAAGTTGCTTTATTTTTATGTAGTGCCAGTTCAAAGGCACTTTCCAAATGGAGCACGTCTGTATGCTTTACATAAAAAAGACAAGCATGTACAAGTTTTCAAAAGGTGGCGCACTAAGTTAGTGTGTTATACAGAGCAACAGCAGACTAAATGACAAGATAATAGCATGGAATAGCCAAATGAAATATGTGTCAGACTGTCAGGGTGTGATTTTCCATCCTTATGTCACTTTTCTCTAGAATATCTCCATGCCAACAGTCTTGACTCCCTCAGGGTTTTGGCGCTGCATGAAATTGGAGACCTACATTTCTACAATGGAAACATGAGGTCAGAGAATTTTTTTTTTAATTCCCAGAGTGCATACATTTGTGTTGTATTCAAGCTTGTTGATCTTTTCATGAATTACTTTACAATAATTAATAATAATTAATCTGTGCTTCATCTTCAGGGTTGCACATTCATGCTGGAGTAAAGCTGTAGATTGTGCCTTACAGAACTCAGGCGCAATAGAGAAGTGGGATGGTGTGTTGCTTGGGAATGGCTCCTTGCAACAAATGCTGAAAAAGACTGGTGTTTGGGGATGTCTCCATGCTGCTGGGCTTACTGCTAAGATTGCACAGTAGGTTTTAATCAGGTTTTTTATTGATATGATATGCTTTTTGGCCCTGAGGTGTGTATTTTGATCTACAGGTATATCTTAACTTCTGATATCAGCAAGCGGACCAAGTGCTGTCTCTTCTCTGCTCAACTCTTTAAGGTAATATTCCCAGATGGTATTAATTAATGATAAGACTTGATGCTTTTGCTTTAATTACCATGCTTTATTGTATGCGTGTATATATGTATTTATTCTGACCTTTCTGTATGTGTGTGGCCCACTTTACCAGTGTGTGCTGTTCTGCTCCTTGGCTCAACCTCAAGCAGATCTTCAGTACGTGTCCCACAGTATTGGAGATGAACTGCTCCCTGGAACTGATCTTTTCTCTGAACCTCACAGGGTTCACCTGGATACTACTGTAAGCAGTCTTAACTTTGTCTGCCACTGGCTTTTCACCACAGGATACTACATCATGGTACGCATTTCAACGCGGTCAGTGTGTTTCATTTTGAACTGCATTGCTTAAGTATGTAATTGACACAGTCTTAACTATATTTGTCATTTCAGCTCCTGCCATTACTAGCTCTTTACTTACATTTTGTGGGGACTCTGTGCAGAGATGTCCAACGCTACGTTGAAGGCAAAATACTTAAGGTCAGCCTTTGTGTCTTTATATACATTCATGATATTTTTTCTCTAATGGATTAGTTCCTGATCTGTTCTCATGTTTCCTGCAGATACGTGCCCTCACTGAACTGTGTCTGTTCACTGAAGCTATGAAGGAGACTGTTGAGCTCACACAAGGAATAGGTGTCCTCCTGCCTTATGGACACTATATTCCCATACACCACCACCACGTACGAACATGAACTTATGTTCCCTCCTTGTCTTTTTCTCTATTAACCTGTGTTAACTGGCAACAATAAGTTGTGCTGCTTCTCACTGTTAGCTTTGTATTTGTAATACTATAAAGCAGAAGCTTTTGCGCAATTGTGGAAAAATATTGTCATGCCATCTACCTTGTGTTTAACTGCTTGTGGGATTATTTCTATAAATCTGCAATGACAGATTTTTAAAATACATATTATTTTATATGTTGTTATATGCTGGCTTTATACATCTTTGAAAGTATTATTATTTTTATTTTGTACATGCCGTAATCTGTGTGAATATTAAACATTGTGCTTACTTGGCAGCCTGTGAACACATTCTACAGCAACAAGTCTCTCTTGGATAATGCTGAGGTATGAGATTTCTTTAGCTTTGTGATGATAATCTAGGGGTATAATTATTTTATGAGGCTAATTATCCCTATTCATATGCAAAATTTATCAATTGCCTTGACGGTGGAAAGTCACATAGGTCATCTTTTAAAGGAAGAATCATAATACCACAGTTAAATGATGAACACATTCAAAACTCCAGAAACAAAAAAAGTCCAAATATAATAATTGCACATTCTTCTAGAAGTTTAAAAAAATGCCAGATTGATTTACTTTCTGTCTCTGTGCTATTGTTTCAGCTGTGCCTTTGAAAAATATAAACAGTTTTTTCCCAAAAGGATGTTTACTAAATTGCTGACTATATAGTTGTTGTTGTTGTTGTTGTTGTTTTTTTTTTTATTGTACTGTTCATTGTGCTTTTGGTCAGGCTTTGGAAGAACTAATGAGCTGTGACTTTGCTCCAGTGGTCCAAAAGTTGTATGGACCTACATTGTGCCTGCGGTTGAACCTGGCTCGCTCTCAATTAGTCCTGTCACTCAGTAACACCATACATGGCCTTCATGTGTCAGGTATGTACACTAAACTACTTCCTTCTCTCTTGTTCTTATGTTGGTTTATACTTTGGTCATTTGACTTCTCATTGAAGTAGAACAGATGACATACGAACATTCCTTCAGATACCCACCAACTAAAAGATCTGTGTCTTTTTGTGATAAGTTTACCATTGGTTATTTGGAATAATAAATTAGCATTTTTTTTTTAAATGTGAGCAGTTACCTACTCCTGTAGGATTAAATGAGATCCAGTCAATAACTGTCTTCTGTCATATTCATAATTTTGTCCAACTGTGATTTAATTGCTTGTCCACTTTAGTTTAAGTAGAAAAATTAAAAATGCTTTGATTTTCGCTTCTTGCGGTTAAAGTGAGAATGTCTTTCTAAATCTGTTGAAGGAGACGCATTTATCAGCATAACAAGTTGTTCCATGAACTCAAAACACCAGGAAAAGGACATATTGCACACTGAGAGTTCCTGTTTAATGGTAGATGAGCCAAAAAAGCTGGATTTTCTTGCAAAGAAGGAACAGCTCACTGTAGAAAGGCTTAAGGTGAGCCATAAGGATTTTTCATTTGATCTTTACAGTTTTTGCAGCAACTTTTTCTGGACTGTTTAATTGTTTAATCATGGCACAATATTTAAAGTATGAAGATTTTTAGTTTTTTTTCTTCAGCTTGTTTGTAATAATTTGCACATGTATCTTCTCCTCCAATGTAGTTATTTTTGTTGAAAAGAGCATCCTCCCTGTTGCAATATATATCACAGCAGCTCAAATCTAAGTGTTGCAGCAAAATGGAGACTCTGGAACTGGAAATAGAGTTAAATCTTTTAAGGGCCAACCTCTACCTGCAGCAAGGACATACTAAAAATAGGTACAGTGGACTTGTGGATGTACTGTGCATTGTCTGCGTTTGCTTATGTTTGTATTTCTTCACCATTCTACCTATTTTACTTTCAGTTCCGAAATGGCAATTTCATCCTTGGTACTCCTGCAGACTTCACATGTTACAATGAAAGGATTCCAAACTGGATTCCAAACACCTGTGTCTGAGGTAACCTATGTAAGCCAACAGGTGGCATCATCATATAAATGCATTTGAACAAAAAAAACCCCAAAAAAACAAAACAAACAGGGATAAGAAAATCCTTATTTTGGTACTGTCTTGTATAGATAGCTAATTAAAAATGCAACAGTACCAAAAGAAATTACACAGCCGACAGCATGTTTGTGGACATCTATGTGTACAGGGTACAAAAGAACCTCTGCAGTGTGACTGTCCCAAAGCAGCAGAGGCTGGTGAGAGAATTGGAGTTTATCTGTGGCTTCGGTGCCGCCTGGCTCTTGTCCATAGCCTGGTGGCACATATACACAGCACTGCTGCACCTTCTCCAGGTCTGGTCATGTATTGTGATGCTGTTTTGTGTAGTCTGGTTTTGGATGGAATAGTTTGAAGGATATCATGTCAAAAGTCTATCCTCCAATGTGCAGATTTTTTCACATAAAATGTTTTATTATTGTATCCACAATGTGCAGCATAAAGTTGACTGAAAAAATTACAAATTAATCATTTATTCTTTGCATGTGTTAATGTGTATGTTGGGGAACTGTCTTTTTAAGGTAAGAACGTGAATGAAGTGGCAGCAAAAGTGTTAAAGGAAGGTTTCGATGAATGTGTACAATGGGGAGACCTTGATATTCAAGCCCTTTTCATGGTCGAAGCTGCAGCGTTGGAAGCAAAGAGAGGCAAGCGAGATCATAGCATGACAATGCTTCAGGTACCAAGAAAATATTTCTCTTTTCAAATTTTATTTTTAAGTATTTTGGTAAAATTTACATTAGGAAAACTGAAAACATCGTTCAGCACTGTTGCCCCACAAAGAAGAGAATATATATTCAACGTAATTCAGTTGATCTATAAATCAAAAAATTACCTTTAGTGACAATGCTTTCTTAATTTTTGTATTTTCCATGTGAATATTGACTGCAGTTTGGTTCAAAGTCAGGGTTTCTGGCTGTGACAAGTTAAAAGCTGGCTTGAGCTGGCCAGGAATCAAACCTAGAATCTTCTAATACGTAGTCAGACACGTTGCCCATTGCACCACTAGCCCCTATTTCTAATCTTCCATGAAAAACTCAGGGGATACAGTATTTGTTATTATTTGTCATAAAATAGCATTGGATCATGGGCGAATTCAGATGAAACATTCAGTGAGAATATGTTGAGAACTAATACTGGACTTGCATCCCTCTTGCCGTGACCCGGATTTGAACCGGGGTTGCTGCGGCCACAACGCAGAGTACTAACCACTATACGATCATGGCTGTTTCCCAATGCCAGCTGTTGTGATTTTCATGTAGTTTTATTGCTGGCACAAAAAGTACCTTAAGTTTCCTCCCAGGGGCTGAGCTCAATGTGGGATACAAGGCAGTCATTTTCAGGAATAACTCATCTGTAACTTTGAAGGCTTTTCCCCACAAACATTTTCCATGAAATCAATATCAGAATGTTCATAAAACTCCTACAAAAGGTGAAGGCCAGGTTAGAGGATTCTGAAGCTTTTTCCTCTTGTGTTGAGAAGCAATTCACTCATTCCATTTGAAGTATTTCATGGATCGAGTGACTTGAGAAGTGGACGTTGACTGCAGTTTGGTTCAGAGTCAGGGTTTCTGACCATGACAAGTTAAAAGTTACCACGAGCTAGCCAGGAGTCGAACCTAGAATCTTCTGATCCGTAGTCAGACGCGTTATCCATTGCGCCACTAGCCCTGCTTCTAGTTGTCCATTAAAAACATAGGGGATGCAGTATTTGTCATTATTTGTCATAAAATTGCATCCGATCATGGACGACATTCAGATGTCGTGAGAATATGTTGAGAACTAAAAGTTGACTTGCATCCCTCTTGCCGTGACCCGGATTCGAACCGGGGTTGCTGCGGCCACAACGCAGAGTACTAACCACTATACGATCACGGCTGTTTCCCAATGCCAGCTGTTGTGATTTTCATGTAGTTTTATTGCTGGCACAAAAAGTACCTTAAGTTTCCTCCAAGTGGCTGAGCTCAGTGTGGGATACAAGGCAGTCATTTTCAGGAATAACTCATCTGTAACTTTGAAGGCTTTTCCCCACAAACATTTTCCATGAACTGAATGTCAGAATGTTCATAAAACTCCTACAAAAGGTGAAGGCCAGGTTAGAGGATTCGGAAATTTTTTCTCTTGCGTTGAGAAGCAATTCACTCATTCCATTTGAAGTATTTCATGGATCGAGTGACTTGAGAAGTGGACGTTGACTGCAGTTTGGTTCAGAGTCAGGGTTTCTGACCCTGACAAGTTAAACGTTTCCACGAGCCAGACCTAGAATCTTCTGGTCGGTAGTTAGACGCGTTATCCATTGCGCCAATAGCATTGAGTCTAATCTTCCATGAAAAACTCAGGGGATCCAGTCTTTGTCATTATTTGTCATAAAATTGCAGTGAGAATATGTTGAGAACTAAAACTAGACTGGCATCCCTGCTTGCCGTGACCCGGATTCGGACCGGGGTTGCTGCGGCCACAACGCAGAGTACTAACCACTATACGATCACGGCTGTTTACCTATGCCAACTGTTATGATTTTTATGTCGTTTTACTGCTGGCAGTAGGGTACAAAAATTACCTTAAGTTTCCTCCCAGGGGCTGAGCTCAATGTGGGACACAAGGCAGTCATTTTCAGGAATAACTCGTCTGTAACTTTGAAGGCTTTTCCCCACAAACATTTTCCATGAAATCAATATCAGAATGTTCATAAAACTCCTACAAAAGGTGAAGGCCAGGTTAGAGGATTCTGAAGCTTTTTCCTCTTGCGTTGAGAAGCAATTGACTCATTCCATTTGAAGTATTTTATGGATCGAGTGACTTGAGAAGTGGACGTTGACTGCAGTTTGGTTCAACGTCAGGGTTTCTGACCATGACAAGTTAAAAGTTACCACGAGCTAGCCAGGAGTCGAACCTAGAATCTTCTGATCCGTAGTCAGACGCTTTATCCATTGCGCCACTAGCCATGCTTCTAGCTGTCCATTAAAAACATAGGGGATCCAGTATTTGTCATTATTTGTCATAAAATTGCATCCGATCATGGACGACATTCAGATGTCGTGAGAATATGTTGAGACCTAAAAGTGGACTTGCATCCCTCTTGCCGTGACCCGGATTCGAACCGGGGTTGCTGCGGCCACAACGCAGAGTACTAACCACTATACGATCACGGCTGTTTCCCAATGCCAGCTGTTGTGATTTTCATGTAGTTTTATTGCTGGCACAAAAAGTACCTTAAGTTTCCTCCAAGTGGCTGAGCTCAATGTGGGATACAAGGCAGTCATTTTCAGGAATAACTCATCTGTAACTTTGAAGGCTTTTCCCCACAAACATTTTCCATGAACTGAATGTCAGAATGTTCATAAAACTCCTACAAAAGGTGAAGGCCAGGTTAGAGGATTCGGAAATTTTTTCTCTTGCGTTGAGAAGCAATTCACTCATTCCATTTGAAGTATTTCATGGATCGAGTGACTTGAGAAGTGGACGTTGACTGCAGTTTGGTTCAGAGTCAGGGTTTCTGACCCTGACAAGTTAAACGTTTCCACGAGCCAGACCTAGAATCTTCTGGTCGGTAGTTAGACGCGTTATCCATTGCGCCAATAGCATTGAGTCTAATCTTCCATGAAAAACTCAGGGGATCCAGTCTTTGTCATTATTTGTCATAAAATTGCAGTGAGAATATGTTGAGAACTAAAACTAGACTGGCATCCCTGCTTGCCGTGACCCGGATTCGGACCGGGGTTGCTGCGGCCACAACGCAGAGTACTAACCACTATACGATCACGGCTGTTTACCTATGCCAACTGTTATGATTTTTATGTCGTTTTACTGCTGGCAGTAGGGTACAAAAATTACCTTAAGTTTCCTCCCAGGGGCTGAGCTCAATGTGGGACACAAGGCAGTCATTTTCAGGAATAACTCGTCTGTAACTTTGAAGGCTTTTCCCCACAAACATTTTCCATGAAATCAATATCAGAATGTTCATAAAACTCCTACAAAAGGTGAAGGCCAGGTTAGAGGATTCTGAAGCTTTTTCCTCTTGCGTTGAGAAGCAATTCACTCATTCCATTTGAAGTATTTTATGGATCGAGTGACTTGAGAAGTGGACGTTGACTGCAGTTTGGTTCAACGTCAGGGTTTCTGACCATGACAAGTTAAAAGTTACCACGAGCTAGCCAGGAGTCGAACCTAGAATCTTCTGATCCGTAGTCAGACGCGTTATCCATTGCGCCACTAGCCCTGCTTCTAGTTGTCCATTAAAAACATAGGGGATCCAGTATTTGTCATTATTTGTCATAAAATTGCATCCGATCATGGACGACATTCAGATGTCATGAGAATATGTTGAGAACTAAAAGTGGACTTGCATCCTTCTTGCCGTGACCCGGATTCGAACCGGGGTTGCTGCGGCCACAACGCAGAGTACTAACCACTATACGATCACGGCTGTTTCCCAATGCCAGCTGTTGTGATTTTCATGTAGTTTTATTGCTGGCACAAAAAGTACCTTAAGTTTCCTCCAAGTGGCTGAGCTCAATGTGGGATACAAGGCAGTCATTTTCAGGAATAACTCATCTGTAACTTTGAAGGCTTTTCCCCACAAACATTTTCCATGAACTGAATGTCAGAATGTTCATAAAACTCCTACAAAAGGTGAAGGCCAGGTTAGAGGATTCGGAAATTTTTTCTCTTGCGTTGAGAAGCAATTCACTCATTCCATTTGAAGTATTTCATGGATCGAGTGACTTGAGAAGTGGACGTTGACTGCAGTTTGGTTCAGAGTCAGGGTTTCTGACCCTGACAAGTTAAACGTTTCCACGAGCCAGACCTAGAATCTTCTGGTCGGTAGTTAGACGCGTTATCCATTGCGCCACTAGCATTGAGTCTAATCTTCCATGAAAAACTCAGGGGATCCAGTATTTGTCATTATTTGTCATAAAATTGCAGTGAGAATATGTTGAGAACTAAAACTAGACTGGCATCCCTGCTTGCCGTGACCCGGATTCGGACCGGGGTTGCTGCGGCCACAACGCAGAGTACTAACCACTATACGATCACGGCTGTTTACCTATGCCAACTGTTATGATTTTTATGTCGTTTTACTGCTGGCAGTAGGGTACAAAAATTACCTTAAGTTTCCTCCCAGGGGCTGAGCTCAATGTGGGACACAAGGCAGTCATTTTCAGGAATAACTCGTCTGTAACTTTGAAGGCTTTTCCCCACAAACATTTTCCATGAAATCAATATCAGAATGTTCATAAAACTCCTACAAAAGGTGAAGGCCAGGTTAGAGGATTCTGAAGCTTTTTCCTCTTGCGTTGAGAAGCAATTGACTCATTCCATTTGAAGTATTTTATGGATCGAGTGACTTGAGAAGTGGACGTTGACTGCAGTTTGGTTCAACGTCAGGGTTTCTGACCATGACAAGTTAAAAGTTACCACGAGCTAGCCAGGAGTCGAACCTAGAATCTTCTGATCCGTAGTCAGACGCGTTATCCATTGCGCCACTAGCCCTGCTACTAGTTGTCCATTAAAAACATAGGGGATCCAGTATTTGTCATTATTTGTCATAAAATTGCATCCGATCATGGACGACATTCAGATGTCGTGAGAATATGTTGAGAACTAAAAGTGGACTTGCATCCCTCTTGCCGTGACCCGGATTCGAACCGGGGTTGCTGCGGCCACAACGCAGAGTACTAACCACTATACGATCACGGCTGTTTCCCAATGCCAGCTGTTGTGATTTTCATGTAGTTTTATTGCTGGCACAAAAAGTACCTTAAGTTTCCTCCAAGTGGCTGAGCTCAATGTGGGATACAAGGCAGTCATTTTCAGGAATAACTCATCTGTAACTTTGAAGGCTTTTCCCCACAAACATTTTCCATGAACTGAATGTCAGAATGTTCATAAAACTCCTACAAAAGGTGAAGGCCAGGTTAGAGGATTCGGAAATTTTTTCTCTTGCGTTGAGAAGCAATTCACTCATTCCATTTGAAGTATTTCATGGATCGAGTGACTTGAGAAGTGGACGTTGACTGCAGTTTGGTTCAGAGTCAGGGTTTCTGACCCTGACAAGTTAAACGTTTCCACGAGCCAGACCTAGAATCTTCTGGTCGGTAGTTAGACGCGTTATCCATTGCGCCAATAGCATTGAGTCTAATCTTCCATGAAAAACTCAGGGGATCCAGTATTTGTCATTATTTGTCATAAAATTGCAGTGAGAATATGTTGAGAACTAAAACTAGACTGGCATCCCTGCTTGCCGTGACCCGGATTCGGACCGGGGTTGCTGCGGCCACAACGCAGAGTACTAACCACTATACGATCACGGCTGTTTACCTATGCCAACTGTTATGATTTTTATGTCGTTTTACTGCTGGCAGTAGGGTACAAAAATTACCTTAAGTTTCCTCCCAGGGGCTGAGCTCAATGTGGGACACAAGGCAGTCATTTTCAGGAATAACTCGTCTGTAACTTTGAAGGCTTTTCCCCACAAACATTTTCCATGAAATCAATATCAGAATGTTCATAAAACTCCTACAAAAGGTGAAGGCCAGGTTAGAGGATTCTGAAGCTTTTTCCTCTTGCGTTGAGAAGCAATTGACTCATTCCATTTGAAGTATTTTATGGATCGAGTGACTTGAGAAGTGGACGTTGACTGCAGTTTGGTTCAACGTCAGGGTTTCTGACCATGACAAGTTAAAAGTTACCACGAGCTAGCCAGGAGTCGAACCTAGAATCTTCTGATCCGTAGTCAGACGCGTTATCCATTGCGCCACTAGCCCTGCTACTAGTTGTCCATTAAAAACATAGGGGATCCAGTATTTGTCATTATTTGTCATAAAATTGCATCCGATCATGGACGACATTCAGATGTCGTGAGAATATGTTGAGAACTAAAAGTGGACTTGCATCCCTCTTGCCGTGACCCGGATTCGAACCGGGGTTGCTGCGGCCACAACGCAGAGTACTAACCACTATACGATCACGGCTGTTTCCCAATGCCAGCTGTTGTGATTTTCATGTAGTTTTATTGCTGGCACAAAAAGTACCTTAAGTTTCCTCCAAGTGGCTGAGCTCAATGTGGGATACAAGGCAGTCATTTTCAGGAATAACTCATCTGTAACTTTGAAGGCTTTTCCCCACAAACATTTTCCATGAACTGAATGTCAGAATGTTCATAAAACTCCTACAAAAGGTGAAGGCCAGGTTAGAGGATTCGGAAATTTTTTCTCTTGCGTTGAGAAGCAATTCACTCATTCCATTTGAAGTATTTCATGGATCGAGTGACTTGAGAAGTGGACGTTGACTGCAGTTTGGTTCAGAGTCAGGGTTTCTGACCCTGACAAGTTAAACGTTTCCACGAGCCAGACCTAGAATCTTCTGGTCGGTAGTTAGACGCGTTATCCATTGCGCCAATAGCATTGAGTCTAATCTTCCATGAAAAACTCAGGGGATCCAGTATTTGTCATTATTTGTCATAAAATTGCAGTGAGAATATGTTGAGAACTAAAACTAGACTGGCATCCCTGCTTGCCGTGACCCGGATTCGGACCGGGGTTGCTGCGGCCACAACGCAGAGTACTAACCACTATACGATCACGGCTGTTTACCTATGCCAACTGTTATGATTTTTATGTCGTTTTACTGCTGGCAGTAGGGTACAAAAATTACCTTAAGTTTCCTCCCAGGGGCTGAGCTCAATGTGGGACACAAGGCAGTCATTTTCAGGAATAACTCGTCTGTAACTTTGAAGGCTTTTCCCCACAAACATTTTCCATGAAATCAATATCAGAATGTTCATAAAACTCCTACAAAAGGTGAAGGCCAGGTTAGAGGATTCTGAAGCTTTTTCCTCTTGCGTTGAGAAGCAATTCACTCATTCCATTTGAAGTATTTTATGGATCGAGTGACTTGAGAAGTGGACGTTGACTGCAGTTTGGTTCAACGTCAGGGTTTCTGACCATGACAAGTTAAAAGTTACCACGAGCTAGCCAGGAGTCGAACCTAGAATCTTCTGATCCGTAGTCAGACGCGTTATCCATTGCGCCACTAGCCCTGCTTCTAGTTGTCCATTAAAAACATAGGGGATCCAGTATTTGTCATTATTTGTCATAAAATTGCATCCGATCATGGACGACATTCAGATGTCGTGAGAATATGTTGAGAACTAAAAGTGGACTTGCATCCCTCTTGCCGTGACCCGGATTCGAACCTGGGTTGCTGCGGCCACAACGCAGAGTACTAACCACTATACGATCACGGCTGTTTCCCAATGCCAGCTGTTGTGATTTTCATGTAGTTTTATTGCTGGCACAAAAAGTACCTTAAGTTTCCTCCAAGTGGCTGAGCTCAATGTGGGATACAAGGCAGTCATTTTCAGGAATAACTCATCTGTAACTTTGAAGGCTTTTCCCCACAAACATTTTCCATGAACTGAATGTCAGAATGTTCATAAAACTCCTACAAAAGGTGAAGGCCAGGTTAGAGGATTCGGAAATTTTTTCTCTTGCGTTGAGAAGCAATTCACTCATTTCATTTGAAGTATTTCATGGATCGAGTGACTTGAGAAGTGGACGTTGACTGCAGTTTGGTTCAGAGTCAGGGTTTCTGACCCTGACAAGTTAAACGTTTCCACGAGCCAGACCTAGAATCTTCTGGTCGGTAGTTAGACGCGTTATCCATTGCGCCAATAGCATTGAGTCTAATCTTCCATGAAAAACTCAGGGGATCCAGTCTTTGTCATTATTTGTCATAAAATTGCAGTGAGAATATGTTGAGAACTAAAACTAGACTGGCATCCCTGCTTGCCGTGACCCGGATTCGGACCGGGGTTGCTGCGGCCACAACGCAGAGTACTAACCACTATACGATCACGGCTGTTTACCTATGCCAACTGTTATGATTTTTATGTCGTTTTACTGCTGGCAGTAGGGTACAAAAATTACCTTAAGTTTCCTCCCAGGGGCTGAGCTCAATGTGGGACACAAGGCAGTCATTTTCAGGAATAACTCGTCTGTAACTTTGAAGGCTTTTCCCCACAAACATTTTCCATGAAATCAATATCAGAATGTTCATAAAACTCCTACAAAAGGTGAAGGCCAGGTTAGAGGATTCTGAAGCTTTTTCCTCTTGCGTTGAGAAGCAATTCACTCATTCCATTTGAAGTATTTTATGGATCGAGTGACTTGAGAAGTGGACGTTGACTGCAGTTTGGTTCAACGTCAGGGTTTCTGACCATGACAAGTTAAAAGTTACCACGAGCTAGCCAGGAGTCGAACCTAGAATCTTCTGATCCGTAGTCAGACGCGTTATCCATTGCGCCACTAGCCCTGCTTCTAGTTGTCCATTAAAAACATAGGGGATCCAGTATTTGTCATTATTTGTCATAAAATTGCATCCGATCATGGACGACATTCAGATGTCGTGAGAATATGTTGAGAACTAAAAGTGGACTTGCATCCCTCTTGCCGTGACCCGGATTCGAATCGGGGTTGCTGCGGCCACAACGCAGAGTACTAACCACTATACGATCACGGCTGTTTCCCAATGCCAGCTGTTGTGATTTTCATGTAGTTTTATTGCTGGCACAAAAAGTACCTTAAGTTTCCTCCAAGTGGCTGAGCTCAATGTGGGATACAAGGCAGTCATTTTCAGGAATAACTCATCTGTAACTTTGAAGGCTTTTCCCCACAAACATTTTCCATGAACTGAATGTCAGAATGTTCATAAAACTCCTACAAAAGGTGAAGGCCAGGTTAGAGGATTCGGAAATTTTTTCTCTTGCGTTGAGAAGCAATTCACTCATTCCATTTGAAGTATTTCATGGATCGAGTGACTTGAGAAGTGGACGTTGACTGCAGTTTGGTTCAGAGTCAGGGTTTCTGACCCTGACAAGTTAAACGTTTCCACGAGCCAGACCTAGAATCTTCTGGTCGGTAGTTAGACGCGTTATCCATTGCGCCAATAGCATTGAGTCTAATCTTCCATGAAAAACTCAGGGGATCCAGTATTTGTCATTATTTGTCATAAAATTGCAGTGAGACTATGTTGAGAACTAAAACTAGACTGGCATCCCTGCTTGCCGTGACCCGGATTCGGACCGGGGTTGCTGCGGCCACAACGCAGAGTACTAACCACTATACGATCACGGCTGTTTACCTATGCCAACTGTTATGATTTTTATGTCGTTTTACTGCTGGCAGTAGGGTACAAAAATTACCTTAAGTTTCCTCCCAGGGGCTGAGCTCAATGTGGGACACAAGGCAGTCATTTTCAGGAATAACTCGTCTGTAACTTTGAAGGCTTTTCCCCACAAACATTTTCCATGAAATCAATATCAGAATGTTCATAAAACTCCTACAAAAGGTGAAGGCCAGGTTAGAGGATTCTGAAGCTTTTTCCTCTTGCGTTGAGAAGCAATTCACTCATTCCATTTGAAGTATTTTATGGATCGAGTGACTTGAGAAGTGGACGTTGACTGCAGTTTGGTTCAACGTCAGGGTTTCTGACCATGACAAGTTAAAAGTTACCACGAGCTAGCCAGGAGTCGAACCTAGAATCTTCTGATCCGTAGTCAGACGCGTTATCCATTGCGCCACTAGCCCTGCTTCTAGTTGTCCATTAAAAACATAGGGGATCCAGTATTTGTCATTATTTGTCATAAAATTGCATCCGATCATGGACGACATTCAGATGTCGTGAGAATATGTTGAGAACTAAAAGTGGACTTGCATCCCTCTTGCCGTGACCCGGATTCGAACCGGGGTTGCTGCGGCCACAACGCAGAGTACTAACCACTATACGATCACGGCTGTTTCCCAATGCCAGCTGTTGTGATTTTCATGTAGTTTTATTGCTGGCACAAAAAGTACCTTAAGTTTCCTCCAAGTGGCTGAGCTCAATGTGGGATACAAGGCAGTCATTTTCAGGAATAACTCATCTGTAACTTTGAAGGCTTTTCCCCACAAACATTTTCCATGAACTGAATGTCAGAATGTTCATAAAACTCCTACAAAAGGTGAAGGCCAGGTTAGAGGATTCGGAAATTTTTTCTCTTGCGTTGAGAAGCAATTCACTCATTTCATTTGAAGTATTTCATGGATCGAGTGACTTGAGAAGTGGACGTTGACTGCAGTTTGGTTCAGAGTCAGGGTTTCTGACCCTGACAAGTTAAACGTTTCCACGAGCCAGACCTAGAATCTTCTGGTCGGTAGTTAGACGCGTTATCCATTGCGCCAATAGCATTGAGTCTAATCTTCCATGAAAAACTCAGGGGATCCAGTATTTGTCATTATTTGTCATAAAATTGCAGTGAGAATATGTTGAGAACTAAAACTAGACTGGCATCCCTGCTTGCCGTGACCCGGATTCGGACCGGGGTTGCTGCGGCCACAACGCAGAGTACTAACCACTATACGATCACGGCTGTTTACCTATGCCAACTGTTATGATTTTTATGTCGTTTTACTGCTGGCAGTAGGGTACAAAAATTACCTTAAGTTTCCTCCCAGGGGCTGAGCTCAATGTGGGACACAAGGCAGTCATTTTCAGGAATAACTCGTCTGTAACTTTGAAGGCTTTTCCCCACAAACATTTTCCATGAAATCAATATCAGAATGTTCATAAAACTCCTACAAAAGGTGAAGGCCAGGTTAGAGGATTCTGAAGCTTTTTCCTCTTGCGTTGAGAAGCAATTCACTCATTCCATTTGAAGTATTTTATGGATCGAGTGACTTGAGAAGTGGACGTTGACTGCAGTTTGGTTCAACGTCAGGGTTTCTGACCATGACAAGTTAAAAGTTACCACGAGCTAGCCAGGAGTCGAACCTAGAATCTTCTGATCCGTAGTCAGACGCGTTATCCATTGCGCCACTAGCCCTGCTTCTAGTTGTCCATTAAAAACATAGGGGATCCAGTATTTGTCATTATTTGTCATAAAATTGCATCCGATCATGGACGACATTCAGATGTCGTGAGAATATGTTGAGAACTAAAAGTGGACTTGCATCCCTCTTGCCGTGACCCGGATTCGAACCGGGGTTGCTGCGGCCACAACGCAGAGTACTAACCACTATACGATCACGGCTGTTTCCCAATGCCAGCTGTTGTGATTTTCATGTAGTTTTATTGCTGGCACAAAAAGTACCTTAAGTTTCCTCCAAGTGGCTGAGCTCAATGTGGGATACAAGGCAGTCATTTTCAGGAATAACTCATCTGTAACTTTGAAGGCTTTTCCCCACAAACATTTTCCATGAACTGAATGTCAGAATGTTCATAAAACTCCTACAAAAGGTGAAGGCCAGGTTAGAGGATTCGGAAATTTTTTCTCTTGCGTTGAGAAGCAATTCACTCATTTCATTTGAAGTATTTCATGGATCGAGTGACTTGAGAAGTGGACGTTGACTGCAGTTTGGTTCAGAGTCAGGGTTTCTGACCCTGACAAGTTAAACGTTTCCACGAGCCAGACCTAGAATCTTCTGGTCGGTAGTTAGACGCGTTATCCATTGCGCCAATAGCATTGAGTCTAATCTTCCATGAAAAACTCAGGGGATCCAGTATTTGTCATTATTTGTCATAAAATTGCAGTGAGAATATGTTGAGAACTAAAACTAGACTGGCATCCCTGCTTGCCGTGACCCGGATTCGGACCGGGGTTGCTGCGGCCACAACGCAGAGTACTAACCACTATACGATCACGGCTGTTTACCTATGCCAACTGTTATGATTTTTATGTCGTTTTACTGCTGGCAGTAGGGTACAAAAATTACCTTAAGTTTCCTCCCAGGGGCTGAGCTCAATGTGGGACACAAGGCAGTCATTTTCAGGAATAACTCGTCTGTAACTTTGAAGGCTTTTCCCCACAAACATTTTCCATGAAATCAATATCAGAATGTTCATAAAACTCCTACAAAAGGTGAAGGCCAGGTTAGAGGATTCTGAAGCTTTTTCCTCTTGCGTTGAGAAGCAATTCACTCATTCCATTTGAAGTATTTTATGGATCGAGTGACTTGAGAAGTGGACGTTGACTGCAGTTTGGTTCAACGTCAGGGTTTCTGACCATGACAAGTTAAAAGTTACCACGAGCTAGCCAGGAGTCGAACCTAGAATCTTCTGATCCGTAGTCAGACGCGTTATCCATTGCGCCACTAGCCCTGCTACTAGTTGTCCATTAAAAACATAGGGGATCCAGTATTTGTCATTATTTGTCATAAAATTGCATCCGATCATGGACGACATTCAGATGTCGTGAGAATATGTTGAGAACTAAAAGTGGACTTGCATCCCTCTTGCCGTGACCCGGATTCGAACCGGGGTTGCTGCGGCCACAACGCAGAGTACTAACCACTATACGATCACGGCTGTTTCCCAATGCCAGCTGTTGTGATTTTCATGTAGTTTTATTGCTGGCACAAAAAGTACCTTAAGTTTCCTCCAAGTGGCTGAGCTCAATGTGGGATACAAGGCAGTCATTTTCAGGAATAACTCATCTGTAACTTTGAAGGCTTTTCCCCACAAACATTTTCCATGAACTGAATGTCAGAATGTTCATAAAACTCCTACAAAAGGTGAAGGCCAGGTTAGAGGATTCGGAAATTTTTTCTCTTGCGTTGAGAAGCAATTCACTCATTTCATTTGAAGTATTTCATGGATCGAGTGACTTGAGAAGTGGACGTTGACTGCAGTTTGGTTCAGAGTCAGGGTTTCTGACCCTGACAAGTTAAACGTTTCCACGAGCCAGACCTAGAATCTTCTGGTCGGTAGTTAGACGCGTTATCCATTGCGCCAATAGCATTGAGTCTAATCTTCCATGAAAAACTCAGGGGATCCAGTATTTGTCATTATTTGTCATAAAATTGCAGTGAGAATATGTTGAGAACTAAAACTAGACTGGCATCCCTGCTTGCCGTGACCCGGATTCGGACCGGGGTTGCTGCGGCCACAACGCAGAGTACTAACCACTATACGATCACGGCTGTTTACCTATGCCAACTGTTATGATTTTTATGTCGTTTTACTGCTGGCAGTAGGGTACAAAAATTACCTTAAGTTTCCTCCCAGGGGCTGAGCTCAATGTGGGACACAAGGCAGTCATTTTCAGGAATAACTCGTCTGTAACTTTGAAGGCTTTTCCCCACAAACATTTTCCATGAAATCAATATCAGAATGTTCATAAAACTCCTACAAAAGGTGAAGGCCAGGTTAGAGGATTCTGAAGCTTTTTCCTCTTGCGTTGAGAAGCAATTGACTCATTCCATTTGAAGTATTTTATGGATCGAGTGACTTGAGAAGTGGACGTTGACTGCAGTTTGGTTCAACGTCAGGGTTTCTGACCATGACAAGTTAAAAGTTACCACGAGCTAGCCAGGAGTCGAACCTAGAATCTTCTGATCCGTAGTCAGACGCGTTATCCATTGCGCCACTAGCCCTGCTACTAGTTGTCCATTAAAAACATAGGGGATCCAGTATTTGTCATTATTTGTCATAAAATTGCATCCGATCATGGACGACATTCAGATGTCGTGAGAATATGTTGAGAACTAAAAGTGGACTTGCATCCCTCTTGCCGTGACCCGGATTCGAACCGGGGTTGCTGCGGCCACAACGCAGAGTACTAACCACTATACGATCACGGCTGTTTCCCAATGCCAGCTGTTGTGATTTTCATGTAGTTTTATTGCTGGCACAAAAAGTACCTTAAGTTTCCTCCAAGTGGCTGAGCTCAATGTGGGATACAAGGCAGTCATTTTCAGGAATAACTCATCTGTAACTTTGAAGGCTTTTCCCCACAAACATTTTCCATGAACTGAATGTCAGAATGTTCATAAAACTCCTACAAAAGGTGAAGGCCAGGTTAGAGGATTCGGAAATTTTTTCTCTTGCGTTGAGAAGCAATTCACTCATTCCATTTGAAGTATTTCATGGATCGAGTGACTTGAGAAGTGGACGTTGACTGCAGTTTGGTTCAGAGTCAGGGTTTCTGACCCTGACAAGTTAAACGTTTCCACGAGCCAGACCTAGAATCTTCTGGTCGGTAGTTAGACGCGTTATCCATTGCGCCAATAGCATTGAGTCTAATCTTCCATGAAAAACTCAGGGGATCCAGTATTTGTCATTATTTGTCATAAAATTGCAGTGAGAATATGTTGAGAACTAAAACTAGACTGGCATCCCTGCTTGCCGTGACCCGGATTCGGACCGGGGTTGCTGCGGCCACAACGCAGAGTACTAACCACTATACGATCACGGCTGTTTACCTATGCCAACTGTTATGATTTTTATGTCGTTTTACTGCTGGCAGTAGGGTACAAAAATTACCTTAAGTTTCCTCCCAGGGGCTGAGCTCAATGTGGGACACAAGGCAGTCATTTTCAGGAATAACTCGTCTGTAACTTTGAAGGCTTTTCCCCACAAACATTTTCCATGAAATCAATATCAGAATGTTCATAAAACTCCTACAAAAGGTGAAGGCCAGGTTAGAGGATTCTGAAGCTTTTTCCTCTTGCGTTGAGAAGCAATTGACTCATTCCATTTGAAGTATTTTATGGATCGAGTGACTTGAGAAGTGGACGTTGACTGCAGTTTGGTTCAACGTCAGGGTTTCTGACCATGACAAGTTAAAAGTTACCACGAGCTAGCCAGGAGTCGAACCTAGAATCTTCTGATCCGTAGTCAGACGCGTTATCCATTGCGCCACTAGCCCTGCTACTAGTTGTCCATTAAAAACATAGGGGATCCAGTATTTGTCATTATTTGTCATAAAATTGCATCCGATCATGGACGACATTCAGATGTCGTGAGAATATGTTGAGAACTAAAAGTGGACTTGCATCCCTCTTGTCGTGACCCGGATTCGAACCGGGGTTGCTGCGGCCACAACGCAGAGTACTAACCACTATACGATCACGGCTATTTCCCAATGCCAGCTGTTGTGATTTTCATGTAGTTTTATTGCTGGCACAAAAAGTACCTTAAGTTTCCTCCAAGTGGCTGAGCTCAATGTGGGATACAAGGCAGTCATTTTCAGGAATAACTCATCTGTAACTTTGAAGGCTTTTCCCCACAAACATTTTCCATGAACTGAATGTCAGAATGTTCATAAAACTCCTACAAAAGGTGAAGGCCAGGTTAGAGGATTCGGAAATTTTTTCTCTTGCGTTGAGAAGCAATTCACTCATTCCATTTGAAGTATTTCATGGATCGAGTGACTTGAGAAGTGGACGTTGACTGCAGTTTGGTTCAGAGTCAGGGTTTCTGACCCTGACAAGTTAAACGTTTCCACGAGCCAGACCTAGAATCTTCTGGTCGGTAGTTAGACGCGTTATCCATTGCGCCAATAGCATTGAGTCTAATCTTCCATGAAAAACTCAGGGGATCCAGTATTTGTCATTATTTGTCATAAAATTGCAGTGAGAATATGTTGAGAACTAAAACTAGACTGGCATCCCTGCTTGCCGTGACCCGGATTCGGACCGGGGTTGCTGCGGCCACAACGCAGAGTACTAACCACTATACTATCACGGCTGTTTACCTATGCCAACTGTTATGATTTTTATGTCGTTTTACTGCTGGCAGTAGGGTACAAAAATTACCTTAAGTTTCCTCCCAGGGGCTGAGCTCAATGTGGGACACAAGGCAGTCATTTTCAGGAATAACTCGTCTGTAACTTTGAAGGCTTTTCCCCACAAACATTTTCCATGAAATCAATATCAGAATGTTCATAAAACTCCTACAAAAGGTGAAGGCCAGGTTAGAGGATTCTGAAGCTTTTTCCTCTTGCGTTGAGAAGCAATTCACTCATTCCATTTGAAGTATTTTATGGATCGAGTGACTTGAGAAGTGGACGTTGACTGCAGTTTGGTTCAACGTCAGGGTTTCTGACCATGACAAGTTAAAAGTTACCACGAGCTAGCCAGGAGTCGAACCTAGAATCTTCTGATCCGTAGTCAGACGCGTTATCCATTGCGCCACTAGCCCTGCTTCTAGTTGTCCATTAAAAACATAGGGGATGCAGTATTTGTCATTATTTGTCATAAAATTGCATCCGATCATGGACGACATTCAGATGTCGTGAGAATATGTTGAGAACTAAAAGTGGACTTGCATCCCTCTTGCCGTGACCCGGATTCGAACCGGGGTTGCTGCGGCCACAACGCAGAGTACTAACCACTATACGATCACGGCTGTTTCCCAATGCCAGCTGTTGTGATTTTCATGTAGTTTTATTGCTGGCACAAAAAGTACCTTAAGTTTCCTCCAAGTGGCTGAGCTCAATGTGGGATACAAGGCAGTCATTTTCAGGAATAACTCATCTGTAACTTTGAAGGCTTTTCCCCACAAACATTTTCCATGAACTGAATGTCAGAATGTTCATAAAACTCCTACAAAAGGTGAAGGCCAGGTTAGAGGATTCGGAAATTTTTTCTCTTGCGTTGAGAAGCAATTCACTCATTCCATTTGAAGTATTTCATGGATCGAGTGACTTGAGAAGTGGACGTTGACTGCAGTTTGGTTCAGAGTCAGGGTTTCTGACCCTGACAAGTTAAACGTTTCCACGAGCCAGACCTAGAATCTTCTGGTCGGTAGTTAGACGCGTTATCCATTGCGCCAATAGCATTGAGTCTAATCTTCCATGAAAAACTCAGGGGATCCAGTATTTGTCATTATTTGTCATAAAATTGCAGTGAGAATATGTTGAGAACTAAAACTAGACTGGCATCCCTGCTTGCCGTGACCCGGATTCGGACCGGGGTTGCTGCGGCCACAACGCAGAGTACTAACCACTATACGATCACGGCTGTTTACCTATGCCAACTGTTATGATTTTTATGTCGTTTTACTGCTGGCAGTAGGGTACAAAAATTACCTTAAGTTTCCTCCCAGGGGCTGAGCTCAATGTGGGACACAAGGCAGTCATTTTCAGGAATAACTCGTCTGTAACTTTGAAGGCTTTTCCCCACAAACATTTTCCATGAAATCAATATCAGAATGTTCATAAAACTCCTACAAAAGGTGAAGGCCAGGTTAGAGGATTCTGAAGCTTTTTCCTCTTGCGTTGAGAAGCAATTCACTCATTCCATTTGAAGTATTTTATGGATCGAGTGACTTGAGAAGTGGACGTTGACTGCAGTTTGGTTCAACGTCAGGGTTTCTGACCATGACAAGTTAAAAGTTACCACGAGCTAGCCAGGAGTCGAACCTAGAATCTTCTGATCCGTAGTCAGACGCGTTATCCATTGCGCCACTAGCCCTGCTTCAAGTTGTCCATTAAAAACATAGGGGATCCAGTATTTGTCATTATTTGTCATAAAATTGCATCCGATCATGGACGACATTCAGATGTCGTGAGAATATGTTGAGAACTAAAAGCGGACTTGCATCCCTCTTGCCGTGACCCGGATTCGAACCGGGGTTGCTGCGGCCACAACGCAGAGTACTAACCACTATACGATCACGGCTGTTTCCCAATGCCAGCTGTTGTGATTTTCATGTAGTTTTATTGCTGGCACAAAAAGTACCTTAAGTTTCCTCCAAGTGGCTGAGCTCAATGTGGGATACAAGGCAGTCATTTTCAGGAATAACTCATCTGTAACTTTGAAGGCTTTTCCCCACAAACATTTTCCATGAACTGAATGTCAGAATGTTCATAAAACTCCTACAAAAGGTGAAGGCCAGGTTAGAGGATTCGGAAATTTTTTCTCTTGCGTTGAGAAGCAATTCACTCATTCCATTTGAAGTATTTCATGGATCGAGTGACTTGAGAAGTGGACGTTGACTGCAGTTTGGTTCAGAGTCAGGGTTTCTGACCCTGACAAGTTAAACGTTTCCACGAGCCAGACCTAGAATCTTCTGGTCGGTAGTTAGACGCGTTATCCATTGCGCCAATAGCATTGAGTCTAATCTTCCATGAAAAACTCAGGGGATCCAGTATTTGTCATTATTTGTCATAAAATTGCAGTGAGAATATGTTGAGAACTAAAACTAGACTGGCATCCCTGCTTGCCGTGACCCGGATTCGGACCGGGGTTGCTGCGGCCACAACGCAGAGTACTAACCACTATACTATCACGGCTGTTTACCTATGCCAACTGTTATGATTTTTATGTCGTTTTACTGCTGGCAGTAGGGTACAAAAATTACCTTAAGTTTCCTCCCAGGGGCTGAGCTCAATGTGGGACACAAGGCAGTCATTTTCAGGAATAACTCGTCTGTAACTTTGAAGGCTTTTCCCCACAAACATTTTCCATGAAATCAATATCAGAATGTTCATAAAACTCCTACAAAAGGTGAAGGCCAGGTTAGAGGATTCTGAAGCTTTTTCCTCTTGCGTTGAGAAGCAATTCACTCATTCCATTTGAAGTATTTTATGGATCGAGTGACTTGAGAAGTGGACGTTGACTGCAGTTTGGTTCAACGTCAGGGTTTCTGACCATGACAAGTTAAAAGTTACCACGAGCTAGCCAGGAGTCGAACCTAGAATCTTCTGATCCGTAGTCAGACGCGTTATCCATTGCGCCACTAGCCCTGCTTCTAGTTGTCCATTAAAAACATAGGGGATCCAGTATTTGTCATTATTTGTCATAAAATTGCATCCGATCATGGACGACATTCAGATGTCGTGAGAATATGTTGAGAACTAAAAGTGGACTTGCATCCCTCTTGCCGTGACCCGGATTCGAACCGGGGTTGCTGCGGCCACAACGCAGAGTACTAACCACTATACGATCACGGCTGTTTCCCAATGCCAGCTGTTGTGATTTTCATGTAGTTTTATTGCTGGCACAAAAAGTACCTTAAGTTTCCTCCAAGTGGCTGAGCTCAATGTGGGATACAAGGCAGTCATTTTCAGGAATAACTCATCTGTAACTTTGAAGGCTTTTCCCCACAAACATTTTCCATGAACTGAATGTCAGAATGTTCATAAAACTCCTACAAAAGGTGAAGGCCAGGTTAGAGGATTCGGAAATTTTTTCTCTTGCGTTGAGAAGCAATTCACTCATTCCATTTGAAGTATTTCATGGATCGAGTGACTTGAGAAGTGGACGTTGACTGCAGTTTGGTTCAGAGTCAGGGTTTCTGACCCTGACAAGTTAAACGTTTCCACGAGCCAGACCTAGAATCTTCTGGTCGGTAGTTAGACGCGTTATCCATTGCGCCAATAGCATTGAGTCTAATCTTCCATGAAAAACTCAGGGGATCCAGTATTTGTCATTATTTGTCATAAAATTGCAGTGAGAATATGTTGAGAACTAAAACTAGACTGGCATCCCTGCTTGCCGTGACCCGGATTCGGACCGGGGTTGCTGCGGCCACAACGCAGAGTACTAACCACTATACGATCACGGCTGTTTACCTATGCCAACTGTTATGATTTTTATGTCGTTTTACTGCTGGCAGTAGGGTACAAAAATTACCTTAAGTTTCCTCCCAGGGGCTGAGCTCAATGTGGGACACAAGGCAGTCATTTTCAGGAATAACTCGTCTGTAACTTTGAAGGCTTTTCCCCACAAACATTTTCCATGAAATCAATATCAGAATGTTCATAAAACTCCTACAAAAGGTGAAGGCCAGGTTAGAGGATTCTGAAGCTTTTTCCTCTTGCGTTGAGAAGCAATTCACTCATTCCATTTGAAGTATTTTATGGATCGAGTGACTTGAGAAGTGGACGTTGACTGCAGTTTGGTTCAACGTCAGGGTTTCTGACCATGACAAGTTAAAAGTTACCACGAGCTAGCCAGGAGTCGAACCTAGAATCTTCTGATCCGTAGTCAGACGCGTTATCCATTGCGCCACTAGCCCTGCTTCAAGTTGTCCATTAAAAACATAGGGGATCCAGTATTTGTCATTATTTGTCATAAAATTGCATCCGATCATGGACGACATTCAGATGTCGTGAGAATATGTTGAGAACTAAAAGCGGACTTGCATCCCTCTTGCCGTGACCCGGATTCGAACCGGGGTTGCTGCGGCCACAACGCAGAGTACTAACCACTATACGATCACGGCTGTTTCCCAATGCCAGCTGTTGTGATTTTCATGTAGTTTTATTGCTGGCACAAAAAGTACCTTAAGTTTCCTCCAAGTGGCTGAGCTCAATGTGGGATACAAGGCAGTCATTTTCAGGAATAACTCATCTGTAACTTTGAAGGCTTTTCCCCACAAACATTTTCCATGAACTGAATGTCAGAATGTTCATAAAACTCCTACAAAAGGTGAAGGCCAGGTTAGAGGATTCGGAAATTTTTTCTCTTGCGTTGAGAAGCAATTCACTCATTCCATTTGAAGTATTTCATGGATCGAGTGACTTGAGAAGTGGACGTTGACTGCAGTTTGGTTCAGAGTCAGGGTTTCTGACCCTGACAAGTTAAACGTTTCCACGAGCCAGACCTAGAATCTTCTGGTCGGTAGTTAGACGCGTTATCCATTGCGCCAATAGCATTGAGTCTAATCTTCCATGAAAAACTCAGGGGATCCAGTATTTGTCATTATTTGTCATAAAATTGCAGTGAGAATATGTTGAGAACTAAAACTAGACTGGCATCCCTGCTTGCCGTGACCCGGATTCGGACCGGGGTTGCTGCGGCCACAACGCAGAGTACTAACCACTATACGATCACGGCTGTTTACCTATGCCAACTGTTATGATTTTTATGTCGTTTTACTGCTGGCAGTAGGGTACAAAAATTACCTTAAGTTTCCTCCCAGGGGCTGAGCTCAATGTGGGACACAAGGCAGTCATTTTCAGGAATAACTCGTCTGTAACTTTGAAGGCTTTTCCCCACAAACATTTTCCATGAAATCAATATCAGAATGTTCATAAAACTCCTACAAAAGGTGAAGGCCAGGTTAGAGGATTCTGAAGCTTTTTCCTCTTGCGTTGAGAAGCAATTCACTCATTCCATTTGAAGTATTTTATGGATCGAGTGACTTGAGAAGTGGACGTTGACTGCAGTTTGGTTCAACGTCAGGGTTTCTGACCATGACAAGTTAAAAGTTACCACGAGCTAGCCAGGAGTCGAACCTAGAATCTTCTGATCCGTAGTCAGACGCGTTATCCATTGCGCCACTAGCCCTGCTTCTAGTTGTCCATTAAAAACATAGGGGATCCAGTATTTGTCATTATTTGTCATAAAATTGCATCCGATCATGGACGACATTCAGATGTCGTGAGAATATGTTGAGAACTAAAAGCGGACTTGCATCCCTCTTGCCGTGACCCGGATTCGAACCGGGGTTGCTGCGGCCACAACGCAGAGTACTAACCACTATACGATCACGGCTGTTTCCCAATGCCAGCTGTTGTGATTTTCATGTAGTTTTATTGCTGGCACAAAAAGTACCTTAAGTTTCCTCCAAGTGGCTGAGCTCAATGTGGGATACAAGGCAGTCATTTTCAGGAATAACTCATCTGTAACTTTGAAGGCTTTTCCCCACAAACATTTTCCATGAACTGAATGTCAGAATGTTCATAAAACTCCTACAAAAGGTGAAGGCCAGGTTAGAGGATTCGGAAATTTTTTCTCTTGCGTTGAGAAGCAATTCACTCATTCCATTTGAAGTATTTCATGGATCGAGTGACTTGAGAAGTGGACGTTGACTGCAGTTTGGTTCAGAGTCAGGGTTTCTGACCCTGACAAGTTAAACGTTTCCACGAGCCAGACCTAGAATCTTCTGGTCGGTAGTTAGACGCGTTATCCATTGCGCCAATAGCATTGAGTCTAATCTTCCATGAAAAACTCAGGGGATCCAGTATTTGTCATTATTTGTCATAAAATTGCAGTGAGAATATGTTGAGAACTAAAACTAGACTGGCATCCCTGCTTGCCGTGACCCGGATTCGGACCGGGGTTGCTGCGGCCACAACGCAGAGTACTAACCACTATACGATCACGGCTGTTTACCTATGCCAACTGTTATGATTTTTATGTCGTTTTACTGCTGGCAGTAGGGTACAAAAATTACCTTAAGTTTCCTCCCAGGGGCTGAGCTCAATGTGGGACACAAGGCAGTCATTTTCAGGAATAACTCGTCTGTAACTTTGAAGGCTTTTCCCCACAAACATTTTCCATGAAATCAATATCAGAATGTTCATAAAACTCCTACAAAAGGTGAAGGCCAGGTTAGAGGATTCTGAAGCTTTTTCCTCTTGCGTTGAGAAGCAATTCACTCATTCCATTTGAAGTATTTTATGGATCGAGTGACTTGAGAAGTGGACGTTGACTGCAGTTTGGTTCAACGTCAGGGTTTCTGACCATGACAAGTTAAAAGTTACCACGAGCTAGCCAGGAGTCGAACCTAGAATCTTCTGATCCGTAGTCAGACGCTTTATCCATTGCGCCACTAGCCCTGCTTCTAGTTGTCCATTAAAAACATAGGGGATCCAGTATTTGTCATTATTTGTCATAAAATTGCATCCGATCATGGACGACATTCAGATGTCGTGAGAATATGTTGAGAACTAAAAGCGGACTTGCATCCCTCTTGCCGTGACCCGGATTCGAACCGGGGTTGCTGCGGCCACAACGCAGAGTACTAACCACTATACGATCACGGCTGTTTCCCAATGCCAGCTGTTGTGATTTTCATGTAGTTTTATTGCTGGCACAAAAAGTACCTTAAGTTTCCTCCAAGTGGCTGAGCTCAATGTGGGATACAAGGCAGTCATTTTCAGGAATAACTCATCTGTAACTTTGAAGGCTTTTCCCCACAAACATTTTCCATGAACTGAATGTCAGAATGTTCATAAAACTCCTACAAAAGGTGAAGGCCAGGTTAGAGGATTCGGAAATTTTTTCTCTTGCGTTGAGAAGCAATTCACTCATTCCATTTGAAGTATTTCATGGATCGAGTGACTTGAGAAGTGGACGTTGACTGCAGTTTGGTTCAGAGTCAGGGTTTCTGACCCTGACAAGTTAAACGTTTCCACGAGCCAGACCTAGAATCTTCTGGTCGGTAGTTAGACGCGTTATCCATTGCGCCAATAGCATTGAGTCTAATCTTCCATGAAAAACTCAGGGGATCCAGTATTTGTCATTATTTGTCATAAAATTGCAGTGAGAATATGTTGAGAACTAAAACTAGACTGGCATCCCTGCTTGCCGTGACCCGGATTCGGACCGGGGTTGCTGCGGCCACAACGCAGAGTACTAACCACTATACGATCACGGCTGTTTACCTATGCCAACTGTTATGATTTTTATGTCGTTTTACTGCTGGCAGTAGGGTACAAAAATTACTTTAAGTTTCCTCCCAGGGGCTGAGCTCAATGTGGGACACAAGGCAGTCATTTTCAGGAATAACTCGTCTGTAACTTTGAAGGCTTTTCCCCACAAACATTTTCCATGAAATCAATATCAGAATGTTCATAAAACTCCTACAAAAGGTGAAGGCCAGGTTAGAGGATTCTGAAGCTTTTTCCTCTTGCGTTGAGAAGCAATTCACTCATTCCATTTGAAGTATTTTATGGATCGAGTGACTTGAGAAGTGGACGTTGACTGCAGTTTGGTTCAACGTCAGGGTTTCTGACCATGACAAGTTAAAAGTTAGCACGAGCTAGCCAGGAGTCGAACCTAGAATTTTCTGATCCGCAGTCAGACGCGTTATCCATTGCGCTACTAGCCCTGCTTCTCCTTGTCCATTAAAAACATAGGGGATGCAGTATTTGTCATTATTTGTCATAAAATTGCATCCGATCATGGACGACATTCAGATGTCATGAGAATATGTTGAGAACTAAAAGTGGACTTGCATCCTTCTTGCCGTGACCCGGATTCGAACCGGGGTTGCTGCGGCCACAACGCAGAGTACTAACCACTATACGATCACGGCTGTTTCCCAATGCCAGCTGTTGTGATTTTCATGTAGTTTTATTGCTGGCACAAAAAGTACCTTAAGTTTCCTCCAAGTGGCTGAGCTCAATGTGGGATACAAGGCAGTCATTTTCAGGAATAACTCATCTGTAACTTTGAAGGCTTTTCCCCACAAACATTTTCCATGAACTGAATGTCAGAATGTTCATAAAACTCCTACAAAAGGTGAAGGCCAGGTTAGAGTATTCGGAAATTTTTTTCTTGAGTTGAGAAGCAATTCACTCATTCCATTTGAAGTATTTCATGGATCGAGTGACTTGAGAAGTGGACGTTGACTGCAGTTTGGTTCAGACTCAGGGTTTCTGACCCTGACAAGTTAAACGTTTCCACGAGCCAGAGCTAGAATCTTCTGGTCGGTAGTTAGACGCGTTATCCATTGCGCCAATAGCATTGAGTCTAATCTTCCATGAAAAACTCAGGGGATCCAGTCTTTGTCATTATTTGTCATAAAATTGCAGTGAGAATATGTTGAGAACTAAAACTAGACTGGCATCCCTGCTTGCCGTGACCCGGATTCGGACCGGGGTTGCTGCGGCCACAACGCAGAGTACTAACCACTATACGATCACGGCTGTTTACCTATGCCAACTGTTATGATTTTTATGTCCTTTAACTGCTGGCAGTAGGGTACAAAAATTACCTTAAGTTTCCTCCCAGCTCAATGTGGGACACAAGGCAGTCATTTTCAGGAATAACTCGTCTGTAACTTTGTAGGCTTTTCCCCACAAACATTTTCCATGAAATCAATATCAGAATGTTCATAAAACTCCTACAAAAGGTGAAGGCCAGGTTAGAGGATTCGGAAATTTTTTCTCTTGCGTTGAGAAGCAATTCACTCATTCCATTTGAAGTATTTCATGGATCGAGTGACTTGAGAAGTGGACGTTGACTGCAGTTTGGTTCAGAGTCAGGGTTTCTGACCCTGACAAGTTAAACGTTTCCACGAGCCAGACCTAGAATCTTCTGGTCGGTAGTTAGACGCGTTATCCATTGCGCCAATAGCATTGAGTCTAATCTTCCATGAAAAACTCAGGGGATCCAGTATTTGTCATTATTTGTCATAAAATTGCAGTGAGAATATGTTGAGAACTAAAACTAGACTGGCATCCCTGCTTGCCGTGACCCGGATTCGGACCGGGGTTGCTGCGGCCACAACGCAGAGTACTAACCACTATACGATCACGGCTGTTTACCTATGCCAACTGTTATGATTTTTATGTCGTTTTACTGCTGGCAGTAGGGTACAAAAATTACCTTAAGTTTCCTCCCAGGGGCTGAGCTCAATGTGGGACACAAGGCAGTCATTTTCAGGAATAACTCGTCTGTAACTTTGAAGGCTTTTCCCCACAAACATTTTCCATGAAATCAATATCAGAATGTTCATAAAACTCCTACAAAAGGTGAAGGCCAGGTTAGAGGATTCTGAAGCTTTTTCCTCTTGCGTTGAGAAGCAATTCACTCATTCCATTTGAAGTATTTTATGGATCGAGTGACTTGAGAAGTGGACGTTGACTGCAGTTTGGTTCAACGTCAGGGTTTCTGACCATGACAAGTTAAAAGTTACCACGAGCTAGCCAGGAGTCGAACCTAGAATCTTCTGATCCGTAGTCAGACGCGTTATCCATTGCGCCACTAGCCCTGCTTCTAGTTGTCCATTAAAAACATAGGGGATCCAGTATTTGTCATTATTTGTCATAAAATTGCATCCGATCATGGACGACATTCAGATGTCGTGAGAATATGTTGAGAACTAAAAGCGGACTTGCATCCTTCTTGCCGTGACCCGGATTCGAACCGGGGTTGCTGCGGCCACAACGCAGAGTACTAACCACTATACGATCACGGCTGTTTCCCAATGCCAGCTGTTGTGATTTTCATGTAGTTTTATTGCTGGCACAAAAAGTACCTTAAGTTTCCTCCAAGTGGCTGAGCTCAATGTGGGATACAAGGCAGTCATTTTCAGGAATAACTCATCTGTAACTTTGAAGGCTTTTCCCCACAAACATTTTCCATGAACTGAATGTCAGAATGTTCATAAAACTCCTACAAAAGGTGAAGGCCAGGTTAGAGGATTCGGAAATTTTTTCTCTTGCGTTGAGAAGCAATTCACTCATTCCATTTGAAGTATTTCATGGATCGAGTGACTTGAGAAGTGGACGTTGACTGCAGTTTGGTTCAGAGTCAGGGTTTCTGACCCTGACAAGTTAAACGTTTCCACGAGCCAGACCTAGAATCTTCTGGTCGGTAGTTAGACGCGTTATCCATTGCGCCAATAGCATTGAGTCTAATCTTCCATGAAAAACTCAGGGGATCCAGTATTTGTCATTATTTGTCATAAAATTGCAGTGAGAATATGTTGAGAACTAAAACTAGACTGGCATCCCTGCTTGCCGTGACCCGGATTCGGACCGGGGTTGCTGCGGCCACAACGCAGAGTACTAACCACTATACGATCACGGCTGTTTACCTATGCCAACTGTTATGATTTTTATGTCGTTTTACTGCTGGCAGTAGGGTACAAAAATTACCTTAAGTTTCCTCCCAGGGGCTGAGCTCAATGTGGGACACAAGGCAGTCATTTTCAGGAATAACTCGTCTGTAACTTTGAAGGCTTTTCCCCACAAACATTTTCCATGAAATCAATATCAGAATGTTCATAAAACTCCTACAAAAGGTGAAGGCCAGGTTAGAGGATTCTGAAGCTTTTTCCTCTTGCGTTGAGAAGCAATTGACTCATTCCATTTGAAGTATTTTATGGATCGAGTGACTTGAGAAGTGGACGTTGACTGCAGTTTGGTTCAACGTCAGGGTTTCTGACCATGACAAGTTAAAAGTTACCACGAGCTAGCCAGGAGTCGAACCTAGAATCTTCTGATCCGTAGTCAGACGCGTTATCCATTGCGCCACTAGCCCTGCTTCTAGTTGTCCATTAAAAACATAGGGGATCCAGTATTTGTCATTATTTGTCATAAAATTGCATCCGATCATGGACGACATTCAGATGTCGTGAGAATATGTTGAGAACTAAAAGCGGACTTGCATCCCTCTTGCCGTGACCCGGATTCGAACCGGGGTTGCTGCGGCCACAACGCAGAGTACTAACCACTATACGATCACGGCTGTTTCCCAATGCCAGCTGTTGTGATTTTCATGTAGTTTTATTGCTGGCACAAAAAGTACCTTAAGTTTCCTCCAAGTGGCTGAGCTCAATGTGGGATACAAGGCAGTCATTTTCAGGAATAACTCATCTGTAACTTTGAAGGCTTTTCCCCACAAACATTTTCCATGAACTGAATGTCAGAATGTTCATAAAACTCCTACAAAAGGTGAAGGCCAGGTTAGAGGATTCGGAAATTTTTTCTCTTGCGTTGAGAAGCAATTCACTCATTCCATTTGAAGTATTTCATGGATCGAGTGACTTGAGAAGTGGACGTTGACTGCAGTTTGGTTCAGAGTCAGGGTTTCTGACCCTGACAAGTTAAACGTTTCCACGAGCCAGACCTAGAATCTTCTGGTCGGTAGTTAGACGCGTTATCCATTGCGCCAATAGCATTGAGTCTAATCTTCCATGAAAAACTCAGGGGATCCAGTATTTGTCATTATTTGTCATAAAATTGCAGTGAGAATATGTTGAGAACTAAAACTAGACTGGCATCCCTGCTTGCCGTGACCCGGATTCGGACCGGGGTTGCTGCGGCCACAACGCAGAGTACTAACCACTATACGATCACGGCTGTTTACCTATGCCAACTGTTATGATTTTTATGTCGTTTTACTGCTGGCAGTAGGGTACAAAAATTACTTTAAGTTTCCTCCCAGGGGCTGAGCTCAATGTGGGACACAAGGCAGTCATTTTCAGGAATAACTCGTCTGTAACTTTGAAGGCTTTTCCCCACAAACATTTTCCATGAAATCAATATCAGAATGTTCATAAAACTCCTACAAAAGGTGAAGGCCAGGTTAGAGGATTCTGAAGCTTTTTCCTCTTGCGTTGAGAAGCAATTCACTCATTCCATTTGAAGTATTTTATGGATCGAGTGACTTGAGAAGTGGACGTTGACTGCAGTTTGGTTCAACGTCAGGGTTTCTGACCATGACAAGTTAAAAGTTAGCACGAGCTAGCCAGGAGTCGAACCTAGAATCTTCTGATCCGTAGTCAGACGCTTTATCCATTGCGCCACTAGCCCTGCTTCTCCTTGTCCATTAAAAACATAGGGGATGCAGTATTTGTCATTATTTGTCATAAAATTGCATCCGATCATGGACGACATTCAGATGTCATGAGAATATGTTGAGAACTAAAAGTGGACTTGCATCCTTCTTGCCGTGACCCGGATTCGAACCGGGGTTGCTGCGGCCACAACGCAGAGTACTAACCACTATACGATCACGGCTGTTTCCCGATGCCAGCTGTTGTGATTTTCATGTAGTTTTATTGCTGGCACAAAAAGTACCTTAAGTTTCCTCCAAGTGGCTGAGCTCAATGTGGGATACAAGGCAGTCATTTTCAGGAATAACTCATCTGTAACTTTGAAGGCTTTTCCCCACAAACATTTTCCATGAACTGAATGTCAGAATGTTCATAAAACTCCTACAAAAGGTGAAGGCCAGGTTAGAGTATTCGGAAATTTTTTTCTTGAGTTGAGAAGCAATTCACTCATTCCATTTGAAGTATTTCATGGATCGAGTGACTTGAGAAGTGGACGTTGACTGCAGTTTGGTTCAGAGTCAGGGTTTCTGACCCTGACAAGTTAAACGTTTCCACGAGCCAGAGCTAGAATCTTCTGGTCGGTAGTTAGACGCGTTATCCATTGCGCCAATAGCATTGAGTCTAATCTTCCATGAAAAACTCAGGGGATCCAGTCTTTGTCATTATTTGTCATAAAATTGCAGTGAGAATATGTTGAGAACTAAAACTAGACTGGCATCCCTGCTTGCCGTGACCCGGATTCGGACCGGGGTTGCTGCGGCCACAACGCAGAGTACTAACCACTATACGATCACGGCTGTTTACCTATGCCAACTGTTATGATTTTTATGTCCTTTAACTGCTGGCAGTAGGGTACAAAAATTACCTTAAGTTTCCTCCCAGCTCAATGTGGGACACAAGGCAGTCATTTTCAGGAATAACTCGTCTGTAACTTTGTAGGCTTTTCCCCACAAACATTTTCCATGAAATCAATATCAGAATGTTCATAAAACTCCTACAAAAGGTGAAGGCCAGGTTAGAGGATTCGGAAATTTTTTCTCTTGCGTTGAGAAGCAATTCACTCATTCCATTTGAAGTATTTCATGGATCGAGTGACTTGAGAAGTGGACGTTGACTGCAGTTTGGTTCAGAGTCAGGGTTTCTGACCCTGACAAGTTAAACGTTTCCACGAGCCAGACCTAGAATCTTCTGGTCGGTAGTTAGACGCGTTATCCATTGCGCCAATAGCATTGAGTCTAATCTTCCATGAAAAACTCAGGGGATCCAGTATTTGTCATTATTTGTCATAAAATTGCAGTGAGAATATGTTGAGAACTAAAACTAGACTGGCATCCCTGCTTGCCGTGACCCGGATTCGGACCGGGGTTGCTGCGGCCACAACGCAGAGTACTAACCACTATACGATCACGGCTGTTTACCTATGCCAACTGTTATGATTTTTATGTCGTTTTACTGCTGGCAGTAGGGTACAAAAATTACCTTAAGTTTCCTCCCAGGGGCTGAGCTCAATGTGGGACACAAGGCAGTCATTTTCAGGAATAACTCGTCTGTAACTTTGAAGGCTTTTCCCCACAAACATTTTCCATGAAATCAATATCAGAATGTTCATAAAACTCCTACAAAAGGTGAAGGCCAGGTTAGAGGATTCTGAAGCTTTTTCCTCTTGCGTTGAGAAGCAATTCACTCATTCCATTTGAAGTATTTTATGGATCGAGTGACTTGAGAAGTGGACGTTGACTGCAGTTTGGTTCAACGTCAGGGTTTCTGACCATGACAAGTTAAAAGTTACCACGAGCTAGCCAGGAGTCGAACCTAGAATCTTCTGATCCGTAGTCAGACGCGTTATCCATTGCGCCACTAGCCCTGCTTCTAGTTGTCCATTAAAAACATAGGGGATCCAGTATTTGTCATTATTTGTCATAAAATTGCATCCGATCATGGACGACATTCAGATGTCGTGAGAATATGTTGAGAACTAAAAGCGGACTTGCATCCCTCTTGCCGTGACCCGGATTCGAACCGGGGTTGCTGCGGCCACAACGCAGAGTACTAACCACTATACGATCACGGCTGTTTCCCAATGCCAGCTGTTGTGATTTTCATGTAGTTTTATTGCTGGCACAAAAAGTACCTTAAGTTTCCTCCAAGTGGCTGAGCTCAATGTGGGATACAAGGCAGTCATTTTCAGGAATAACTCATCTGTAACTTTGAAGGCTTTTCCCCACAAACATTTTCCATGAACTGAATGTCAGAATGTTCATAAAACTCCTACAAAAGGTGAAGGCCAGGTTAGAGGATTCGGAAATTTTTTCTCTTGCGTTGAGAAGCAATTCACTCATTCCATTTGAAGTATTTCATGGATCGAGTGACTTGAGAAGTGGACGTTGACTGCAGTTTGGTTCAGAGTCAGGGTTTCTGACCCTGACAAGTTAAACGTTTCCACGAGCCAGACCTAGAATCTTCTGGTCGGTAGTTAGACGCGTTATCCATTGCGCCAATAGCATTGAGTCTAATCTTCCATGAAAAACTCAGGGGATCCAGTCTTTGTCATTATTTGTCATAAAATTGCAGTGAGAATATGTTGAGAACTAAAACTAGACTGGCATCCCTGCTTGCCGTGACCCGGATTCGGACCGGGGTTGCTGCGGCCACAACGCAGAGTACTAACCACTATACGATCACGGCTGTTTACCTATGCCAACTGTTATGATTTTTATGTCCTTTAACTGCTGGCAGTAGGGTACAAAAATTACCTTAAGTTTCCTCCCAGCTCAATGTGGGACACAAGGCAGTCATTTTCAGGAATAACTCGTCTGTAACTTTGTAGGCTTTTCCCCACAAACATTTTCCATGAAATCAATATCAGAATGTTCATAAAACTCCTACAAAAGGTGAAGGCCAGGTTAGAGGATTCGGAAATTTTTTCTCTTGCGTTGAGAAGCAATTCACTCATTCCATTTGAAGTATTTCATGGATCGAGTGACTTGAGAAGTGGACGTTGACTGCAGTTTGGTTCAGAGTCAGGGTTTCTGACCCTGACAAGTTAAACGTTTCCACGAGCCAGACCTAGAATCTTCTGGTCGGTAGTTAGACGCGTTATCCATTGCGCCAATAGCATTGAGTCTAATCTTCCATGAAAAACTCAGGGGATCCAGTATTTGTCATTATTTGTCATAAAATTGCAGTGAGAATATGTTGAGAACTAAAACTAGACTGGCATCCCTGCTTGCCGTGACCCGGATTCGGACCGGGGTTGCTGCGGCCACAACGCAGAGTACTAACCACTATACGATCACGGCTGTTTACCTATGCGAACTGTTATGATTTTTATGTCGTTTTACTGCTGGCAGTAGGGTACAAAAATTACCTTAAGTTTCCTCCCAGGGGCTGAGCTCAATGTGGGACACAAGGCAGTCATTTTCAGGAATAACTCGTCTGTAACTTTGAAGGCTTTTCCCCACAAACATTTTCCATGAAATCAATATCAGAATGTTCATAAAACTCCTACAAAAGGTGAAGGCCAGGTTAGAGGATTCTGAAGCTTTTTCCTCTTGCGTTGAGAAGCAATTCACTCATTCCATTTGAAGTATTTTATGGATCGAGTGACTTGAGAAGTGGACGTTGACTGCAGTTTGGTTCAACGTCAGGGTTTCTGACCATGACAAGTTAAAAGTTACCACGAGCTAGCCAGGAGTCGAACCTAGAATCTTCTGATCCGTAGTCAGACGCGTTATCCATTGCGCCACTAGCCCTGCTTCTAGTTGTCCATTAAAAACATAGGGGATCCAGTATTTGTCATTATTTGTCATAAAATTGCATCCGATCATGGACGACATTCAGATGTCGTGAGAATATGTTGAGAACTAAAAGCGGACTTGCATCCCTCTTGCCGTGACCCGGATTCGAACCGGGGTTGCTGCGGCCACAACGCAGAGTACTAACCACTATACGATCACGGCTGTTTCCCAATGCCAGCTGTTGTGATTTTCATGTAGTTTTATTGCTGGCACAAAAAGTACCTTAAGTTTCCTCCAAGTGGCTGAGCTCAATGTGGGATACAAGGCAGTCATTTTCAGGAATAACTCATCTGTAACTTTGAAGGCTTTTCCCCACAAACATTTTCCATGAACTGAATGTCAGAATGTTCATAAAACTCCTACAAAAGGTGAAGGCCAGGTTAGAGGATTCGGAAATTTTTTCTCTTGCGTTGAGAAGCAATTCACTCATTCCATTTGAAGTATTTCATGGATCGAGTGACTTGAGAAGTGGACGTTGACTGCAGTTTGGTTCAGAGTCAGGGTTTCTGACCCTGACAAGTTAAACGTTTCCACGAGCCAGACCTAGAATCTTCTGGTCGGTAGTTAGACGCGTTATCCATTGCGCCAATAGCATTGAGTCTAATCTTCCATGAAAAACTCAGGGGATCCAGTATTTGTCATTATTTGTCATAAAATTGCAGTGAGAATATGTTGAGAACTAAAACTAGACTGGCATCCCTGCTTGCCGTGACCCGGATTCGGACCGGGGTTGCTGCGGCCACAACGCAGAGTACTAACCACTATACGATCACGGCTGTTTACCTATGCCAACTGTTATGATTTTTATGTCGTTTTACTGCTGGCAGTAGGGTACAAAAATTACCTGAAGTTTCCTCCCAGGGGCTGAGCTCAATGTGGGACACAAGGCAGTCATTTTCAGGAATAACTCGTCTGTAACTTTGAAGGCTTTTCCCCACAAACATTTTCCATGAAATCAATATCAGAATGTTCATAAAACTCCTACAAAAGGTGAAGGCCAGGTTAGAGGATTCTGAAGCTTTTTCCTCTTGCGTTGAGAAGCAATTCACTCATTCCATTTGAAGTATTTTATGGATCGAGTGACTTGAGAAGTGGACGTTGACTGCAGTTTGGTTCAACGTCAGGGTTTCTGACCATGACAAGTTAAAAGTTACCACGAGCTAGCCAGGAGTCGAACCTAGAATCTTCTGATCCGTAGTCAGACGCGTTATTCATTGCGCCACTAGCCCTGCTTCTAGTTGTCCATTAAAAACATAGGGGATCCAGTATTTGTCATTATTTGTCATAAAATTGCATCCGATCATGGACGACATTCAGATGTCGTGAGAATATGTTGAGAACTAAAAGCGGACTTGCATCCCTCTTGCCGTGACCCGGATTCGAACCGGGGTTGCTGCGGCCACAACGCAGAGTACTAACCACTATACGATCACGGCTGTTTCCCAATGCCAGCTGTTGTGATTTTCATGTAGTTTTATTGCTGGCACAAAAAGTACCTTAAGTTTCCTCCAAGTGGCTGAGCTCAATGTGGGATACAAGGCAGTCATTTTCAGGAATAACTCATCTGTAACTTTGAAGGCTTTTCCCCACAAACATTTTCCATGAACTGAATGTCAGAATATTCATAAAACTCCTACAAAAGGTGAAGGCCAGGTTAGAGGATTCGGAAATTTTTTCTCTTGCGTTGAGAAGCAATTCACTCATTCCATTTGAAGTATTTCATGGATCGAGTGACTTGAGAAGTGGACGTTGACTGCAGTTTGGTTCAGAGTCAGGGTTTCTGACCCTGACAAGTTAAACGTTTCCACGAGCCAGACCTAGAATCTTCTGGTCGGTAGTTAGACGCGTTATCCATTGCGCCAATAGCATTGAGTCTAATCTTCCATGAAAAACTCAGGGGATCCAGTCTTTGTCATTATTTGTCATAAAATTGCAGTGAGAATATGTTGAGAACTAAAACTAGACTGGCATCCCTGCTTGCCGTGACCCGGATTCGGACCGGGGTTGCTGCGGCCACAACGCAGAGTACTAACCACTATACGATCACGGCTGTTTACCTATGCCAACTGTTATGATTTTTATGTCGTTTTACTGCTGGCAGTAGGGTACAAAAATTACCTTAAGTTTCCTCCCAGGGGCTGAGCTCAATGTGGGACACAAGGCAGTCATTTTCAGGAATAACTCGTCTGTAACTTTGAAGGCTTTTCCCCACAAACATTTTCCATGAAATCAATATCAGAATGTTCATAAAACTCCTACAAAAGGTGAAGGCCAGGTTAGAGGATTCTGAAGCTTTTTCCTCTTGCGTTGAGAAGCAATTCACTCATTCCATTTGAAGTATTTTATGGATCGAGTGACTTGAGAAGTGGACGTTGACTGCAGTTTGGTTCAACGTCAGGGTTTCTGACCATGACAAGTTAAAAGTTACCACGAGCTAGCCAGGAGACGAACCTAGAATCTTCTGATCCGTAGTCAGACGCGTTATCCATTGCGCCACTAGCCCTGCTTCTAGTTGTCCATTAAAAACATAGGGGATCCAGTATTTGTCATTATTTGTCATAAAATTGCATCCGATCATGGACGACATTCAGATGTCGTGAGAATATGTTGAGAACTAAAAGCGGACTTGCATCCCTCTTGCCGTGACCCGGATTCGAACCGGGGTTGCTGCGGCCACAACGCAGAGTACTAACCACTATACGATCACGGCTGTTTCCCAATGCCAGCTGTTGTGATTTTCATGTAGTTTTATTGCTGGCACAAAAAGTACCTTAAGTTTCCTCCAAGTGGCTGAGCTCAATGTGGGATACAAGGCAGTCATTTTCAGGAATAACTCATCTGTAACTTTGAAGGCTTTTCCCCACAAACATTTTCCATGAACTGAATGTCAGAATGTTCATAAAACTCCTACAAAAGGTGAAGGCCAGGTTAGAGGATTCGGAAATTTTTTCTCTTGCGTTGAGAAGCAATTCACTCATTCCATTTGAAGTATTTCATGGATCGAGTGACTTGAGAAGTGGACGTTGACTGCAGTTTGGTTCAGAGTCAGGGTTTCTGACCCTGACAAGTTAAACGTTTCCACGAGCCAGACCTAGAATCTTCTGGTCGGTAGTTAGACGCGTTATCCATTGCGCCAATAGCATTGAGTCTAATCTTCCATGAAAAACTCAGGGGATCCAGTATTTGTCATTATTTGTCATAAAATTGCAGTGAGAATATGTTGAGAACTAAAACTAGACTGGCATCCCTGCTTGCCGTGACCCGGATTCGGACCGGGGTTGCTGCGGCCACAACGCAGAGTACTAACCACTATACGATCACGGCTGTTTACCTATGCCAACTGTTATGATTTTTATGTCGTTTTACTGCTGGCAGTAGGGTACAAAAATTACTTTAAGTTTCCTCCCAGGGGCTGAGCTCAATGTGGGACACAAGGCAGTCATTTTCAGGAATAACTCGTCTGTAACTTTGAAGGCTTTTCCCCACAAACATTTTCCATGAAATCAATATCAGAATGTTCATAAAACTCCTACAAAAGGTGAAGGCCAGGTTAGAGGATTCTGAAGCTTTTTCCTCTTGCGTTGAGAAGCAATTCACTCATTCCATTTGAAGTATTTTATGGATCGAGTGACTTGAGAAGTGGACGTTGACTGCAGTTTGGTTCAACGTCAGGGTTTCTGACCATGACAAGTTAAAAGTTAGCACGAGCTAGCCAGGAGTCGAACCTAGAATCTTCTGATCCGTAGTCAGACGCGTTATCCATTGCGCCACTAGCCCTGCTTCTCCTTGTCCATTAAAAACATAGGGGATGCAGTATTTGTCATTATTTGTCATAAAATTGCATCCGATCATGGACGACATTCAGATGTCATGAGAATATGTTGAGAACTAAAAGTGGACTTGCATCCTTCTTGCCGTGACCCGGATTCGAACCGGGGTTGCTGCGGCCACAACGCAGAGTACTAACCACTATACGATCACGGCTGTTTCCCAATGCCAGCTGTTGTGATTTTCATGTAGTTTTATTGCTGGCACAAAAAGTACCTTAAGTTTCCTCCAAGTGGCTGAGCTCAATGTGGGATACAAGGCAGTCATTTTCAGGAATAACTCATCTGTAACTTTGAAGGCTTTTCCCCACAAACATTTTCCATGAACTGAATGTCAGAATGTTCATAAAACTCCTACAAAAGGTGAAGGCCAGGTTAGAGTATTCGGAAATTTTTTTCTTGAGTTGAGAAGCAATTCACTCATTCCATTTGAAGTATTTCATGGATCGAGTGACTTGAGAAGTGGACGTTGACTGCAGTTTGGTTCAGAGTCAGGGTTTCTGACCCTGACAAGTTAAACGTTTCCACGAGCCAGAGCTAGAATCTTCTGGTCGGTAGTTAGACGCGTTATCCATTGCGCCAATAGCATTGAGTCTAATCTTCCATGAAAAACTCAGGGGATCCAGTCTTTGTCATTATTTGTCATAAAATTGCAGTGAGAATATGTTGAGAACTAAAACTAGACTGGCATCCCTGCTTGCCGTGACCCGGATTCGGACCGGGGTTGCTGCGGCCACAACGCAGAGTACTAACCACTATACGATCACGGCTGTTTACCTATGCCAACTGTTATGATTTTTATGTCGTTTAACTGCTGGCAGTAGGGTACAAAAATTACCTTAAGTTTCCTCCCAGCTCAATGTGGGACACAAGGCAGTCATTTTCAGGAATAACTCGTCTGTAACTTTGTAGGCTTTTCCCCACAAACATTTTCCATGAAATCAATATCAGAATGTTCATAAAACTCCTACAAAAGGTGAAGGCCAGGTTAGAGGATTCTGAAGCTTTTTCCTCTTGCGTTGAGAAGCAATTGACTCATTCCATTTGAAGTATTTTATGGATCGAGTGACTTGAGAAGTGGACGTTGACTGCAGTTTGGTTCAACTTCAGGGTTTCTGACCATGACAAGTTAAAAGTTACCACGAGCTAGCCAGGAGTCGAACCTAGAATCTTCTGATCCGTAGTCAGACGCGTTATCCATTGCGCCACTAGCCCTGCTTCTAGTTGTCCATTAAAAACATAGGGGATCCAGTATTTGTCATTATTTGTCATAAAATTGCATCCGATCATGGACGACATTCAGATGTCGTGAGAATATGTTGAGAACTAAAAGCGGACTTGCATCCCTCTTGCCGTGACCCGGATTCGAACCGGGGTTGCTGCGGCCACAACACAGAGTACTAACCACTATACGATCACGGCTGTTTCCCAATGCCAGCTGTTGTGATTTTCATGTAGTTTTATTGCTGGCACAAAAAGTACCTTAAGTTTCCTCCCAGGGGCTGAGCTCAATGTGGGATACAAGGCAGTCATTTTCAGGAATAACTCGTCTGTAACTTTGAAGGCTTTTCCCCACAAACATTTTCCATGAAATCAATATCAGAATGTTCATAAAACTCCTACAAAAGGTGAAGGCCAGGTTAGAGGATTCTGAAGCTTTTTCCTCTTGCGTTGAGAAGCAATTGACTCATTCCATTTGAAGTATTTTATGGATCGAGTGATTTGAGAAGTGGACGTTGACTGCAGTTTGGTTCAACGTCAGGGTTTCTGACCATGACAAGTTAAAAGTTACCACGAGCTAGCCAGGAGTCGAACCTAGAATCTTCTGATCCGTAGTCAGACGCGTTATCCATTGCGCCACTAGCCCTGCTTCTAGTTGTCCATTAAAAACAAAGGGGATCCAGTATTTGTCATTATTTGTCATAAAATTGCATCCGATCATGGACGACATTCAGATGTCGTGAGAATATGTTGAGAACTAAAAGTGGACTTGCATCCCTCTTGCCGTGACCCGGATTCGAAACGGGGTTGCTGCGGCCACAACGCAGAGTACTAACCACTATACGATCACGGCTGTTTCCCAATGCCAGCTGTTGTGATTTTCATGTAGTTTTATTGCTGGCACAAAAAGTACCTTAAGTTTCCTCCAAGTGGCTGAGCTCAATGTGGGATACAAGGCAGTCATTTTCAGGAATAACTCATCTGTAACTTTGAAGGCTTTTCCCCACAAACATTTTCCATGAACTGAATGTCAGAATGTTCATAAAACTCCTACAAAAGGTGAAGGCCAGGTTAGAGGATTCGGAAATTTTTTCTCTTGCGTTGAGAAGCAATTCACTCATTCCATTTGAAGTATTTCATGGATCGAGTGACTTGAGAAGTGGACGTTGACTGCAGTTTGGTTCAGAGTCAGGGTTTCTGACCCTGACAAGTTAAACGTTTCCACGAGCCAGACCTAGAATCTTCTGATCGGTAGTTAGACGCGTTATCCATTGCGCCACTAGCATTGAGTCTAATCTTCCATGAAAAACTCAGGGGATCCAGTATTTGTCATAAAATTGCAGTGAGAATATGTTGAGAACTAAAACTAGACTGGCATCCCTGCTTGCCGTGACCCGGATTCGGACCGGGGTTGCTGCGGCCACAACGCAGAGTACTAACCACTATACGATCACGGCTGTTTACCTATGCCAACTGTTATGATTTTTATGTCGTTTTACTGCTGGCAGTAGGGTACAAAAATTACCTTAAGTTTCCTCCCAGGGGCTGAGCTCAATGTGGGACACAAGGCAGTCATTTTCAGGAATAACTTGTCTGTAACTTTGAAGGCTTTTCCCCACAAACATTTTCAATGAAATCAATATCAGAATGTTCATAAAACTCCTACAAAAGGTGAAGGCCAGGTTAGAGGATTCTGAAGCTTTTTCCTCTTGCGTTGAGAAGCAATTGACTCATTCCATTTGAAGTATTTTATGGATCGAGTGACTTGAGAAGTGGACGTTGACTGCAGTTTGGTTCAACGTCAGGGTTTCTGACCATGACAAGTTAAAAGTTACCACGAGCTAGCCAGGAGTCGAACCTAGAATCTTCTGATCCGTAGTCAGACGCGTTATCCATTGCGCCACTAGCCCTGCTTCTAGTTGTCCATTAAAAACATAGGGGATCCAGTATTTGTCATTATTTGTCATAAAATTGCATCCGATCATGGACGACATTCAGATGTCGTGAGAATATGTTGAGAACTAAAAGTGGACTTGCATCCCTCTTGCTGTGACCCGGATTCGAACCGGGGTTGCTGCGGCCACAACGCAGAGTACTAACCACTATACGATCACGGCTGTTTCCCAATGCCAGCTGTTGTGATTTTCATGTAGTTTTATTGCTGGCACAAAAAGTACCTTAAGTTTCCTCCAAGTGGCTGAGCTCAATGTGGGATACAAGGCAGTCATTTTCAGGAATAACTCATCTGTAACTTTGAAGGCTTTTCCCCACAAACATTTTCCATGAACTGAATGTCAGAATGTTCATAAAACTCCTACAAAAGGTGAAGGCCAGGTTAGAGGATTCTGAAGCTTTTTCCTCTTGCGTTGAGAAGCAATTCACTCATTCCATTTGAAGTATTTTATGGATCGAGTGACTTGAGAAGTGGACGTTGACTGCAGTTTGGTTCAGAGTCAGGGTTTCTGACCCTGACAAGTTAAACGTTTCCACGAGCCAGACCTAGAATCTTCTGATTGGTAGTTAGACGCGTTATCCATTGCGCCACTAGCATTGAGTCTAATCTTCCATGAAAAACTCAGGGGATCCAGTATTTGTCATTATTTGTCATAAAATTGCAGTGAGAATATGTTGAGAACTAAAACTAGACTGGCATCCCTGCTTGCCGTGACCCGGATTCGGACCGGGGTTGCTGCGGCCACAACGCAGAGTACTAACCACTATACGATCACGGCTGTTTACCTATGCCAACTGTTATGATTTTTATGTCGTTTTACTGCTGGCAGTAGGGTACAAAAATTACCTTAAGTTTCCTCCCAGGGGCTGAGCTCAATGTGGGACACAAGGCAGTCATTTTCAGGAATAACTCGTCTGTAACTTTGAAGGCTTTTCCCCACAAACATTTTCCATGAAATCAATATCAGAATGTTCATAAAACTCCTACAAAAGGTGAAGGCCAGGTTAGAGGATTCTGAAGCTTTTTCCTCTTGCGTTGAGAAGCAATTCACTCATTCCATTTGAAGTATTTTATGGATCGAGTGACTTGAGAAGTGGACGTTGACTGCAGTTTGGTTCAACGTCAGGGTTTCTGACCATGACAAGTTAAAAGTTAACACGAGCTAGCCAGGAGTCGAACCTAGAATCTTCTGATCCGTAGTCAGACGCGTTATCCATTGCGCCACTAGCCATGCTTCTAGCTGTCCATTAAAAACATAGGGGATGCAGTATTTGTCATTATTTGTCATAAAATTGCATCCGATCATGGACGACATTCAGATTCAGTGAGAATATGTTGAGAACTAAAATTAGACTGGCATTCCTGCGTGCAGTGACCCGAATTCGAACCGGGGTTGCTGCAGCAGTAGGATTTCAATCACTGCATTTTGAAACATTGTAGGGATTGAAGGACTTTTCGTGTGGACATAAATTCCAGACTGTTCCATATTTTCAGTAGCTTTAAAAGGTTTCTCGCAGTCACTCTCAAGGTCTTCCCTCAATGTGTGGTAACGACACTGAATGTCAAGGTTCCTGTCACCGTTGAACATTTTCTCCACAAAAATATGCTTTCAATAAAATCATTACGGTGAGAAAGTATTTTGCCTTCCATGCTTATTTTCTTCAGATGCCTTTATTTTTTTAGTGACTGCTTTTCTGTGAAGGAGGTATATTAATTGCTGAATGTGTAATGACTAAACATTATCCTGATGGTTTCGTATTTTGTTCATCTATGCCTGTGTTTAGGACGCAGTTAGCTTGCTGTCGGGACGGACATGCATCCCACCAGGATCCAGTGTTACTCTGGCTCGGGCCACTTTGCTGCTTAGTGACCTTAAAAGAGAGCAGAGCACTAAACTTCTGAAACTGACACAGAAACTTCTGCAAAAGCAGGTATACAAACAAATACATGCAGTCAGCATAATGGCATTAGTCAGATTTCAAAAATAGACGAAGATGAAAAAATTTACATTGAAACCCTTTTCTCTATTTCTTTCAGCTGCATGCTTTCGGAGAGAATGTGGCATTTAATGCTGGGAAATTGTGTTTTTCCCCTCCTGGGCCGAGTAACATCTACCTCCCATACCTCAGTCTAATGGATCAGATTACTTTGCGAATTGGTTAAAGAAGAACTTGACAGGGCAGCAGTATGTCAGACTCTTGGGGGGTAAACGGGTTGTCTTAAAGATCATAAAATAAATAAACAAATGCAATAAACCTTTCAGAAAGAGTTGAGTTGATTTCTAAAATTAACTGACCTTTGAGGAGGTTCTACATTTTGATTTCTACCTCATTTTTATCCAGTATGCCAAATCCTATAAACCTTGCTTTTTAAGAGTGGTGAAAAAAGCATTCAGTCCTTTGCATAACCTAAAGTATGAACACCAAGCTCTGAAGATGGTCACCAAATGAATCTGAAAGGTCCTGAGAAAATAAATAGTCCATGACTTCAATAATTTAAACAAGGCAATTTCGCCAGGTTCTGTTTTTTGTTTTCTTGTAATGGTCACATTGGAATTTCTGGTTTTGTATTTTATTTTATAATCTGGTTTGCAAATGTTTTTACATAAAATCTCAATCTGAAAATAACTAATAAGTTGTTATGCACTTCACGGCCAAAGGCAGTGTGAGAAAGATATATTGTAGAAATACTACAAGTGTATAGAAGGTAATAGAAGAATTGCTACCGCATCAGAAATAAATCAGTATCACATGATGACTAAATATAACTCCGTTATAAATCATATAAATTTGTTAACAATCCATGTTTAAACTTGTACTGATAGTTTTTTTTTTTTCTGAAGCGGTAGCCATGTTTTCTACTTCCAAATATTCTATCACCGGATATGGTGACAGAAATAAAATTGTGAGGGAACATAAACCACAGAAATCTGCACGATAGCTTTACTTCTCAGGCATTTAGATAACACTAAGCCTTGACACATCGGTGCAGAGAAAGGATAATTAAAGCTTAAACCGATCGTCTCCGGAAATGAAGGTGAATGAAACCTTTGTTATGTAAACAGTAACAGGAAGTGGGGTGGCTTGACTCAGTCTGGCTGACTTGACACCGGCTCTCCAGCAGAGTAACGGTGCGTCTGCAGCGGACCCCTCAGTTGTCCCGGTTTGTTGACGTTTGCTGGAGGACAGCGGCCGGACAGAGGAGGGCGTCTGTCCGTGGTTACACACTTCGCGTGTGAATCAATGAAGCTAGCCGGCTAGCTAGCCTCAATGGGTCTTCGAGTTAAAAGATGATCGCCTCACTCTCTAGAGGAAGTTTGATGGATGAGGTTCTTCGTGGGAGCTTTAACGAGGTAACAATAACCCACCGATGATCATGTTGGGGGAAGTAGATAGAACAGAGAGGAAAACTGGCAAATTTGCTAACAGCTACACAAGCAGACAATAAAGGGTCAATAGTCTAGGTGAAAAAAAAGGAAAGTTCCGCGGTTAGTCGCTGTGAGTTAATGTTGATTTTATCTTCCGCTCACACGTATTGATATGCAGTTTAGATCAGAAATATAAAATACAATTTTAAATTGTATTTTTGTATTTTTAAATTCTAACTGTAAAGATGACCAGTAAGTGATTACCGTGTACAAACACACACGCAGCAGAAAACAGGTTCGCTGCGGTGAATTTTTCAGTTGTCTCGAACTGGGTGCATTTTTTGTACCGTATCCTGGGCGACGGCCTGTCACGTGACAAGGTGCAACCGCTGAAGACGGGGCGGGTGAGCATCACAATATAGGACTGTCCCCTCTCTGTCCACTGGGGGACACTTCATAAGGGCTGCCCCCTCCTCCCCCTGTCCCAGCATAAGAAACAAAGGAGCTGTGTGTCGCTGCTGTTGTGGGGTTTGTTGAAATTTTTTGTGTCTGTGTGTGATTGATGGATTGCAGCAGCAGCTGGCAGCTTATGTCTCCTGGGTGAACTCCCAGCTGAAGAGGAAGCCTGGCCTGAAGCCCATCGCAGACCTCAGATATGACCTGCAGGATGGAGTAGTCCTTGTACAGCTGATAGAAATAGTTGGTAAATACAGACATGTGCACACATTGCAGCAGATATGTCTTTCCTTGAAAATGATTTCTCCTTCTAAGTTGGAACATTGTCTCAGTTGAACCCGTACTGTACTGTGGTATTGCTTATGTTTTTTTCCTCTCTCTAAAATTTCCAAATTGGCAGCTGGGGAAGTCCTGGAGGGAGTGTATGAGACTCCACAGAACAAAGAGGAAAGCAGAAAAAATGTGGAGCAGGTCTTACAGTTCATTTCCTCCAGACACATACGCATGCCACATATATCCTCAAGAGGTGATACACTAAAAGGACTTTTTTCCAATTTCATTTACTTTCGTTTTGTGAGCAGGTGCTCTAACAATTTCATCTGCTTGTTTTCTGTCCACAGACATTGTTGATGGCAATTTGAAATCTGTAATGCGGATAATTCTGGCCCTAGCGGCCCACTTTAAACCCTCAGCCAATCACAGGGCTGCTACTGGAAGTGGGAGGGGTTTGACAAGAAACTATGCCAGTCACAATCCTCTCTCCACTGTTGCTTTAGCACAAGGTGCTGCTGCTGCACTGGCATCGGCACGACATGATGCCTCACAGCCTACACGTATCACACGTATGCACAGGTATACTGGCCGAAACAGTAAACATGGACACAAACTCTTGTCTTTCACACACCACTCACATATTTTCCCTCACAACAATCATTTATTTTGTGCATGTGTTCTCTTTGCTGGTCTCTGCTGGACAGAGAGCTAATAAATTAACATCCTCACAACTGCTTACCAGACGTCGGTCACAAAACTAGGAATATATCACCTCTGCTTTGGCTCCTATCTTTCAGCGGCTGGGGGTTGGATGTGGAAAAGAGTGTGTGTGTTCGTACATTGGTTGAACAGTATGAAAGAGGAGCTCCAGATGAACAGGACAATCCTAGCAGGTAATCTATTTTTACCTGAGGTCAAGTTTCTTATGATAATTAAGAAGTCATGCTACCACTAATTGTATTGAAGCAAGGATGCAGTAAAACAGCATTCATGATCATGCCTTTTTGCCCCTCTGTTTTCCTCATAAGTATATTATAAAAGGTGGATCTGGTTCAGGTGAATGTTGTATGACACAGTGACACAGATGCTTTAAGGTTGCTTTAAAGTTTAAATAATGCAGAGCAGAGAAAGCAGCAGAAAATTATGAAATAAAAACTTTTTGTAACAGCCCGCTGGCCTAGAATCATCAAAGAGGTCGCTGCTGGTTAGCTGAAAAATAGCATCATTATGTAATTAAATTGTTATTCGTACACTGTAGTACAAAAAAACTGACTTTTTCTCAGTGTATTTTTATATCAGGCCATACAATGTGTCATTTGTGCTAGTTATGGCAGTTAAAAATTTTGCCTGCAGTTAATTGCATGAAGGTTCTCTGTTAACTCTCTTTTTTAACACCTTCCTTTCCATACTGTGGAAACAGTAGACTACATTCTGTGATTTATTTGTGTGTGTGTGTTTGTGTTACTGTGTGTGTCTCTTGCTGTCTGAAAGAGCATATGACCATGGCTTCAATACTTGCAGCTTCACTCTGCAGTGTATGTGTTTGCTGATGGGGCAAGTGAAAAGAAATAGGTCTTTATTTTCTTTGATCACATGTCTGGTTTAAAGTAATCTTCAGTGTTAACCCTCGCCCTTTTCATCATTGTGTGTGTGCTTGCATGTGTGCATGCATGTGTGTGTTTGAAATAGTGAAGAGAGAAGTGATAATTGGCAAAATTATGATGTGCTTTTCTTCAGAGAACCAGATATTCAAGAGGGCATTGGTGACTTGATGCTGCCATTGTATATGTAGTTTAATTAAGTGATGTTTTCTCAGTGGGTTGCCACGGCAACAGTTGGGTTAGCTCGAGGGAGAGGGGTGGGGAGTATCGGAGTGAGGAAAAGCACAAACTCATGAGTTTGGGGTGATACTGATATCAGAGATCCACATGCAGGGTGGAACTTGGATTCCTTGGAAGTATTTTACACTGTAGTCCGTTATGGGGGGGGCGCAGATCAAATGGTAAGACCAGACTATGTATGGCAGTGTGTGTGTGAAGTATATTTGAGTTTATATAGCTTTAACATAACTATAAAAATTCTGCAGATTTACAATGCAATGTGGAAATTACTCTAAATTAAGGAAAGTCTGTATGCATATACACATGCATGACATGATAGAATTTCAGAAAATGTTATTTTTTTAGTCCGTCCCCTTCCCTTTCCTCTCTACCAGTACCTCTGCCCAAATATGAGTCAAAGTCCTATTAGTTTTTAAAGAGATGCTGTATATTTTACTATTTACAATGATATATTGTTTATTAAAATCACTGATTTTACTGATTGGCTTTGTTCGCTATCACTACTAATAATGTAGAAGGGGCTTCAGCGTGACATGAATTCTGAGTGACAGTTAAAATTAGTGTATTACAAATTGCCATAAGCATCCTATATTACTTATAAGTCAGGACATCCATTAATCATGTCAAAGTGGTAAGTATACATAAATATAGAAGACTATATCTACACTCTTTATTTTTGCTGATGCATTAACACATCTCCTGCCTTTCTGGAATAAATTGATTAATCAGTGTATTGTCCTTCTCGAGCCTCAGCTCCGTCAGTCCACTGTCATCTCCAAGACCTCTATCCAGTAGCAATCACTCAGACAGACAGCAGGAAGACTGCCAACGACAGCATAGCAGTGGTGAGTTCTGTTCTGCCAAAAACAAACAAACATTTAATCGGCACATCTCAGTACTTGTTGACCTTTTATGACAAACTGTACTGTTTGTGTGTCTGTGTGGATGCAGCTGAGTCATCTAATGCTGTCGTGGAGACGGTGTGGGAGGATCCTCTCAGTGAAACTTTAGAAAAGGAGGTGCAGGAGACACGGAAAATGGTGTCTGCTTTACAGGTACTCGCATATCAAGGTTTGAGTTAGAGTTAGTGAAATGAACAGTGTTGTCTGTATTGCTGTAGAGAGGAATGTGTTGTATTTTCTTTCATATAGTGAGTCAAAAACAGTGTCAGTGTCTGTGTCACTGTTATCAGCTCTGGAATGATTTTAGCTGTTTTATCGGTATGAGGGGACAAAATTGTTAGAGCTTCTATTTAACACAGCGACTTCACCAAAGTACGAACTGGTGTCACATGGTTGTTTTTCTTAGGCCCTGTTGCTGCATGGCTTACTGCCTGAGGATGAACACGATGTGTCTTTGACTTTGGACCAGTGCAATGCTGAACAGAAGCTGGTACTGATTGTCTTACCTTCTATTTTCATATTCTCATCCTTTTCAATCTTGATTTAAATTTCCGTCTTTTTCTGTCTCTCTCCTGTGTCGCTCTTTACTTAGCTCTCTTACGCCAGCTCTTTGTGTTGAACATAGATCACATTTCTTTTTCTTTGTGGGTGTGTGCGTGCATGTGTGTGTGAATATGTGTGTGTGGGTGTAAAGAGGGTGACACGGGTATCAGTTTCCCTTCTTTCTCAGTCCATTGTGGTTTTCTTTCCAGGTTGTCATTCGCAGTCGTTTGGATCAGAGTATGGAGGAGGTCCAGGAGCTCAAGGTACATATGTGTATAATGTGTTTTTATTTATAATTTTTTTTACAAATCTTCCAATATGGTTTTTCTGTATGTTGGAATAAGAATAAGAATTCTCTTATTTTGGAGAAAATACATTTCTGCAGACTCACTAATGTTTAACTTAGTTTTTTGCCATTTGCTATAGAGGGAACTGTTGCGCTGTAAGCAGGATATGAGGAACCTCCAGGGCGCCAAGGTAAAACAGAATATAATTTTAACTGTTAAGTTAAACGTTACTGGCTGATTAACTTGCTATTGTGGTGTAAACTCGTAGGACGCCCAACAACAGAGGCTGTGCACTCAGGAGGCTTCAATACTGCAGATGAAGCAGGACCTTCTCAGAGCAAGCATGATGAAGGATGAACTCAACAACCAGAATGTAAAAAATCTAGAAATATGTGAAATAAACTAGTCTTACAATTGTTTGTTTTTTGTTGAAGTGGTGTTCAAATTTTGTGTTACTGTGGAAGGCCATGGAAACGTTCCTTTCTGAAAATGTATTTTAGGCAGAGCTGCAGTGGAAGCTGGAGGAATGTAACAGAATGTGGGGGGAATGTAAGGTGAGAAACTCCATTCCTTGTCTCTTTAGTTGTTCTTTAGGTTCTATAGTTTAACCCAATCTCACTTTACTTAGCATCTGTTTTTTCTCTTATGTTAATCAGTTTCTCCTTTTTTCTACCTCTTTGGTTAATGCAGAGTGAGATAGCACAAAAGGACAAACTACTGCAGCAACTCAAACACAAGCTGGAGGAAAGCCAAGCACAGCTGGTATGTTAGCCATTTTTAAGTTGCCAGTCATTGTGGCCTCAAATTGTTCTTTCTACCACAAAAATATAATCAGCACTTCACAATCAAAATTGCAAAACATTGAAACATTCCATGGTAAAGGAGGATTTAAGTTTAACTTTACTCATTTCCTCTTAAACTCTCGCAATAAGTAAGACACATTTATAATTTATTGTGCATTTTAAGTTTTTGTTTCAGCAATGTCTATATTAGTGTGTGTCTTTGTGTGGTAGAATAAATTGCAGAGTTGGAGCATTAAAACAGCATGCTGCAGGAGGTAGTGGAAAGTATTCGACAACAGGTCGAAATTACGAGTTATTGTTTGAAAAAGAGTTGAGTTTTAGGTTTGATATTCTGTCTGAACTACAGAAACATAAATTCAGATAGTCATTACACAGCTGACACTTTTTTTAATTGCTGTTTTTTAAGATTCCCACTGGCACAGAAAACAATGGATATTGTTACCCTGGAAATCCGGCTTCCTCTTTGTCAGAGGTAAGTAGGGCTTTGCCAAAATCTATAATAAGGCTTTTGATTCATTTTCAAATGCTGAGGTGCTAGGAAAGCATCACACAACTGTTGCATTGTGTTGTTTCACAGAATTTAGCAATTGAAACACTTTAAACTCTGCAAAACACAATTAACTTTGTAACTTTCAAACTAATACAGTTAGAATTTTTCCATATGGGGCCCTATTGTTTAAATAGCACATACAACTGTGGGAGTAAGACTTTAAACAAGGACAAATCAATGAAATCAGCTTTTTATGTAACCCTCCATCCTCCTTTGTTTGTGTTGTTAGCAGGCTGAGGAGGTGCAGCTGCTCAGAGATGCACTGAGGAGTTTGAGAAATAACTTGAGAGAACATGATCCGCAGCACCACACGCTGGACACGCTGGAGCAGGGCATTGTATCACTCATCGACAGACTGCATGTTCTGCATACACAGCGGGTACCAACGCAATACAAAGATAAACTCACTAGTCGTGCAAACCAGTTATGTCTTTAAAAACTTGAAATTGGATCCAAAGCCACGTGGTTAGATATGAGCTCATGGTTAGGGTTGTTGTGTGAAATCAGTCTTTGGGCCACAATAAACACTAAATTGATCAGAAATTTCTGACTTAAAATAACGAGGTAATGGCTACTTTAAAATAAGATTTTGCCATGTATTTTATTATTGAGTGGGCATCTATCAAAGAATGCCACAAAAGTATTATATGCTAGGCAAGATAATCTTGGATGTTGCTACTTTTGACAAAACCCAGGGATTTAAATCCATGAATGTCTCTTAATATTTGTCCAAATCCTGCAGGGAAGGGGGAAATCTCCAAGACGCAAAGGACAACAAACAGACTCTGAGTCATGGCGTTGCACTAGTAAGTTCTTGCAATATCTAACCCACGACTCTTATCCATAAAGATTAATCCTTTTACAAATTATGTTTTGCTCATTACAGAGGCGTGTCAGTCTCACAGCGGATCTTCTGCTTCTACTAAAATCCTTTATTTTACTGGAAAATCATCAACACCTTCTATGATCAATATACCGAAGAGGTTAGTGTGTGTTTCTGTGTATGTGTTAGAAGTGTGTTCTTTCTTTGAAATATCTGGAAAATACTGCTCCTTGTTTTTGCTTAATTCCCCTCAACCCTGATGTTCTTAGCATGCATATTCAGGCAAGCAGACTAAAGCAAGAGCATAAAAATCAACCAAGAAGTATAAAATGTGACGTGAAAGAGTGTCTTTGTGATCATTGTACAGGCTTGGTGAAGTTACCCTTAAGGATGTTAAGGCAATTGTGGATCGAGAGGGAAATTACAGATACCACTTCAAGGCCCTGGACCCTGAGTTTGGCACTGTGAAAGAAGAGGTAAGACAAGGCAAGAAGGGAGTAATGAATCGATAATAGGACAGTAATGGTGCATACTAGTCAGAACGAAAACTGTGGTTTTTTGTGACAAAAATTGTTACTTTATTATACAAAAAGCTATTTTACCTTTAAACACTCACCAATCAGGTTAGCTACAGTTATTGAAAAGTCATAAAATGCATCAACCTTCTAACACCTTCCAATGTGTAATACTGCAGAAGGTATTTCAAAGCTTTTAAATTTTAATCAAGGTCTTTAATATTTTTGTTGCCTGTTGTAAACTTGATGTGTTGTGCTAGTTGTAACCTTTTTGTGTTTGTTATTATTGCGTGCTGTTGGGTGACATTTTAGCTCTATTGACAACAAATGAAACTGCTCTGACAGTGGATTGTGCATGCAAAAATCTTAATAACTTTTTGTTGTGTTAATATCTGTTAATATTATTATCATTATTATTATTATTGCTGCAAGCCATATTAGCTTATCAATTGCTAATGCATGAGTAAATTTTTGTAAAACTAGTAAATCAATTAACTACAAAATCAGCTGTTTTATTACAGAATGTACCCATTAAGCTGTCACTTAACTACTACTTAACTACTGCTCGGCATTATACTCATGACTATGCATCTTCTACGACTTTGATTACTAAGAATTTTTTTATATATATTTTAGCTGTAACTGCAAATAAATCCATGTCCTAATTGTCCTCACTGCTTTTCTCTCACGTCTAACCCTAACCCTTATAATTGTATTCTACAAGATGCTTAAAAGTTCTTCAAAGATTCTAAAAATTCATTTGGCAAACACTGCAGTCATGGCTATTTTATGGCTCACTCTCAAAAATGGGGGACAAAATCAACAGTGCTTTTCAAAAATAAATTCCAACATACATGTGGCATGTAAATATAGTTAAAAGGGCAGATGAGCCTGCCCTTAAAAAATGTTATTCACTTCTGTGTTCAGGTATTCCTTGATGGAGCAATCGTTCCAGGCTGGGAAGGAAAAATTGTGGCCTGGGTGGAAGAAGACCGTGGTGACGAAAGGTAAAATCATGTCTATCCTGCATCATTATCTTTATTATTACACTAACTCTTGAGTGGCAGACAATTCATTACCTTTTCTGCTTTAGGCCATTATAGCTTCAAACTGAGAGGGCCCTCGATCTTGCTTCAGGTTGCTCTGATTTCAAGCACATCAAGACAACTGTTTATAAAAAAGATACAATTGGACAATTTTCTAGGTTCAACTCGTAAGGCAAGTACTGTGAGCCAAGAGCAAGAGATTGAGGTTTATGATCTGGTACTTACCTTGTGCCAGAGAAAGGTTAAATCTGTAGGTAAAGTCTAGAATATCATAAAACTCAGTGCCTTACAAAGGAACACAATCTTCATCATGCGCTTATTATTGCCAGGCTGTATTTGTAGTATCAAATCTGAACTCAAAAACTGAGCTATTCTTTAGAATTACAGTCACCGTAATGTTATTTCATCTCTGGTTGAAGCCAGAATCGGAAAAATTAAGTTATTTTAAGTGTTGAGTATCACTTGTATTCTTTGTGTTGCAATGTCAGGGATGCCGCCAGATTACATGTTAGAAATATATTGTATTATAATGTATTGTCTATTGTTCTTTACCCCAGTTTCAATCCAATCTTCATTGTGAAAATACAGTAGAAGTTAGAGTGAAAAACAAAACATCACTTTTGTAATACAGATTTTATAAGGAAAGAAAAAAAGGATAAAATGTGTAACTGCAAGGTTTGTCTCCATTCTGACCTCTGCTGAAAAATATATATTGCAAAAAAGAGAAAAAAATGAATGTATTACATACCAATCAGTCTCATGAGATAGGACCTCAGTCCAGATGTGGGTTTAAGTAACACTCTGTACATGCCAGCATGTATATCAGCAGAACAAACTGATACTGAACTCCTGTCAGCTAAAGGAATAGATGCTGAACATTTAATGATGTTCATGCAGAAATGACCAGCACTGTTATTTTGTTTACTTTATGAGTTTCTTTTGTACATTTGTATAAAATACTTCCCACCAAATCCTTAAATGTTTGATGTCTGTGACGTTGATGATTTGTGAGATGAGAATCTTTCTGCTCCTGTTTACAAAGATGTGAATGTGAATTTGGCATCAAGAGACTTTTGTCCTGGAACAACAGACCATCCCACTATTTATGGTGTGAGTTGGTGTGTGTGTGTGTGTGTGTGTGTTTGTTTCTGCCTTCCCAACTGTGATCAGTGTGTCTTCACCAACAAGCCAACTGTTTTCTCTCTGATATGCATTGGTCTTATTTTATTTTATTTTTTTTATTTTATTTTTTTTACTGAACCCAATTTGAATGCCAAGACTGCCCGCACTGTAGAATGTATGTTTGCTCATGAGATGGTTATATAGTATTTGATTGTTTATTGAAATTTTTACAACAAATGGAAACTGTACTGTTTGTTTAAAAAAAAATGCCTTTGTTTAACTTTAAAAAAAAATTTGAAATAAAACTTGAGTTCTGTTGTTAAAAACAATATTGTTCCTGTTTTTATGGTTGTTGGAAGATGGTGGGGAAAACCAGATATACACGCAGAGTTTCCAAAGATAGCAGCAGGGTCACATTTATGGCTTTGGGGGTTAGTCGGGCAGTAAATAAATTGGTTGACATAATCTGAAACTTAAAATAAATGAGGGATTAATTTTTAAAACAAAATGTGAAATATGTGTTGGTCCAAGCTTTGTAATTGGGAGAATATCAGATTTTGCTTTACCATGAGTGTGTTTTGTGGTTGCTGCACAGACATGCAGAGTGTCTCTGTTTATTGAACAACGGGCAGTGACTCTGTGTTTCTCATGTCTTCTCTTGTTTTGTGTTTTGCTCAGATTCTCCAGTCTCTTAGTTTAGCCGTCACTGGTGGTGATCCATGCACTGAAATGTTGTGCTGCCATCGTGTGATCTCTGATATAAGTGCAGTAAAATATAACCTTTCCGCTCTCCAACAGATGTTTGAAATAAACGGCTTTGTATTGCTGACTGCTATCGTTTCATTTGGTTTTAGTTCTGGATAGTTTTTTGTGTTGGTTTTATGCAGAGTACGGAAGTTCGTGTGGCGAATTGCGCTCATTCAGTGACTTTTTACGACACTCGTGCCGTGGAGACGGCAGGTCGAGGAGGAGTGCCGTAAAGCGTGCTGTTTTGGGGGTGGGGAGGTCATTGGAAAGTGAGGAGAAACAGCGGACGGCTCTGCGGTCTCAGAGACACTCCGTGACAGCGTATCTCTGATGCGGTGTGAGAACATACTTTGTTTTACAGCTCTGTAAAGTGTTTCAACCGCTGCGCTGCGAAATGCTCCGTCTGATCCTGCAGCTCAGGCCGTCCTCCAGGCTGCCCTGTCCCCGTGTCCTCCCGGGCCGGCCTTCTGAGCTCGGCTCCCGCTCGGTGCCGGGAGGCGGCTTCGTGAGGCGGCTGCACCGTGGAGCGGGCTCTCCGGCCGTGTGTCTGAGCTCCGGACTCAGACACCGGGCTCCTCTGCTGTGGTGTCCCCCGGCGGCAGCGGGCGGCCAGACCAAGCGTTTCTACAGCCTGCCGCCGCACCAGAAGGTGACTCTACCGCACCGTTTTCCGGTTGTTGCTATAGCGCCGGTGGTCACGGCTACAGCTAACGTGACCTGTCGGTTAGCACGAGCATCACTCCGGTGTCTGTTCGGTATTATTGGAGCTAAATGAGATCGCTAAGCTAAAGACACCGCTTCTGTAAAAGCACTAAGGGCGGTGCCATGACAGTCCAGTTAATTCTGCCTCTGACCTTTGACCCGCGCCCACGCAGCATCTGAGGTGTCACCTCTGCAGAGGAGCTCTGACTTGATGTCGATGAATGGAGCAACAAGCTGTTGTATAAATACTGAGTCGCAAACAAAAGTCATCTCATTCTGGTCTGGCACTCCACTGTTAGCATTTGTGCAATCTGTCAGATGGCATGACATTGGTAGGGACATCCAAAATAACAAAAATGTGAAGTAATACAGTTGTATTTAGGTCAGTCAGTTGAGCAATGACAATGGTCTGATAGTGATGTAGGCACTGCACTCACCTAACTCCAACACCTTCAATGCACAGGGGGGATGATGCTTAGTGTCACTGTATTGAATTAAATTGTGCGTTGTTTAGCCACCTGGTTAAATATGGAACTTTCTCATGACTGTTTGGTTTTGTGGAATTTGTGTTTTGCTGAACAGGTGATGCTTCCTGCACTGTCACCCACCATGCAGATGGGAACAATCGCTCGCTGGGAAAAAAAAGAGGGAGAGAAAATCAACGAGGGGGACCTTATAGCTGAGGTTAGGATCTACCCCTGTCTTTGTTCCCATGTTGTTCTAGGAAACCATCGCTATACACAAAAAAAACAAAAAACAAACACTGCCTTTTTTTTTTTGTAGGTAGAGACTGACAAGGCCACAGTAGGCTTTGAGATGCTAGAGGAGTGCTATCTGGCAAAGATCCTGATTCCTGAGGGGACCAGAGATATCAGTGTTGGGGCATTTATCTGCATCACAGTTGAAAAGTAAGTGTGTTTTGGTTAACAATGTAAAAATCCAAAGTTTCAAAGTTAAAAAAGTGTCCACAGAGTAACATAGCTGCTGATCTAAGGTCACACATCCTCTCATTCTGTCACTTATAGAAGGAATTGTAGTGAAAGTGTTTGATTTTCCTTTGCCCATATCTGCGGTTTAAATGGAGAGGCCTGTATTTTGGAGTCCAAGAAGTGCTTGATGCCCCTTTTCAGATTTTTTCACCACCTGTTGTCTGTTTAAGTAGTTTTCACCGTGCCACACAATTGAATCTGTAAATTTGTGTCTAATACATTTCCACTGCAGCCCTGACTTCATCTCAGCCTTTAAGGATGTGTCGTTAGAGTCACTGAAAGCACCTGGGGCTGCTCCTTCACCAGCCGCCACCTCTGCTCCTCCTCCTCCTACTCCTCCTCCTCCTGCAGCTCCCGGCAGCTCTTATCCTACACACATGAAGGTAGGTGTCTTCTTACATAAACAAAATGCATTCAGGAGTGGAATAACCAGAGAGCAGCTGAGTCTCGTAATGTAGAGTCTGTGTATGATCATATGGTCTTAGAGTATCAGGGTTGTTCAGTCTGACAGACCGTTTGCTTGTTCTGCATGTGACGGCATCATCTTATGTCTGCTGCTAATTAGGATAAAGCAGCAGAATGGAGATATTTAGTGACATTTTCAGTTTTCTGTCTGATTTTTGAGTTCATCATTTCAAATCAAAGTCTTGAATTTTAAAATGTATGTGTAAAGAAGAAAAAAAATGAATCAATGTCCCCAAAACCATCCAAAAGATGATACAGATGTTACACATCAAAAGTCTAAAGATACGTTACAATTTTTGGGGACACCAAAGACTTTTAAAACACAATTTGTGCACCTCTCTTGTGTGTTTCGGAATTGGGAATTGAATTTAAAAAAAGTTGAAAGGATTTTTGTCATTCAGACTCAAATTTTACTAGGACTATAGCGTAATTAAGAAAGCAGGCTGGATTTTGGTATCTTTAAAGTATAAGAAAGCAAATCACATAAAATCGTTGATCCCTAATTGTAAATCTGTATTTTCTTTTCCTGATGCTATGTCTGGGTTCATTCTTGTATTGTCTTAAAACATAAACACAGTATTGATGAGGCCATTGTGGGGGGGGATTTGTAGTTAAAAAAAAAAATAGAAGAATTGTTTCATAGTTTTTTGTTTTTTTTTTTTTTTGTTGTTGTTGTTGTTTTTTTTTATGTTTGAAAAAAATTTTTCACAACTTTTCCAAAAACAGAGTGAAGTTTTACTTTGTTAGAGGCTGCTTTAACAAATGTCCATGAACCAGGGAAATGGCAGCAACAGGATTTATGGCTGTTTTGGCTGCTTTTGAAACGCCATTCATCCTGAACACTGTTGGTCCTGAGCTTCCTATACAATTGACCAGAGTGACCTTCATCTGCCTTGATATCTGAAGTTATCATGTGTTTGGTGTGTGTGAAACAGATCACACTTCCTGCCCTCTCTCCCACTATGACAACGGGAACAGTGCAACGCTGGGAGAAGAAAGTCGGAGAGAAGTTGAGTGAAGGAGATCTTCTGGCTGAAATTGAGACTGACAAGGCGACCATCGGTAAACCCAAATGCCACACTCCTGAAAAATTTGCTCTGGACACTACACGATATTTCAGATTTGTTAAAGACCTAGTTCGTTCTTGTTTTTATTTATCATGCCATGTGTTATGTTGGTAGCTGGTAACTAAACAGTAAAAACTGAAAGTACAACTGTTGTCTACTCTGAATGAAAGCATTAAAGCAAAAGTTCAATATAAACCCTTGTGTCGCTGGAGTGTAGGGTTTGAGGTACAGGAGGAGGGATATCTGGCCAAAATCCTTGTTGCAGAAGGCACTCGGGATGTTCCCCTGGGCCAGCCACTGTGCATCATTGTTGAGAAAGAAAGCGACATTGCTGCCTTCAAGGATTATGTGGAAACTGGAGTGGCAGAGGTTTCCACTCCTCCTCCAGCTCCAGCACCAGTGAGACGCATGTAGAACTTTTTCTTTCAAATATAGTATTCGGTTTTCTGATCAGTCCCAAATAACTATGCAATTTCCACATTCCACATTTTTTTAGGCTGCAGTTCCTGCCGCTGCAGCACCCATCTCTGCTCCTGTGGCTGCTGCCCCAGCAGCATCCAGGAAGGGTCGTGTGTTCGCTAGTCCGCTCGCCAAGAAACTTGCTTCTGAGAGAGGGATTGACCTGGCGCAGGTCAGTGGTAAGTGACCTAGGTGATAAAAATAGATTTTTGTCAGCGGTTCGCTATTTCTAGTGAAATCTAAAATATATAGCTGGAAAGAAAAACACAATGCTAAATTGTTTTCATACATGGAGCTGTTCTGTTTAGGCTCTGGTCCTGATGGACGTGTCACCAGGAAAGATATTGAGAGCTTTGTCCCATCAAAGCCTGCAGCTGTAAGTTAATCAGTAATGCACACACACCACGGCACCAGTCATACGACCGTACTACACTACGTCCTGCATATAGGAACTAGCTTCAAGTTAAAGAAAAGAACTGGTTATGGTTTTAATGTTGTGGCTGATATTTGCATCTGTCTCAAGATTCTGTTGTGTATTGATGCAAACGGCAGGCTGAAGCTGCTGCACCCACTCCAGCCTCAGCTCCAGCTGCTCCTGCACCTGCTGGAGCTCCTACTGGGACATTCACGGACATTCCCATCAGCAACATCCGCAAGGTTAGAGCTACACACTTGACTGTTGATGATCCATTGTCACCACTCATAGCTTCATGTTTAGCTCAAACTTCTTTGACAGCAGTAAGGAATAATTTAATATCACGCTCCCTCCACACAGAGTTTGGTGCAAGTGCACTGAGACTTCAGGAGTTTTCACAGTGTGGCACTTTTATCTCTGACCCATGCTTCTACATTTTCCCACTGAAGACGGACACTTCATTTATCAACACAGACTCAACTAAAACAGCTCATTGCTCTACAATAAATTCTGGATCTAACCTGGAGTTAATTTATGTGTTTCTGCTAAAGGTCATTGCTCAGAGGTTGATGCAGTCCAAGCAAACCATCCCCCACTATTATCTGTCTGTAGATGTCAACATGGAACAAGTCCTTGAGCTTCGGAAAGAACTCAATGCTGTGAGTCTCTGCTTGTAAATATACTTGTAACCTGTAGAATGAAAGACAGGAGCCTTCTTTTTTCTGTTAATGAAGAGAATAATTTCCTGTCTGTTCAACAATCTCCCCTCATCTGTGTAGGAAGTGAAAGCCCAGAATATCAAACTTAGTGTGAATGACTTCATCATCAAAGCCAGTGCTCTAGCCTGCCTCAAGGTTCCTGAGTGCAACTCCTCCTGGATGGACACCGTCATCCGGCAGTGAGTAAACAGAGGAACAGGTACACCGACTGCTGGTGGTGTCATCCTTACTGACTCATTTTCATATTTCCAGGAATCATGTGGTGGATGTGAATGTAGCGGTGAGCACACCCAGCGGTTTGATCACACCTATAGTGTTTAATGCACACACCAAAGGACTGGTTGCCATCAGCACTGATGTCTCTGCTCTTGCTGCCAAAGCAAGACAAGGCAAACTGCAGCCACATGAGTTCCAGGTACAGCATACATCACCTCATTCTGTTTTTTTTTTGTTTTTTTTTATTCAGTTTCAAGGGGCTTAAAAGAGGGATTAATTGTGGGGTTAATTTTATGCAGATTTTGTGTAGTATTACCGATTTTGAAAACTGAAACATTTCTCTTTCATGTGAATTGTTTTTCCACCAGGGAGGTACCTTCACAATTTCTAACTTGGGAATGTTTGGCATCAAGAACTTCTCAGCGATTATCAACCCTCCTCAGGCATGTATCCTTGCAGTCGGAGGCTCAGAGAAGCGACTGATGCCTGCTGATAATGAGAAAGGGTCAGTGAGACTACAAGCTTTACATCTAACTGGTCATCCTGCATTTTCAAACTCAGATTGTGACGCATTCTGTGTTTTTCTTTTCCAGGTTTGATGTAGCCAGCATGATGTCAGTGACGCTGAGCTGTGACCACCGGGTGGTGGACGGGGCGGTCGGTGCCCAGTGGCTCGCTGAGTTCCGCAAGTTCCTGGAGAAACCTGTCACCATGCTGTTGTGATTGGACTGTACTGTGATTAAAACAGCGACAACAGGCTGAAGCCTCTCACTGAAGTGATCCGATTGGTCTGCACCAGTGTGGATCCTTCTGTGATTGGCCAGACTACCCCCAGGTCACTCCCACATACCCTAAAGGGGAAGAGGCAGAGCTCACTCCGCTAAATTGTGTTTTGCTGAATCTCTTGTCTGTCTTTCTCTCCTCTCGCGGTCTCACTTGTACTGTATTATTGGTCCTCCATCTCATCAGAGACCAGAATTAGATATAATTTATCCTAGAATAGAAACGGGCCATATGTCACTAAAACATCAAGAATGTTTTATAAAGGGAAGTGTTACATGTTCAACCAGTGAGCACATTTTCCCAAAACTTGTGTGTGTGTTTCTACACACCTCTCTGATTTTTGTGTGAATGTGATAAAGATGACAGGAATGCATCAATCTGTTGGTTCCAGGCGTTTGCTTGAATAGTTGGTTGTTGGTTTTTGTCTTTAAGAGGCAAGAGGATGGAAAGACCATGCAAGTTAATGTTGACATGTTAATGTGACACAGAGTTCAGATTGGCATACACAAGCCTGTCCCTGTCAAGTGGACACACACACACAAGTGGAATACTAACTCGGTTTTCTGTGAGTGAGTTTACGTTGTGTATATTCCTCACTGTGAGAACAGTGCTGTATGTATAGATGGCGATGAGGTCGTTGGTTGAAATAACTAAGTGCTGACGCCTCACCAATTTATTAGTATCTTCTCAAACCTGAATGACAAGATAATATTCAAAGGTTTTCCAAATCCCTCTCTTTAAGAGGGTGCATTATTTTCTAGTGTCAGTGTAAAACACTTCCCTTTTTAAATGTTCTGTATTTCACAGCTGAAACGCACAAAGCAGGTGCTGCATATGATTTGTTATTTGAATAAATTGGGAGAAATTAACCTTGTGCTAAAAGCTTTTTGGTTTGGAATTAAAAATGTTCTAAGAATAAGGAATTAGGAATTGAAACACTATTTAAAGTTCAACCACAAAAAAAAAAAAAAAAAGCTATCAATTTAGCAAAAAAACGTTTAACGTGGAGCCAGAAGTTCGAGAAACTGCCAAGGGAGATACCTAATCGACCTCCTAAATATCTCGGTCAGATATTACTGCTGACTCAGAGACACACAACACATGCATACTAAAAATACCAGCAGAGAGCAAGCTCATGCTGAATCATTTACTTTTCCTTGTTGTGGATTGATTTGGAAAATGAACTCTGCTTTCTGATTGTCTTCAACCCCTTTTTTCATTTGATCTATCAATTATATGACAATGCTACAGTAACTTTCAAACAAAGACGAGGAACCTGAACCGCAGGCGGAGCAGAAAAGCAGGACGTGTCAGTAACAGGAGGATCGACCTCATTTGAGTGATGTCAAATTGGAAACGGTCTTATGTTGTTTTGCTGCATTTGGCGCAATCTGACTTCATTCTTAAGAAAGTTTTTATTTGTGTGGACTTTTTTGTTTGCTTGTTTGTTTTTCCTCCAAGCTACTTCATTTCCCCACCCAACTTTCTGTGTAACACTGTAGATCACGACTGTACATGATCCTTTCCACTTCACTTTCAGTTGCCTCTTTACACCAAGAAACCAAATTCATTTAAAAGCCTTGGCTTTATATGTAGAACTATTTTACCACGAGGCAACGTTTGGCCTCCTTACATCTGACAATTGTTTTTACGTACTTGAGTTGCGGCTCTTGTGGCAAAACTTAGCCAGCATGACACGTTTGGTTGTGACTGGTGGTGTGCACTCAGCTTGGATGATCACTGAAGAAGTTGGCTGGCAGACTGACTTATGTGGGCCCAAGTGATAAAAACTAATCTTTGAACATTTCCTCATGCTACTACTGACAACCAGGGATCTTCCAAAGAAGACAGAATTATGACTTTTTGGTATCTCTGATAACGTCCTCTGTCTGCGTTATAGACAAATGACTTCTAGTTATTCTTTTGAATGACAGCTCTGACTGAGGCACTTTTTCGTTTTGTTATCTGCCTTTCTTTAGATAAGAAGAGATTGTAGCTCAGATGTACTTTAATGTGCACAGCAGCTGATTTTAACTTGTTAGACTGGAAAGATTTTGTGTTGCCTGGAGTACAAATGGTCAAAAAAGGCAGGATGATATATTTCCAACATAATGGAAGACACCATGAAAACCATTAAAAAATCCAAATCCATTAAATGAAAAACTGGACTGCAGTTCACAATTCATCCTTGTGATTCTTCACACAGTCATTATTGATTGTCTTTTTCTATTCATTGATCAGTTATTTAGTCCATAAAATACATAGATTTGGTGATAATGCCACAGTTTATAACTGTAAAAAGTGTCATCCCTAAACTGAGACGATGCGGCTTTTGATAAAAACACAAAAGAAAGAAAAGTCCAAAACATCAACAGTGAAGTGTGTTTTGCGGTGTTGCTGCTGCAGCCTCACTCAGTCTGCTCATACCAGTAGCTTGTGGTGGCTAATGTCAGCTAACTCTTGGATGTTGTGTAACTGAATCATCGCTAATCTTCTTTGACAGATCAACCCAGCTGCTGGATGCAGAGAAAGGCATTTGAATATTTATATCATTTTTTTCTGTCTCATTATTTTCCTCTTAACAGTTGCTTGTGTCCTCAGTGGCTGATGTTTAGCAAAAGTTACACTTTCACTTTAAACTCTCAGTGAGAAAGTTTAATGTAGTTTCTCCTGTCAAAGACTGCTTGGCTGGATCAGCACGCTATCACACACACACGGGGAACAATACTGCAGGATAGATGTCTGCATCCATGGCAGCACAAGCTGCACATCGAATCTTCTGAAGAGGTCTTATGCTTAATAGGGGAAGTTTTCTTCAGAGGGGTTGCAGGAGCTGAGCCCTGTGTGTGTCCCTTTAAACATCAGCAGGACCTAAATCATCCTGCACTCACTGATCTGACAGCTTTAGTTTAACATTGATTTGAATCTGAGATACAATGAGACAGTTATAATCAAGTGAGAGTGAAAATGAAGGTGGGCGGGGTTGGTTCGTTGTTCAATACATTAATCATGCATGCCTTGGTTCTGTGGATGCCACCAACTTGTGTTCAGGGCAGAGAGGGCTGCCTGTCAACTCTCAGATATGGGCTCTTCTGGAAGATGGATGCTATGGATCCTGTGTGTGTGTTTCACTGCTCCAGAGAACGGTGAGTACGTCCAATGGGTGTCCCAAACCCCATTTCACAGCCATCAGGAGGAAGTGACAGATATTTTCTAATGTTTTATACTAAATGTGTTGAAGAAAAACTTCCAGCCGCTCTTTTATATTTCTTTGTGTGGATTTTGGCAATCGTTCATTTAGCCTTAAGCCCTATCTATGTCTGACTGTGCTGTTTCTTTGTCAACATCCCAAAATGTCTGATGTGAGCATTGATAATTTAGTGAAGCTAAAAATGTAACGTACTCTCATCTGTCAGTTTAACAGCTAAATATTCACTTTGCGTTGAGTGGACTTTTATTTTCAGTGTAAGTCGTTGACCTACATGAAAAAGGCTCCTGCCCTGCATTCCCTTTTCAATATTATGCTCATCAAATATAATTTAGAATTATTCTTGCCAATCAAATCTGGTTGTCCGGAACTTCCTAAGATCCATTATTGACCAACCTTTTAGTGACTTGCATGGAAACAATGGTGTGAACTGACGGGATGCTTTCAGGAGTGCAGCCCGGTGAAGTGAGTTGTTGTTCCATTCGTCCTCAGATCGGTTTGGCTCAGCCTCAGAGCTGTCAAGTGCAATTAACAACTAATATGCACTGAATTCCCCCACACACAGAAAAGGAGGGGGAAGGGTTCATTATTTCAGTAATGAAGGAGGAGGGGGAGGCCTCAGGCAGTCTGCACGTCAGCATAGAAACCAGGGAGGTAAAAATTCAAAATAACACTGCGAACTGGAAGGCCTCTCAGTTTGCAGGATCCATATGAATTGTATTGTTCACTTATTTCTTTTTTTCTATTTTGTGCTTTCTTTTTCATCTGCACAGATGCACTCAGGGTAACCATGAGGGAATCCAGTCTGGAGGTGGTTGAGGGGGATTTTGTTGTGCTTCCCTGCTCCTTCTTCACCTCGAGCCCCTTGTCCAGACTCAACATTATCTGGACTCTCACTCCATTCTCCAGCCCAGAAACACCAATGCAGGTCTCACTTTAACTACCAACAGTCCGCAGTAGGAGCGTTATCTGCTGCAATGACAATATGTTTGGGTTGAAAGTTGATTTTCCTGTGAATTTTATTTAATTTTAAAAGAATTTCTGCAACTTGGTCTCAATTTAAGGATAAACTCTGAGGATTCAGATAGAATCCTCCTCTTTATGGCCAGACCCACTGATTCACTGTGTTAATGGCTGCTTTCACTTCCAGGTGATTGTGTACGACCACGGCCAGGTGATTGAAGACCCCTCCCGCACCGGCAGAGTGGGGTTCACAGGTATTGAAGCAGTGAAAGCCATTTGGAAAAAAAAAGAAAAAAGTTTTGTGTTGAAGTTGAATTTATTCGCAGAAAGAAAAAACAGACATCTACACATGCTGCAGGTATTCCCTGGAGTGCAGATATTGCCCTGAATGAAACTCAAGTATCAGATGCTGGTATTTACCGCTGCATGGTCAATAACCCCCCAGAGGCAGCAGATCCTGGTATAGGAGAACTGGTGCTCAGCGTTCTGGGTGAGTGACTAACGTTGCAGTTTAATTTGCTGTAAATGAAGGTGCAGCTATGGATTGTTTTTGGTTGCTCATTTTTCTTCTACAGATGGAGCCACTAATCGGATCCAGACTAAAATAGTTCAAAAGTATTAGATAATTGCTATAAAATCTTGTGCATACAATTGTGGAGCATGTGCAGTAACTTTGGTCAGTCTTAGTCTTAAAATTTTTTTCCATAATTTAGTTTTGAAACGACTCTGACTGCGACATCAACTTAAAGTATTGTCACAGAAATAATATATCCAGATGTGCCAAGACTTAATCTTGGCTCTATTTCTCAGGTGATGAAAACATGACTCAACAACCTTTTTCAAAACATATTTTAGCTGAGGGGGCAGGATTGTGAGAAAATGTCCAACATCCAGAAATTGATTTGAACGGAGCAGTTGTTATGAGGACTGTGGTCTGAATACTGAGTCTGATAGTTAAAAAAAGCTGTGTCACCGATGTAACAGTGAAAATTAATGGCGCTGTTTAAGGGAACCATAGAAATGGAAAATAAAATTGGACCTATGATTGAGCCTTGGGGGACACCAAAGGGAAACTCCCATCTCACCTTCAAGAGGATAAACAGTATGGATGTATGGATTTCTGTAGTCCAGGCTTAGATAGAGCTCTCTTTTTGTCTTACTATGATTTTTCTCGTAATTGAAAAGTCAACCTTGCCAGTAAACATCACCAACTTTCTGCTGCAGAGAAAAAAACAGTGAAATGATCACATCAGCCTGTAATGCTTTACATCCTTTTAGAAATTCAATCAGGGGTTGTTTTTGCAGCTCCGCCTTCACTCCCTGTGTGTCAGTGGGATGGAGATATCGAAGCTGGAGGAAGCGTCACTTTGTTCTGCTCAGTGTTGGAGGGAGTCCCCACTCCAGAGATCCACTGGCACAAACTAAATCCAGAGGAAATCTCACTTCCCATCAACATGGAGGGTCAGTAACACACACGTGCAAAAACGCATGTGAATAACAGAAAAAATAAAAGCCAAGGAATCCGAGCCTGTGGCCCAGAGGTGAGCTGCCAATGTAAAGCGTGCTGGCAAATCATTTCCAAACAGAACAATCTTAATGATGATCTTAATGAAATCTTAATGAAAATTTGTTATATTTATTTTGCTATATTTATTGCTATATTTTTGCTATATTTATTTATAATTTGTTATGTATCCAAGATATATATATATATATATATATATATATATATATATATAGTGTTCAAAATGTTGATTCTTGTGTTGAGGCTGATCACTGTGATAAGCCAGTTACACAAATGTTCATGTTGTAGGCCAGCAACATTTTTTCAATTTTGAATTTGGCTCTCATTTGAAAAAGGATGGAGACCCTTTGGGGCAAAAAGCTAAATGAAAGTTACTAAGAATCAGGGCGATGTTGGGAAATGGAAGTAAAGGGGTAGTTTTCTTTCAAAAAGCACGAATACAGCACAGGTCGGAATTTTAGTTCTAGGTTAAAGCATAAAAAATTGCAGGAATTGCACTTCCTGTAATGCTCTCTTAACTCACTTCTCCTTCAAGGCCCTCTCATTAGTTCAGTGTCATTTATGTGACCGTCCTCCCTCCCTCAGGGGACCTGTCCGGCTCCGTCCAAATTGTTAATGTGTCCTCTCAGACATCCGGCCTTTATCGCTGCTCTGCCACCAACCTCCTGGGAACAGAAAACTGCTATGTCAGCCTGTCCATTTACAGCCGTGAGTCCCTGATGAGTCTACCCATGATTCCTCATGCCTCCTCTCACCTAAATGATTTTCTGTTCATCTGGGTGTGTTAACAGCTCTCTTGTGTTCCAGCAGCCCCGGACACTTCCCCAGGCATCCTGCAGGGCGTGCTGCTGACCTTGTCCATGAGCCTGGTGCTGCTGGCCCTGCTGGTGCTTGTGCTATGGCTGCATCGCACAGGTCAGGACGGGAGGTGGGGTGATGGGAAGGAAGAAGATGACTACTACAACGAGATTCGATACACTCCGTCGCTGATGAAGCGCTCGTTTGTTTGATTTCTCCAGAGCAGAAATCAAACAAAACACTTTTAGGACAGTTTGTTTCATCTGGATATTGGATTTTTCCAGACTTACCAATGATGCAGCACCACACACTCTGAAATAAATGCCCTACTTCTGACAGGTGTGCCTTTTATTCACAAGAATTATCTGCATGTGTCATGCATGTGACACACCTCTAAACCCTAAACTGTGAAACCAACATAGTGAAGAGTCTAGAGCTCCTGGTTTGAATCATCCATGTAGAAATGCACAGAAAGATTAGCCCGGACGTAAAAAGGGAAATGAAAGCACTCAAAGCAGTTCATTTGCAAACAGACACAAAAACCTTTAATTTAAATGGGGGATTGGGGGAGATCACATAAAAAAAACTGTACAGAACATTTAACAACTTAAACTTCTTAAATAAAAGACCCCTCTCCCAAATAGCTAAAAATAATAAAATGATAAAGTGGGATGGTGTATGGTACATTTTGTGCAAAAGAAGTATTAACTGAGTCTTCCCAATCTGCACGTTTTACTGTGAAGAGTTCCTCTCTCCACTCAGCTCTGCCCTGTGATGGGTAAAGTGTCCCTCCCAGAAACCTCAGCATAGTGTCTTCAATGTAAAAGAACCCAAAATCCAATAATAAAATATATGCTGTACATAATTTCAGAGATCAAGAAATCCCTTTTTATTGACACCCAGGTCTGTCTGTTAACTTGTGCTTTCCTCACTCCCAGCAAATGGAAAAAAAAAAACAAAAAAAAAACAACACCTCCCTGTAGCTTTGGGTACAAGATGAATCAATAACGAAAAACAGAAAACACTGATCACCAAGTCTGTTTTTCCTGAGTCGAGGAAGTTACAAATGTATTTTGAGAGGGATAGCTGTGACTCAGATCTCAGGGCAGCCAATAATTGAAACAAAAAAAAAAAAAAGCAAAAGCGGGGGGGCTTTGTATTTATGTCTCTTGCTCAGATAAATGGAGCTGGAAGTGGTGGCTGGGAGGCGGGGGGCAGTGCTGCAAGGACAGAAAAATTTAACATGTGGCTTCAACAGCATGCAGTGTACAGAACAAACTTCAACCCATGAAAACACCAACAGGGCCATCTTTTGTAACGTAGGTTTGACCCAGTACTCTACATGCTGCATAACTGTGACACTTATTTTTATTCCTCGTTTCAGCTTTTTCCCTTTGGACAAGTCTTCTCAGAGAAACAATTCAATATCTTCTCTGTGTGGAGGCTGAGAACGCTGCCCTCCTTTAAAATTTCCTACAATGTAAAAAATAGGTCTGAGAGATTTGGTGAGCGGGACACAGTCATTTCATTTCATTCTTTAAACCACAGCAGACAACTGGGTGCGAGTGGGCCAAGCCACTGGATCTGGGGAAACATCTAGAGCTGTACTTGGTTTGATTACCAGCTTCCTTTTCACTTTGCTGTGATGTACGTCAATTCACAAGCAGGGTTTTCATTAGTTTTTCACCGTGGCGGGAACAAAGAGAGCGAGAGTGTGAAAGAAACCAATCTGAAGGGACTTCTTAGAAAAACTTCCAGTTCTATTGCAGACAGAAAAAAAAAACACATTGGTGAGATGATACAAATGTGATGATACCAAACAAATTTAGGGAGGGGTGAATGAACAGTTGATAGAAAGCAGATTCCCAATTGGATATATCAGCACACCATATAG